>NC_044996.1:40839677-41192291 GCF_008728515.1 Papio anubis | reverse complement strand
GGGGGGAGGGATTGCATTGGGAGTTATACCTGATGTAAATGACGAGTTGATGGGTGCAGCAGACCAACATGGCACAAGTATAGATATGTAACAAACCTGCACGTTATGCACATGTACCCTACAACTTAAAGTATAATAATAATAAATAAATTAAAAAAAAAAAGATATTCTAAAACAACCACCTTTTTTTCTACCTCAAATATTAGAACATATCTTCAACAGTACAGAGTGAAAGACAGAGTGAGGAATAAATGATGAGTGTGGTTCCTTGAACTAATATAGATAATCAGTTCGAATAACTCACAAAGATAGCCCACATGGCTGTGTGTATATGTGTGTGTAAATAACCTATCTCATGCGTGTACTATCACCCTTCCTTCCCCAACAAAACCCACACTGCCATGCATTATGATGCAAATTTAATAAGTTGTTGGGGAAACAAAGGACTCCAGAGAGACTGGAAACTAATGACTTTGTAGAAGAAGAGAGGCCTGATACGAGCCTTTGCAGAATGCATAGACTATGGATGAGAGTAAAGAGCAAAATTACTTTTGGTTAAAACTGCTGGGTTTGCTATTGTGCTGGTAGCTATAAGTCATCTTCCTAGTTGTGCAATGCTACATTATACACAGCTACAAACTATGAGCAGAAAGCACTTGTTTTGACACTTTATTGAGTATCTGTGACTTGTCTTTCTCAAGGTCTTAACTCTCCAGCAGCTTAGAGTGAGAGCAGCAAGTGATACTGTCACACATCTCAGACAACAAAAAGCCGAAGCAATAGAGGCTTTTGAGTTAAAGCCCTCTGTGTTTTTACCTTCAGTATCTGCTTTCTGATCTTTTGCTCCTTCTTTCCAAAAGAAGTCACATAACTATTAAGAGGCAGAGGCAAGATCCACATCCAGGCTTCCCACCTTCAGATCCTGAATTTAGATGACCCAATCTCTGCTTGCTGAGATCGGTGACATTGTATAGGTTGGCAATCTCCTCAATTTTGCAAACCTCCACTCAGGCTTAGTAAAAAACCTACAGGTTATTTTACCACAAGAGGTCATCCACTATTACTCACCTACCACCAACCTCATTCTTTTCCATTCCCTATACCTGAACCTTGAGGTGTTTCCATCATATTTTTAGACCTCTCCTGAAATTATGTTGCAGAGAACCAGCACCAGTTACATCCAGCTACAAGCCATTGAAGTACAGGTCTGCAGGTTTTGTGTGCAGAAGATAGGGTTCTCAATTACATTCTCTCTGCTCCTGTGTCCTGCATCCTAGAGAATAATGAAACTCATGAAGCAAGGCATAGAGCTTAGGGGGATTGGCCATTAGTCTTCAGGGATGGAAGCTTTAATGTGGCTCTGTAGAGCAATGAGAGATGATGAGGATACTGTATGTTATTTTAACAGACACCAAGGGTTCTTTCTGACTGTCCTTTGCGTTAGACTAGCATGCAATTTCAATACGTAAGGATTTGTTGAGCAAGCACCCTGTGCCCAGCAATGTAGTAAAATATTATGGGAGATTCAAAGTCCAATACATGGTTCCTACCCCTGGGAGCTTTCAATCTAGTTGAGAAGACATGACACACATTTAACAGAAAAATACAAAACACTTTATAATTAAGTAAAATTGTACATGTAATCTAGTACTTTCCATCTCACGTGTGTACCATCACACATGATGATATGAAAGATGCTGTGGAAAGTCAGGATGAAGAGGGACAAATAATAACACCTAGTGTTTACTGAGCACCAATATATGTGACACATATTTCCTAAGTTCTTAAAACTACTAATTCTTTTAATCCAACAATTTTATTGAGCATGATACTATTTTTATGTCATGAGAAGATTGATGAGAAGATTGAGATACACAACACTCAGGAAATATGCCCAAAGTCACAAAGCTGGAAAATGGCAACATCTGGATTTCAACCCATGAAGTGTGGCTCTACAATCTGTTACCTGGTGCTCTATTATGCCTGCATTCTGGTGAATTAGTTGAAGTAGACTTTATAAATGGCATAGGACTGTCTTTCAGCTGTATAGTCTACATTATAACAAGGCTTGAAGGATGGTGTAGAAGAGATGGCAAATTTCATCAAATGCTTTTTCAGTATCTATTGAAATAATCATGTGGTTTTTTTCTTGGTTCTGTTATGTGATATATTACACTTATTGATTTGCACATGTTGAACTATCCTTGTGATATGGTTAAGTTCTGGGTCTCCACCCAAATCTCATGTTGAATTGTAATCCCCAGTGTTGTAGATGGGGCCTAGTGGGAGGTGACTGGACCATGGGAGTGGTTTCTAATGGTTTAGCACCATCCTCTTAGTGCTGTCTCATGACAGACTTCTCACGAGATCTGTTTGTTTAAAAGTTTGTAGCACCTTCCCCTTCACTCTCTCTCCTGCTCCACCATGTGAAGAGGTGCCTGCTTCCCTTCACTTTCTGCCATGGTTGTAAGTTTCCTGAGTCCTCCTCAGCCATGCTTCCTGTACAGCCGGTGGAACTGCGAGTTAATTAAACCTCTTTTCTTCATAAATTACCCAGTATCAAGTAGTTCTTTATAACAATGTGAGAACAGACTAATATACCTGGCATCCCTGAGAAGAATCCCACATGATCATGGTGAATGATGTTTTTAGTGTGTTGTTGAATTCTGTTAGTCAGTATTTTGGGGAGGATTTTTGCATCTATGTTAATCAGTGAAATTGGCCTGAGGTTTTCTTTTCTTGTTTTGTCCTTCTCTGGTTTTGCTACCAGGATAATTCTGGCTTTGTAGAATGATTTTTGGAAATATTTCCTCCTTTTCAACTTCTTTGAAGAATTTGAATAAAATTGGTACTTTTTTTCGTAAAATGTTTGGTAGAATTCAGCAGGGAAGCCATCAGGTGCTGGGCTTTTCTTTGCTCAGATAATTTTTATTACAGCTTTGATCTCATTGCTTGTTACTCATCTGTTCAAGTTTTTATTTTCTTCATGGTTCAATCTTGGGAGGATGTAGTGCCCAGGAATTTATTCACTTCCTCTACATTTTCCAATTTGTTGGCATATAGTTGTTCGTAACAGTCTCTAATGATTTTTTTTTTTTTAAATTTCTGTGGTCTCAGTTGTTATGTCTCCTCTTTGTTTCTGGTATTATTTATTTGGTTTTCTCTTTTTTTTCTTAGCCTAGCTAAAAGTTTGTTGATTTTATTTATCTTTTCAAAAAAGCAACTTTTTGTTTCATTGATATTTTTTATATTTTAGTCTCAATTTCTTTTATTTCAGTTATGATCTTTATTATTTCTTTTCTTCTAATAATTTTGGGTTTGTTTTATTTTTGCTTTTCTAGTTCCTTGAGGCACATTGTTGGGTTGTTTAAGTCTTTTTTTCCTACTTTTTTGATGTAGACATTTATTAACTTCCATCTTAGTATTTCTTATGTTGTATCTCATTGACTTTGGTATATTATATTTGCATTTTCATTTGTTTGCAGAAATTTTACTATTTCATTCTTAATTTCTTCATTGACCCACTGGTCACTCAGGAGCATTTTGTTTAATTTTCATGTATTGGTGATGTTTTGACGTTCCTCTGGTTATTAATCTATATTTTTATTCCATTCTTGTCAGAAAACCTACTTAATATGATTTCCATTTATTTTTGAATTTTTTCACACTTATTCTGTGGCCTAAGCTATAGTTTATTCTGAAGGATGTTCCATGTTACAATGAAAAAAAAGTATATTCTGCAGCAGGTGGGTGATACGTTCTGTAAATATCAGTTAGGCCTAACAGGTCTAGTGTGTAGTTTAACTCCATGGCTCTTTGTTAATTTTTCATCTGAATGACATATATATTACTGAGAGTGGGCTGTTCAAGCCCTCTACTATTATTATTGTCAGTCAATCTCTCCCTGTAGAACTATTCATGTTTGCTTTATGTACTTGAGAGCTCTGGTCTTGGGTGCGTAGACATTTATAATTGTTATGTCTTCTTGCTTATTTGACCTCTTTGTCATGATTTAGTGACTTTTTTCCTCTTCTTATAGCCTTTCATTTGTAGTCTATTTTATCTGATACAAGTACCACTACTCTCACTCTTTTTTGGTTTCCAGTTGCATGAACTATCTTTTTCCACCCCTTCACTTTCAGTCTTTGTCTGTCTTTATAGGTGAAATGGCTTTCTTGTCAGCAATATAGAATTTTGTCTTTTTATTTTTTATTTTTTATTTTTTTTGACAGACTCTTGCTCTGTCGCCCAGGCTGGAGTGCAGTGGCATGATCTTGGCTCACTGCAAGCTCCCACTCCCGGGTTCACGCCACTCTCCTGCCTCAGCCTCCCGAGTAGCTGGGACTACAGGTGCCTGCCACCACACCCGGCTACTTTTTTGTATTTTTTAGTAAATTCGGGGTTTCACCGTGTTAGCCAGGATGGTCTCCATCTCCTGACCTCATGATCTGCCCTCCTTGACCTCCCAAAGTGCTGGGATTACAGGCATGAGCCACCACACCCAGCCTAGAATTTGGTCTTATTTCTTTATCCATTCAACTACTCTCTATTTTTAAATTAGAGAATTTATTCCATTTGCATTCAGTGTTATTATTGATTGGAAACTACTACTGCCAGTTTGTTGCATGTTTTCTGGTTGTCTTGTAACTCCTCTCTTCCTGTTTTCCCTGTTTTCCGTTTCCCAAAACATACAGAGAAATGATTTTCTCTGGTACTATATTTTAATTTGTTGTTTTTTATTTTTAGATAATCTATTATAGGTTTTTGCATTGTGGTTACCATAAGACTTACATAAAATATCTTATAGATACAACAAATTATTTTTAAGAGACAGCAACTTATATTAAATCACAAGGAAAATAATAGAAACAGAAAAAAAAATTAAAACCTCTACACTTTAATTCCATGGCCCCTACAATTTGACTTTTTGTTATTTCAGTTTAAATATCTTTATATTGCCTATCTCTTAACAAATTTCTGTTGCTATTATTGTTTTTAATAGATTTGTCTTTTGAATTTCCTACTAGAGTTCTGTGTAAATTACATGCCACAATTATAGTAATAGAATATTCTGAATTTTTCTGTGTACTTACTTTTACCAGTGGGTTTTTTAACCTTTAAATATTTTATTTTGCACGTTAGTGTTTTTTTTTAAATTTGAGATTGAGGAATTCTCTTTGCATTTCTTTTTTTTTCTTTTTAGAGATATAGTCTCCCTCTGTTGCCCAGGCTGCAGTGTAGTGGAGCAATCACAGCTTACTGCAGCCTCAACCTGCTGGGCTTAAGTGATCCTCCTGCCTCAGCCTCCTGAAAACCTGGGACCACAGGTGTGCATCATCATGCCCTGGTTATTTTTGTAAAATTTTTTGTAGAGACAGGGTCCCACTATGTTGTCCAGTCTGGTATTACACTTCTGGGCTCAAGCAATTCTCCCACCATGACCTCCTAAAGTGCTAGGGCTACAGGCATGAGCCACCGTACTTGGCTCTCTTTAGCACTTTTTATAAGACAGGTAGTGAGTTCTCTCAACTTTTGCTTGTCTGGGAAAGATCTTTTCATTCCTTCATGTTGGGAGGTTAATTTTGCTGGGTACAGTATTCTTGAATGGCAGTTTTGTTTTGCTTTTATTTTTGTTTTTCTTCTCAAGAACTTTGAAAATGCTCTTGACTCCCTTCTGGTCTGTATGGTTTCCATTGAGAAGTCTGTTGCCAGAAGAATTGGCACTCCTTCGTATGTTATTTGCTTTTTTCCTTGCTTCTGTTAGGATCTTCTTCTTGTCCCAGACCTTTGAGTGACTGATTATTATATGCCTTGGGGTGGTCTTATTAGGGTTGAATCTATTTGGCATTCTCTTCCTGTACCTGGATATTTATCTCTTTCTCAAGTTTTGGAAAACTTTCTGTTATTATTTCTTCATTAAGTTTTCTACCCTTGCTCTCGTTCAACTCCCTCTTGAAGGCCAATAATTATTAGATTGGGTCTTTTGAGATAGTTATCTATATCTTGTAGGAGATCTTTGTTCTTTGTCATTCTTTTTTTTCTTTCCTCCAAGTGTGTATTTTCAAATGGCCTGGCATGGCGCTTACTGATTATTTCCTCTTCTTGACCCATCCTGATGTTAACAGACTCTAATACATTTTTCAGTTCAACAGATGTATTTCTTATTTCTGTTTGTTTGCTTGTTTTCATTATTTGAACCTCCTCGTTAAATTTCTCTCCTACATTCCTGAATTGCTTTTCGGCATTATCTTAGAGATCACTGAGTTCCCTTAAAACTGCTACTTTTATTTATTGGTCAGAGAGCTCACATATCACCATCTCACTGGGGTAAGTCAATGGCTTCTTGCTTTGTTTAACCTTGCCACATTCTGCTTCCCTATTTGCTGGCGTGCCTTGTGGATGTAGTCTATGCCTTTGCATTGAATGATTAGTTATTCGTTTTAGTCTTCTCTGTCTGGCTTGTTATGTTCTTTATTAGATATATTTGCTTAAAGATTCCTGGTAATTGACTTGTTGAATTTCTTTTTTTCCTGCTAGATTGCTGCCTCCTTTTGTCACTAGATTATGCCTTAAGCCAAGCTTTATCTTGGCTGAAGTAAATGATCAGAGGGCTGCTTGTCCTAAATGCAGGAGGTCCCAAAGGGAATATCCTTTCAGCATGGGAAGACTGGCTAGGGCTTCACAGCCAGGAAACCTGTGGAACATATCTCATAGAGCTTCTTTCATTTGATATCTCCTTAAGGCTGAGTTACAGAGCAGTTTTCACGGCTGGGGATTATAGCCTTACCTCCTCACATTGTCTTCAGCTATCTTCAGGGATATTTCTCCATTCAGGCACTTGTGATGCTTTCCATGGGTTGAAGCCAGGGCAGAATTCCTGCTAGGGAACCCAAGATGGTGGGAAAGTTGGTTGTCCACCTCACTCTCAATTTTTCTAGTGTAGAAATCATGAGTTGGGAGGAAAATTTCCATGCACTTGGTGCTGAGCAGATTGAGGGGAAGAGTATTGCAGATACAGAATGCTCTTATCATCTCTCAGAGTTTCCTCACTTCTCTGTGGCCCCTGAAATGGTCTTATTCTCATATTTAAGTTTTGGTGTATTTCTGGTGATAACCTTCGTGTTGTATATTTGTTTTTGGTTTTCTGTTGGTGGGGGTGGGCATTGAAACCAGCTTGTTTCTACACTTCCAATTTGGAATTGGAAGGTCTCTGCTGAGCATCTTTATGCATGTTATTTTCCATAAAATTCACTAAAAGTCTATGAAATAGGTATCACTCACTTCACTTTTTTTTTTTTTTTTTTTTTTTGACAATGTCTCACTCTGTCACCTGGGCTGGAGTGCAGTGGCATGATCATGGCTCTCATTGCAGCCTTGACCTCCCAGACTCAGGTGATTCTCTTGCCTCAGCCCCCTGAGCACACACAGGTGTGTGCCACCATACCTGGCTAATTTTTTTTGTTTGTATTTTGTGTAGAAATTAGGTTTCACCATGTTTTCTGAGCTGGTCTTCAACTCCTGAGCTCAAGTGATTCACCTGCCTTGGCTTCCCAAAGTGCTGGGTTTACAGGCATGAGCCACCATACCCAGCTGGTATCACTTACTTTCATTTTCCAGAAAAAGAAATATAAGTCAAGAGAGATTAAGAAATTAGGCCAAACACACAACGCATGACTACAAAGTCAGGACTTGAACTCAACTTTGTCTGACCCCCCAGGTTATTTGCCTCCTATTACATCACAGTCTCAATATGATTGCAACTATGCAAACAATCCACTGCATAGTAAAAACAAGCTTTGGGTAGGCCACATAGCAAAATAGTAGTAGCACTTGTGTTAGGGAGGATGTGCTAGATTTTCATTTTTGACTTTTAGCTATTGCCTATGTATATAATTAAAATCTTACATTGTTTACAAAATAATAAAGAATAGTAGAGGAGAGAGAGAGAGAAAGAGTGAAAGAGAGAGAGAAGTAAATAAAAAACCAAGATGATAGAAAGAGAACTCTTTCCATTTATAAGGAAAGTTTCCAAGGACTAAGATCATGCCTCTTTAAACTGCTACATTAACCTTGATTCTTAGAGTATTAACCTTACCTGAAATGGCAAAATATTTTTTCTTTATACTATATTTTTTCCAGAAAAGCATTTGGTGAGTGGTTAAAAAGACCTGAATTTACTTGTCTGAGACAATTTGCCTACTGCCTTTAGCTTAAACTAGAGTCTCAGGACTGGAGAGTAATATGTATAATAGCTAGTAACAGGGGGTATCTGGGAGTTAGGGAAGCTATCTTGTTTTTTGGCTATCCTGTGAGACAACAAATTTAACAGTGCCCTCTGGCCAGAATCCCTCAGAAGGGATATTGGGAGATAGCTTATCCTAAACAAACACACTCTAAAATCTAGTCCCAAGATTCATATGTGTTATTTCTGCATAGCAAAAATGTAGTCTGGTTGAAGTGATTGACGAGTTGGTAATTTTCAGTATAAAAGGCTTTTGTTTCCTAAAGAAGGTTTGAAGGCAAAGTAAGTATTGGATAATATCATCAGCAGCAGCAGCAGCATTGACATTATCTGAGTACATAATATTTGTTACACCCTGTTATAACTGATTTACATGTCATTTAAGACTCACAACAACTCTTGTAAGATAGGTAATACTATTATTACCATCCTCATACTAGAGGAGAAGGAAGTAGAAAGACAAAGGGACTTTCCCAAGAGCATACAATTGCTTAGTAGAGAAATCTCTCCTCCTACCTTTAACACTGATAGATACTTTTGCCTAATTACATCTGAATTAAACCTGGAAGGAGGACAATGACATAGGATGATTTTCTCTACCCATCACCAATTCACTTCTTGTAGGGCTGATTTTGTCTGTAAAGTGATGGGAGCCAAGAGGCTGAGGCAGGAGAATGGTGTGAACCCGGGAGGCAGAGCTTGCAGTGAGCTGAGATCGTGCCACTGCACTCCAGCCTGGGCAACAGAGCAAGACTGTGTCTCAAAAAAAAAAAAAAAAAAGTAGGCAGTTGGGTATTATCTGGCCTTTCTCATCTAAAATGCCTGCACACTTTCTGCCTGGCTCTCAAAGATGTTTTTCTACAGAAGGCTCTCTTGGTATATCATGGTCTGTTTCATTTTTTTGAAAGGATACATCGTCAATCATAATTCCTGCTCTTAAGGTGCCTACCATCTAGACAAATGGTAATGATGTGTATGGATAGCATAATTGTTTTCACTGTGAAAATTGTGGGGAAAATGCACAGAGATGCAATCCTAAGTTCCTTGAAGCAAAGAAGGAGCATTTTCATAAATTGACGTTTGGGGAGAGTGAGTGTGAGGAGGGTTAACCTGTTTGAAGTTCAGGATATCACCAATTTGAAAAGATCATGCCCGAAGAGATTTTGCACTAAGGTTTTACTACCTGAAGGAAGTGAATCATAGAAACCATTTGGAAAAAAAAATGAAAGGATACAGAAAACATGGCAAGTAAAGGTGTGAAAGAAATCTTGATATTGGGGAGTAAGTTTTAATCTTTCTTTCCTCCTCCAAGAAGACTTGGAAGAGGAAATGAAAAGCTTGAGTATGGATGTATTCAGGGGAGAATACATATAGCTAAGAAGAACAAGAACTTGTTTTTATGAAATGGAGAAGGCAGAAATAAAATGAGAAACAGTTAAGAAAATTCTCATACTCAGGCTGAGTGGTAAATGTGGATATTGAATGTTTTAGAGTGGGAAGAAACTAATGAGGCACTCTGGACTGAATTAATCAGTTGTATTACATCCTCTGAATACCTCCACTTGCAGATAAAGGCTAGCTTCTTACATTAATAATAACTAGAATTTATCACATACTTTTCATGTGCCAGAATCTGGCTACATGTAGTATCTCATGCAATGTTCAAAACAACCCCACAAAGCACAATCCCCAACAGATGGGAAATTTGAGGCTTGTGAAGATTAAGTGACAGGTCCAAGTTCACACAGATTGTAAGCAGTTGAGCTCAGGGCTGTTTGACTCCAAAGTACACATTCTCTTCCAGACTCTCAATCTTTGGCAATACACCAGTATTTTCATCCTTTACAATATGAGACAGACCCTGAGAAAATAGTATCATTGGCAGACAACTGGCAGCTCTCTGATGAGTCTTCTTGTAAAGGATGTTGGCAATTATTTATGAGTCCATCTACTTCTATTATTGAAATCTGCACATAATCTGAAGTAACAGTGTCACCCTGCTCTCCTCACAATTGAATTTCTTACCAGGATGCTCCACAAGAAATAATGCTGACTTTTTAATGCATGATTTCTCTCCTAGGAAAAACATCTGAGTATAAGTCAGTCAACATGTAGAAAACAGGATAAAGGAAGAGAAATGAAGGAGGCTTTCTAGCCATTAAGAGTCCACTAGGCCATTAAGACATCATCAATGGCTCCCTATTAGCTACAGAAAAAAAAACAAAAACAAAAACAAAAAAACATAGATCCAGAAAACACTGAGTACCACCCAGTAACAGGTAATATTAATAACATGGGGTGAGACAAAAGATATTTCTTCTAAGAGACTAGACCACAAGGCTTTTCTTAAAGTTATTTTTTTATAGCAACCTCTAGTGGATCTAGAATCCCTAGGGTTTCATCATTCAAATTTTTTATAACAGGTATAAATTATCCCAGACTGTGAAGACTATAATAAATACCTAACTCTTCAGTGCCCAGATACTGAGGAACATTGAGGAGCATCAAGACCATCCAGGAAAACATGACTTCACCAAACAAACTAAATAAGGTCCCAGAGATCAATCCTGCAGAGACAGAGATATGTGACCTTTTGGGAAGTAAATTCAAAAGAGCTGTGTTGAGGAAACTCAAAGAAACTCAAGGAAACACAGAGAAGGAATTCAGAATCCTACCAGATATGTTTATCAAAAATTTGAAACAATTAAAAAGAAGCAAACAGAGATTCTGAAGTTGAAAAATGTGATTGACTTGCTGAAGAACGCATCAAAGTCTCTTAATAGCCGAATTGATCAAGAATTAGTGAGCTTGAAGACAGGCTAGTTGAAAATACAGTCAAAGGAGACAAGAGAAAAAAGAATAAAAAAGATTGAAGCACACCTACAAGATCTAGAAAGCCTCAAAAAGACAAATGGAAGAGTTACTGGCCTTATTGAGGAGGTAGATAAAGAGATAGGGGTAGAAAGTTTATTCAAAGGGATAGTAACAGAGAACTTCCTAAACCTAGAGAAAGATATCAATATCCAAGTACAAGAAGGTTATAGAACACCAAGCACGTTTAACCCAAAGAAGACTAACTCAAGGCATTTAATAATAAATTCCAAAGATCACGGATAAAGAAAGGATTCTAAAAGCAGCAAGAGAAAATAAAAACATAACATGCAATGGAGGTCCAATACATCTGGCAGCAGACTTTTCAATGAAAACATTACAGGCCAGGAGAGAGTGGCATGACATATTTAAAGGGCTGAGGAAAACACTTTTACCCTAGCATAGAATGCCTGGTGAAAATATCCTTCAAACATAAAGGAGAAATAAAAACTTTTCCAGACAAATTAAAGCTGAAGAATTCCATCAATACCACATCCATCCTTTAAGAAATGCTAAAGAGAATACTTTAATCAGAAAGAAAATGACATTAATGAGCGATAAATAATCACCTGAAAGTATAAAATGTACTAGTAATAGTAAGTACACTGAAAAATGCAGAATACTATAACACTGTAACTGTGGTGTGTAAACTGCTCTTATTCTAAGTGGAAAGACTAAAAAATGAGCCAATCAAAAATAATAACTACAACAACTTTTCAAGACATAGGCAGTACAGGAAGATATAAATAGAAACAACAAAAAGTTAAAAAGCAGGGGATTAAGTTAATGTAAATAATTTGTATTAGTTTTCTCTTTCCTTGTTAGTTTATGCCATCAGGGTGAAGTTGTCATCAGTTTAAAATGATAGGTTATAAGATGTTATTTGCAAGCCTTATGGAAAACTCAATCCAAAAAACATGCAAAGGATATAGAAAAAATTAAAAGTCAGAAATCAAAATGTACCATCAGAGAAAATCATCTATACTAAAAGGAGGACAGGAAGGAAGGAAGTAAGAAAGAGAGCACCACAAAACAAACAGAAAACAACAAAATAGCAAGGACAAGTCCTTATTTATCAATCATAGGATTGAGTATAAATAGACTAAACTCTCCAATCGAAAGAACTGCAGTGGTTGAATGGATTAGAAAACAAGAACCAAAGATATGTTGCCTAAAAGAAACACACTTCACCTATAAAGACACATATACAGTGTAAATAAAGGGATAGAAAAAGATACTCCAGGCATATGGAAACCAAAAGCAAGCAGGAGTAGCTATCCTTAGATCAGACAAAATAGATTTCAAGACAAAAACTATCAGAAGAGACAGAGAAGGTCATTATATAATGACAAAAGTGTCAATTCAGCAAAAAGATATAACAATTATAAATATATATGCCCCCTATGCTGGAGTACCCAGCTATATAAAGAAATGCTGTTAGAGATAAAAAGAGAGATAGACTCCAATGAAATGATACCTAGAGACTTCAAAACCTCACTTGTAGCATTAGGAAGATCTTTCAGACAGAAAATCAACAAAGGAACATTGTATTTAATCTGTACTAAGACCAAACGGACCTAATAGATATTTACAGAACATTTCATCCAATGGCTACAGAATACAATTTTTTTTTTTCTCAGCACATGGATTATTCTTAAGGATAGACAATATGTCTGGCCACAGAACAAGTCTTCAAAACTACAAAAATATGAAATTATTATTATTGAGATGGAGTCTCACTCTGTCATTCCAGGCTGGAGTGCAGTGGCATGATCTCAGCTCACTGCAACCTCTGCCTCCTGAGCTCAAGCGATTCTCCTGCCTAGCCTCCTGAGTAGCTGGGATTAAAGGTGCCCACCACCATGCCTGGCTAATTTTTGTATTTTCTGTAGAGACAGGGTTTCATCATGTTGATCAGGCTGGTATCAAACACCTAACCTCGAGTAATCCACCCACCTCAGCCTCCCAAAGTGCTGGGATTAGAGGCATGAGCCACTGCACTTGGCCAAAAAGATGAAATTATATCAAGTATCTTCTCTGATGACAATGGTATAAAACTAGAAATCAGTAACAGGAGGAATTTTAGAAATTATACAAACACATGGAAATTAAAGAATATGCTACTGAATTACAAGTGGGTCAATGAAGAAATTAAGAATAAAATTGAAAATTTCTTGAAACAAATGATAATGGAAATACAACATAGCAAACCTATGGGATATACTGAAAGTAGTACTATGAGCAAAGTTTATAGATATAAGCGCCTACATCAAAAAAGTAGAAAAACTTCAAAGAAACACCTAATGATGCATCTTAAGGAACTAGAAAAACAAGAGCAAACCAACCCAAACGTTAGTAGAAGAAAATAAATAATAAAGATCATAGCAGAAACAAATGAAGTTGAAACAAATAAACTAAAACAGTAAATTGGTGAAAGGAAAAGTTAGATTTTTAAAAAGATAAACAAAATCAACAAACCTTTATCCCGATTAACTAAGAAAAATGAGAGAAAACCGTAAGAAATAAAATCAGAGACGAAAAAGAAAACATTACAACAAATGCTACAGAAATTCAAATTATCATTAATAACTACTGTGAGCAACTATATGCCAATAAAATGGAAAATCTAGAAGAAATGGAAAAATGTGTAGACACATACAACCTACCAAGATTGAATCATGAAGAAATCCAAAGCCTGAACTTACCAATAACAACTAACAAGATTGAAGCCATAATAAACAGTGGCCCAGCGAAGAAAAGCCTGGTACTCAATGGTTTCGCTGCTGAAATTTATTAAACATTTAAGAACTTTTAGCAATCCTACTCAAAATACTTCAGAAAAGAGAAGAGAAGGAAATACTTCCAGACTCATTTTATGAGGTCAGTATTACCCTGATATCAAAAGGAGACAAAGACACAACAAAAAAAGAAAACTATAGGTTAATATCCCTGATGAAAATTGATCCAAAATACTTATCAAAATACTAACAAATGGCATTCAACAATAAATTTAAAAGATTGTTCATTAAGACAAAGTGAGATTCTTTCCAGGGATACAAGGATGGTTCAACATAGGCAAATCAATAAATGTGATATATCATAGAAACAGATTGAAGGACAAAACAATATGATCATTTCAATTGATGTTTAAAAAGCATTTGATAAAATTTTAACATCCCTTCATGGTAATAAACCTCAAAAGACTGGATATGAAAGGAATATACTTCAATATAATAAAAGCCATATATGACAGACCCACAAATACTATACTGAATGGGAAAAAAAACTGAAATCCTTTCCTCTAAGATCTGGAACATGACAAGGTTGCTCACTTTCACTACTGTTACTCAATGTAGTACTGGAAGTCCTAGCTACAGCAATCAGACAAGAGAAAGAAATAATGAGGCTGCTCTTCCTATGGAGTAGCCATTCTTTTATTCCTTTACTTTCCTAATAAACTTGCTTTCACTTTACAATATGGACTCACCGACAATTCTTTCTTGCATAAGATGCAAGAACCCTCTCTTGCAGTCTGAATCAGGAGTTCTTTTCAGTAACACCTTCCTGGCAAACCACAAAGGAATAATACTGAGACTCCAACCCAAAGGAAGTAGGCTGCAACATCAATTGACCAACTTTGGGTAAGTGGTGGGGTGCATTTACCTAGGTAAAGTATGAGATTGGGTTAGAGGCTCAACTTAGGGGAGTTAGAGTCTCTCCTAAGACAGACAGGGTTAAAGGCCCCTATTAATAAGAGAGTTGAGGATGCTTGAACAATCTTGGACTCGAGGCTCACCTTATGAAGGTTAGAGTCCTTCCTAAGATTTAAGGGGTTAGAAGCCCCCTCAGTAAATCCCTCTTGGCTAAGAAGGGATTTGGCATTATGGGATGTTAACTGCTATTCTCTTTGGATTAATCTGCCTTGCATTCTTTGCTGATGGCTATGAGTGACAGGATTAAGCATGTACAGGATCACAGGACATGGGGAGCTTTTTCCTTTCTAAAGAGGGAAACTTGAGAGCTGGTGGGACTACTGGACAATATCCCTTCTGACTGACAGGTGGCCACCTGAACTTTTGACTCAGTGTCATTGCAATGAGTGGGTCGTCTTTCTCTGGTCTCCCTGAATGCTTGGCCTTCACCACCCTGCCACAGGCAGTGCTTTATTTCCCTTTCTCTCCTTTCCCTTTCTTACCTTTTCTGTTATTCAGGATGACCATCTTGCCCAGAGACCACATGTTGAAACTCTTTTAATACACTTTGAATGGATTAAAGATGACAGGGCACAATCAGGGGCAGGACTGAGCCTTGCTAGTTCGATATTAGGTGCTAAGCAGAGTGGCCAATGTGTCTTGAGATGTAGCGAATCTGGAGTACTTTGTGGTGTAAATTTGCATTTCTGTGTCATTTCGTCATAAAGAGGAGTACCTTAGGATAGAGCATGAGCTTAGGACCCCATAAGCCCACTGTTCAAGACAGCCCAGCAAGCTGGTCAGTAACAATCTTTGCTACAGGTCTCTGAAACAAACAAACAAACAAACAAAACTGGATGAAGTTTCTGTCTCATCTTGTTCTGTGTTCTTGGGAGCTTAACCTTGTAACCACATGGCAGTACTTCTTTTTGATTTCCACCATTGAGGGAACAGGAATTTTGGAGTTCACATCATAGCCTTAAAAATTATCTCAAGCAGTTAAAAGTCTTTACAAGCTCAAAATTGGCTACTCCAGACTCCTTCTTGGAAGAGTAGTAGAAACTGCCCAGTGCTGTAGCTTAGTAGCTAAGGTTTGTCTTTTCACACTGGCTGTCTGGGTTAACGTTCAATTCCTAGCTTAGGGAATGATTCCTTTCTGGTTTGATATCTGCATGACCTTTACAATTTGTTGATTCTCTTCCCTTCCATGAACCATCTTTAATTTTCCTTCCTCTGAGCACCTGGGAGGTTACTTTTGGTAAAGTTCAAAAACTAGAAATATTGGCTGTTTGGCCTGGCTAAAGCTGGGTAATAGGAGATTTAAAAGGAATTTTTTAGAGTGCTATGGTTAAAAGTCAGCTTAATTAAAAGCGAATATTCAAGCTCTAACAACCTGGGACTCCTCAGGAAATATATAAGAGGCACCATAGACCCCTTTTGGGAAAAATCTCTGTTTTCCTCATGGAACCCCAGGAATTAAAAGTGGACAGTTCCCTCTCAAAATCTAAGGCTTTGTTATGTTTTGCATTGCGTTATCTGACATTTGTTGCTTCTGGGGGTATCGGAAATTACTTTACATTATGAGAGAGCTTTGGTGTATAATAATTAGGTAGGAAATATAGTTTTGGGGATAACTGATTACAGTCATGGGAAGATAGTCAGCTCTTTGCATGTTTGAATTAGAGAAGCATGCTCTTGGCAACCTAGAAGATACAGAAATGTCCCCAGGCCCCACTGAGAGATGAGACTCCCATGAGAGATTGGCTGCTTGACTCTTTTACAATCTAAGATCTGGTATAAAAATTCGACCTTTAATTTTTGGGGATTTGTTTTGCCTTCTAGTTGTGCCTGCTTATTAAGTCAGAAACTGCATGCTTTAAAGAGAAACTTAAAAACTGGCAAATGGAAAATCTTACAATTAGAAGATCTTCTGTCTGTATTTATATGTGTTGTGTATGATATTTACATATAAAAGAGCTCTGATTAATTGGCTTAAAAATAATAAGCACTTAAACCAAATATTTTGTCGAAAGAATAAAAGCTATAATGACTTTAGTAAGCTTTGGGAAAGAAGAACAGTTTTACATGCAAGGTGTGTAAGGAAAGTGAAATGTGGTTTTGGTAAAAAGTTATAAGAAGGCATGGGAATGTGGATTTTTTTTTTTTTTTTTTTTGGTCTGGTTTAGAGAATCGAACAGTTGTTTCCAGTTAGATAGGAAAAAGGTAAATGTTTGAACAAGTTGTGGATGGTTTGTGAAAAATTAATCTTATGAAAGAAATTCTATGTGTGAACATATTGGCTAAAATTAAAGTTTATTTGTAAATTGAGCATTGGAGTAAAAGCACAACAGGGTTTCCTGAGAGCAATGATCTGCTCTTTGACAAAGATTGTAAACTGTTATAAAAGATTTATGAGAATCTTACCTTACGGTCAAAGTAATTAAGATTGGATAGATTTAACTATAAGATTTTAGTGAAAATTGGGTTGACATTAATAGTACACTAATGCAAGTGTGAAATGTGACTTTTTCTCTTGAAAAAGATTTTCATGTAATCTTTAAAAAATTAAAGATTTTTGTTTGTCTTTTGAATAAACTACAGGAAAAAGAAGGAAAAAAAAGACAGATTGTTTGGAAAGCTGCATCTTCCCTCTTAATGAGTAACGGTTTTTGCCTTTTAAAATTTTTGAGCTATCATTTTGGCTAAATGAATGACTTATGGTAATCTGGGATTTGATTTTATAATATAAAGTATTTCAAGCCTTTGATATTTGACAAACTTTCAAAAATCAAATTATAAATTATGTCTTTCTGACCAAATTAATCTTTTAAATATTAAGTCCCTTAAAGTCCCAAACTGACATATTTGGCTTATTTGATATAAAAGTCATACAGGAAGCATTGTCAATATGAAATGGTGTTTGACTTACTTTGGACTGTATTTGTTTAAATATGTTGTTATTAGTATGTGTTCCAAAATTATGAAAAACTTCTGTAGTTCTGATATGATTTAGTATATATTATTAATAGTTATAATTTTTATGTTAACCTGTTGTATGCCACAGAAGTAACCAAAATTCTTATTCAATTATGGCTTTAATAGTGGCTGTCCTAAGACTTTTTGTCATCCACAGACAGTTGTTGTCTTGTTTTGATTCTTTACAAAAGGTGGTTTATAATCAGCTGTGGGACTTTGACAGGTGCTCCTGAATGCAGTTTGCTGAAAACTTTGGCGATTGTGACATTAGAATAGAGGGAAAAACTTTCAGGACTCTTATGGAAAGCTGAGATGTTTATGAATATCAAATGAAACAGGAGTTAACAGCATGGACTGAACTAATAGAAGACTGAAGTATTTTTCTGACTTTTTGCTTTAAATGTTATTAATCCTTTGTTTTATTTTTCAGAGTCAAAAAAACTTTTCTTTGGAGTTATTTACAGCTTGTAACAATTGAGTAAAGTATACTCTTGTTAACCAAAATTTGGAGCATATTTCTTTCTCTCTACCTGATTTCTCCAGAGTTTGGAAACCATTTGTGACTATGCTTAATTGATGGCAATATAGTTATTTGCATAAGTGCAATAAGAGTGTTTTGCAACAGGACACAACTGGAGAAACTGGTTACTTTACAAAGGCTTTGACTGGACTGGCATGCTTTCCTTTAAGGAATCAAACGGCTTGTAGAGCTAATAAAAGCTCCTTGGGGAAACTGGCCTCATACCTTGTGTACACAGTCTCTGTACGACCTAGGGTAAGTAAATAATGTCAATTTCTGACAGGCCCAGGAGCCCCAAATTATCTTGGGACCTAAGAGTAGAGGAATTTACTCAAGTCATAGGTGTTTGAGAGTGCAAATCTATGGCTGAGATCAGTTTTTTAAAAAGTTTTATCTGAGATTCCTTACGGAACAGAATTCCATCAAAGCCAATTTTAAAAGCTTATGTTGAAAATAATTATTCTTGCTGCACTTTATACAAACAATCAGGGTAAATGTAAGACTAAGGTTTATTTTTGCAAATGAATTGGTCCTATTATGATTTGTCTTTACTGAAAATGGCAGACTGAAGAGAAAAAAAAATACTTTTCAAGAACTATGGTAACCTGTTATTAGATTCTAGTCTCATCAGTGGTTTTTAAGTTTTTTTTTCTTGCAATTTAGACTAACCCTGCTTATTCCCGTCAACCAATCAGTGATCTCTGATTGCAGCTTAGAAGAAACAGGAGGGATGGGTAATGTAAAAATCTGGATCAATATTCTAATTCTGGGCATAAATTGGAATCAGCTAGCAGCCCCATATCAGCTTAGTTCCAACAGTTTCCCAGTTCATGGAAAGTCTTCTAATTTATTTTACTTGGGATAATTTTACTTATTTTGCTTTACTGTTGTGAAATATATTGCTTTTGTACTCTTTGAGTAGGAATGCAGGATAAGCTTACTGAATATTTTCTTAAATTGAACACTTATTAATCTCCTACATATCATCTTTTGTCAGAACTCAGAGTTATGAATGGTCCTCGACATACCAATCATTTCTATCTGGACTGAACTCCTCTTTACACTGAATACAAGAGACCATAATAGACAGGAATATCATTGCCCCTATTCAGCCTGAAGAAGTTATAGAAAATGGATCTTCATTCCTCTACAACCCTTAGGATTAAGGGTTCCTTTATAAAAGGGAGGGAAAAAAGTGTCAAAGGCATTTGAACAAGAGCGATTCCATTTTGAATAGGTGCTGGGTAAAATGAGGCTGAGACATACTCGACTGAATTCCCAGAAGGTTAGGTATTTTAAGTCAAAGAACGAGACAGGAGGTTGGCACAAGACACAGGTCAAAAAGACCTTGCTGGTAAAATAGATTGTGGTAAAGATGCTGGCAAAAACCCACCAAAACCAAGATGGTGATGAAAGTGACCTCAGGTCATCCTCACTGCTCATTATGCACTAATTATAATGTATTAGAATGCTAAAAGACACTCCTGCCAGCACCAAGACAGTTTACAAATGCCATGGTAATGGCAGAAGTTACCTTATATGGTCTGAAAAGGGGAGGAACCCTCAATTCTAGGAATTGCCTACCTGTTTCCTGGAAAACTCATAAATAAAGTAGTCATTCTTTCATTGCTTTACTTTCCTAATAAACTTGCTTACACTTAAAGAAAAAGAAATAAATGTCATCCAAATTGGAAAGGAAGAAGTCAAACTATTCTTGTTTGCAGATGATAAGATCTTATATTTGGGAAAACCAGAAGACCCCCAACAAAGGACTATCAGAACTGTTAAACAAATTCGGTAAAGTTACAGGATAATAAATCCTCATCCAGATATCAGTAGCATTTATATATGCCAATAGTGAGCAATCTGAAAGAAAGTAAAAGAAGTAATCACATTTACAATAGCTACCAAAAACCCCTAGGGATTAACCAAAGAAGTGAAAGATCTTTACAATCAAAACTATGAAATACTGATAAAAGAAAATTGAAGAGGACTCAATAAATGAAAAGATACTCCATGTTTGTGGATTGGAAGACTCAGTATTGTTAAAATGTCCATACTACCCAAAGCAATCTACAAATCCAACACAATCCTCATCAAAATACCAATGACATTCTTTATAATAATAGAAAAAAAATCCTCATGTTTTTATGGAACCACAAGAGACCAAAAATACCCAAAGCTATCTTGAGCATAAAGAACCAAACTGGAGGAATCACATTACCTGACTTCAAATTATACTACAGTTATAGTCAACAAAACGGTATGGTACCAGCATAAAATCATACACATAGACCAATGGTAGGCAATAGAGAACCCAGAAACAAATCCATACAACTACAGTGAACTCATTTTCAACAAAGGTCCCAAGAACATACATTGGCAAAAGGTCAGTCTCTTCAATAAATAGTGCTGGGAATCTTGGATATCCACATGCAGAAGAATGAAATTAGATCCCTATCTCTCACCGTATACAGAAATCAAACCAAAATGGATTAAACACTTAAATCTAAGGCCTCAGAATATGAAATTACTAAAAGAAAACATTGAGGAGACTCTCAAGGACATTGGACTGGGCAAAGATTTCTTGAGTAATACCTCACAAGCACAGGCAACCAAAGCAAAAATGGAAAAATGGGATAACGTTAAGTTAAAATCTCCTGCACAGTAGAGGAAACAATCAACAAAGTGAAGAAACAACCTGTAAAATGGGAGAAAATGCTTACATACTATCCCTCTGACAAGGGATTAATAACCAGAATATATAAGGAGCTCAAAGAACTCTACAGAAAAAAATGGAATAATCAGATCAAAAAATGGGCAAAGGATTCAAATAGGCATTTCTGAAAAGAAGACATACAAATGGCAAATAAGCATATGAAAAGGTGCTCAACATAACTGATCATCAGAGAAATGCAAATAAAACTACAATAAGATATCATCTCATCCCAGTTAAAATGGCTTATACTAAAAAATCATGCAATAACAAATGCTGGCAAGGATGTAGAGAAAAAGGAATCCTCGTATACTGTGGATGGGAATGTAAATTTGTACTATCATTATGGAGAACAGTATGGAGGTGCCTTAAAAAAGTAAAAACTGAGCTACCATATGATCCAGCAATCTCACTGCTGGGTATATACCCAAAAGAAAGGAACTCAATATATCAAAGAGATAGCTGCACTCCTGTTTGTTGCAGCACTGTTTACAATAGCTAAGATTTGGAAGCAACCTAAGTGTCCATCAACAGATAAATGGATAAAGAAAATGTGGTACTCACACACAATGGAGTACTATCGGCCATAAAAAGGAAGAGATCCTGTCATTTGCAACAATATGGATGGAACTGGAGTTCATCATGTTAAGTGAAAGAAGCCAGGTACAGAAAGACAAACTTTGCATGTTCTCACTTATTTGTGGGAGCTAAAAACTAAACCAGTTGATCTCGTGGGTATAGAGACTAAAATGGTTGTTACTAGCATCTGGAAGTGGTAATGGGGTGATAGGGAAAAGTGGGAATGGTTAATGGGTGTGAAAAAATAGTTAGAATGAATAAGATCTAATATTTGATACCACAACAGGGTGCCTACAGTAAACAATAATTTTTGTATATTTAAAGATAACTAGAAGAGTATAATTGAATTGTTTGTAACACAAAGGAAAGATAAATACTTGAGGGGATGGATACCCTTTTACCCCGATGTGATTTTTTTTTTTTTTTTGAGACAGAGTGTCGCTCTGTCACCCAGGCGGGAGTGCAGTGGCCCGATCTCAGCTCACTGCAAGCTCCGCCTCCCGGGTTTACGCCATTCTCCTGCCTCAGCCTCCTGAGTAGCTCGGACTACAGGCGCCCGCCACCTCGCCCGGCTGGTTTTTTGTATTTTTTAGTAGAGACGGGGTTTCACCGTGTTAGCCAGGATGGTCTCGATCTCCTGACCTCGTGATCCGCCCGTCTCGGCCTCCCAAAGTGCTGGGATTACAGGCTTGAGCCACCGCGCCCGGCCCCCGATGTGATTATTATGCATTGTCTATCTGTATCAAAATATAGCATAATCCATAAATATGTAATCTATTATGTACCCACAAAGATTGAAAATAAGAAATTAAAAGAACACATCCTATTTTATATATGTATATATAATTTTAAATTGTAGTAAAACATAAAATTTTCCAACTTAACCATGTTTAAGTGTATAGTTCATTAGTGTTAATTATACTCCCATTGTCATTTAACAGATGTCCAGAACTTTTTCATCATATTAAAACTAAAACTTTCTACCCACTAACCAAGTACTCCCAATTATTTCCTCCCCCAGCCCCTGGCAATCACCATTCTTTTGGTCTCTATAAATTGACTACTTCAAATACCTCATGTAACTGGAATCATACAATATTTGTCTATTTGTGACTGAATTATTTCACTTAGCATAATGTTCAATCAGATCCTATGTAAAATCTCTTGAAGGCCCTCCTATATATCTGAGTGAGAATTATGACTTTTTATTGTGGTAAAACACACATAACATACAATTTACCACTATTGACATTTAAAATATTCACTATGTCATGCAACAATCACCACTATCTACTTCCAGAACATTTTCATTATCCCAAAAGAAAACCCTATAGCCATTAAGCAGTCCCTCTCCTTTCCTCCTTCACCCTTGTCCCTTGCAACCACTAACCAGTTTTCTGTCTCTATGGATTTACCTGTTCAGGATATTTTACATACACAAAATCACACAATATGTGGCCTTTGGTGTCTTGGTTTCTTTCATTTAGTGTAATGTATTTTAGGTTAGCATTCCTTTTTTAAAAATTTTTGTATTTTTTAATTATACTTTAAGTTCTAGGGTACATGTGCACAATGTGCAGGTTTGTTACATATGTATACATGTGCCATGTTGGTGTGCTGCACCCATTAACTCCTTTGTAGGGACATGGATGCAGCTGGAAACCATCATTCTCAGCATTCCTTTTTAACGCTGAATGCTATTTCATTGTGTACATATACAACTTTTTAAAAATCCATTCATTGGTTAACAAACATTTGGGTTGTTTCCAATTCTTCATTATAGCAAAGAGTGTTGCTGTGAACATTTCCATGTGAGGTTTTGTTTGAACATCTGTTTTCAATTCTTTGGAGTATATGCTGAAATTTATGACATTTTATTAAATCATATTTTTCTTGTATGTCTTGCTAGAAAGTTGTATAATATTCTGCATCTTTTCACCTTCAGGCCAGTTGCCATTATGTCCCCAGTGGGAAATTTTAGCACGTCTTTTTTAGAAAATAATTCTATAAGCTGTAACTTAGAGCAATATTAAAATTTTCAATGTCAACAACACCTTCTAAATAACATTCTAATATTACCAATTTCATAAAACATCCTCCTATAATAGTAACACAGAACTCACAGTTCTTATTCCTAAGAATAGGATATCCTTGAAAATGAGCTTAAGACAAGAATACCCTCCCTCATTATTCCTGTTCAACATGGTACTGGAAGTCCTGATTAGGGCAAGTGGGCAAGAGAAAGAAACAAAGTGTATTCAAATAGAAAGAGAGGAAGTCAAACTGTCACTTTGTGCAGACGACATAACCCTATATCTAGAAAGCCCCATCATTACAGCCCAAAAGCTTCTTAAGCTAATAAGCAACTTGAGCAAAGTCTGCAGATACAAAATCAATGTGCAAAATATCACAAGCATTCTTATGCACCAACAACAGACAAGCAAAAAGCCAAATCATGAATGAACTGCCATTCACAGTTGCTACAAAGAAAATAAAATACCTAGGAATACAGCTAACGAGGGAAGGGAAGGACCTCTTTAAGGAGAACTACAAACCACTGTTCAATGAAATCAGAGAGGAATCAAGCAAATGGAAAAACATTCCATGCTCATGGACAGAAAGAATCAATATTGTGTAAATGGCCATACTGCCTAAAGTAATTTAAAGAGTCAATGCTATTCTCATTAAATTACCATTGACATTTATCACAGAATTAGAAAAAACTGCTTTAAAATTCACATGGAACCAGAAAGGGGCCTGTAGAGCCAAGACAGTCCTGTGCAAAAAGAACAAAGCTGAAAGCATTATGCTACCCAACTCCAAACTATACTACAAAGCTTCAGTAATCAAAAAAATCATGATATTGATACAAAAACAGACACGCAGACCAATGGAACAGAATAGAGACCTCAGAAATACGACTGAACATCTACAGCCAGGTGGGACCTTTGACAAACCTGAAAAAAACATGCAATGGGAAAAGGATTCCCTGTTTAATAAACGGTGCTGGGAAAACTGGCTAGCCACATGCAGAAAATTGTAACTAGATCCCTTCCTCACACCTTACACAACAATTAGTCTGTTTAGGGTATCTATTTCTTCCTAATTTAAGCTAGGAGGGTTGTATTTTTCCAGAAATTTATCCATTTCTTCCAGGTGTTCTAGTTTATATGTGTAAAGGTGTTCATAGTAGCCTTGAATGATCTTTTGTATTTCAGTGGTGTCAGTTGTAATATTTCCTGTTTCGTTTCTTAGTGAGGCTATTTGAATTTTCTCTCTTCTTTTCTTGGTTAATCTTGCCAGTGGTCTACCAATGTTATTTATCTTTTCAAAGAATCAGCTTTTTGTTTCATTTATCTTTTGTATTGCTTTTGTTTCAATTTCATTTAGTCCTGCTCTGATCTTGGTTATTTCCATTCTTCTGCTGGGTTTGGGTTTGGTTTGTTCTTGTTTCTTAGAGTGTCAGTTTGTGCTCTTTCAGTCTTTTTGATGTAGGCATTTAGGGCTATGAACTTTCCTCTTAGCACCACCTTTGCTGTATCCCAGAGGTTTTATAGGTTATGTCATTACTGTCATTCAGTTTAAATAATTTTTTAAGTCCCATCTTGATTTCGTTTTTGACCCAATGCTCATTCAAGAGCAGGTTATTTAATTTCCATGTATTTGCATGGTTTTGAAGTTTCCTTTTGGAGATGATTTTGAGTTTTATTCCACTGTGGTCTGAGAGAGTGCTCGATATAATTTCAATTTTCTTAAATTTATTGAGGCTCATTTTATGGACTATCATATGGTCTATCTTGGAGAAAGTTGCATGCACTGTTGAATACATGTGTATTTTGCAGTTTTTGGATGAAATATTCTATATATATCTGTTAAGTCCATTTGTTCCAAGGTATAGTTTAAATCCATTGTTTCTTTGTTGACTTTCTGTCTTGATGACTTCTCTAGTGCTATCAGTGGAATGTTGAAGTCCCCCACTATTATTGTGATGCTATCTGTGTCATTTCTTAGGTCTAATAGTATTGTTTTATAAATTTGGGAGCTCCAGTGTTAGGTGCATATATGTTTAGTCTTGTGATATTTTCCTGTTGGACAAGGCCTGTTACCGTTATATAATGTCCCTCTTTGTCTTCTTTAACTGCTGTGACTTTAAAGTTTGTTTGGTCTGATATAAGAATAGCTACACCTGCTTGCTTTTGGTGCCTATTTGAACAAAATGCCTTTTTCTACCCCTTTACTTTAAGTTTATGGGAGTCCTTATGTCTTAGGTGAGTCTTCTGAAGGCAGCAGATAGTTGGTTGGTGAGTTCTTATCCATTCTGCAGTTCTGTCACTTTTAAGTGGAACATTTAGGTCATTTACATTTAATGTTAGTATTGAGATGTGAGACACCATTCCATTCATTGGGCTATTTGTTGCCTGTGTACCTAGGTTTTTCTGTTTTTTATTTTTGCTTTTTAAATTGTAGTTTTGTTTTGTAGGTCCTGGGTGATTCAGACTTTAAAGAGGTTCTGTTTTAATGTGTTTCCCAAATTTGTTTCAAGATTTAGAGCTCTTTTTTTTTTTTATAGCAGTTCTTGTAGTGATGGCTTGGTGGTTGTGAATTCTCTCACAACATATCTTTCCTTCATATATGATGCTTACATTTGTTGGATACAAAATTCTTGATTGATAATTATTTTGTTTGAGGAGGCTGATGATAGGGCCCCAATCCCTTCTAGTTTGTAGGGTTTCTGCTGAAAAATCTGCTGTTAATCTGATAGGTTTTCCTTTACAGGTTACTTGGTGCTTTGTCTCACAGCTCTTAAGATTCTTTCCTTCACCTTAACGTTAGATAACCTGATGACAGTGTGCCTAGGCAATGATAATTTTGTGATGAATTTCCCAGGTATCTTTTGTGCTTCTTGTATTTGGATGCCAAATTCTCTAGAAAGGCCAAGGAAGCTTTCCTCGATTATTCCCCCAAACAATTCAAACTTTTAGATTTCCCTTCTTCCTCAGGAACACCAATTATTCTTAGGTTAGGTTCTTTAGTATAATCCCTGACTTCTTGGAGGCTTTGTTCATATTTTCTAATTCTTTTTTCTTTGTCTTTGTTGGATTGGGTTAATTCAAAGACCAATTCATAGCAGAATTCTACCAGACATTCAAAGAAGAATTGTTACCAATCCTTTTGACACTATTCCACAAGATAGGGAAAGAAGAAACCCTCCCTAATTCATTTCATGAAACCAGCATCACTCTAATACCAAAACCAGGAAAGGACATAACCAAAAGAGAAAACTACAGAAAGATATCCTTGATGAACATAGATGCTAAAATCCTTAACAAAATACTAGCTAACTGAATCCAACAACATATCAAAAAGATAATCCACCATGATCAAGTGGGTTTCATACCAGGGATGCAGGGATGGCTTAACATATGCAAGTTAATAAATGTGATACACCACATAAAGAGAAGTAATAACAAAAATCACATTATTATTTCAATAGATGCAGAAAAAGCATTTGACAAAATCCAGCAACTTTTGCGATTTAAACCCTCAGCAAAACTCGCATACAAAGAATGACCATTCTCACCACTCCTCTTCGACATGGTAGTTACTGGAAGTCCTAGCCACTGCAATCAGCCTAAAGAAAAAAATAAAGGGCATCCAAATCAGTAAAAAGGAAGTCAAAAACGTCACTGTTTGCTAATGATATCATCGTTTACCGTGAAAAACCTAAGGACTCCTACAGATAGCTCCTAGAACTGATAAAAAAAAATTCAGCAAAGATTCCAGATACAAGATTAATGCACACAAATCAGTAGCTCTTCTGTACAACAACAGCGACCAAGCAGAGAATCAAATTCAGAACTCAACACCTTTTAAAATAGCTGAAAAAAAAAAGTTAGGAATATACCTATATACCTAACCAAGGAGTTGAAAGACCTCTACAAGGAAAACTACAAAATGCTGCTGAATGAAATCACAGACAACATGATTATATGGAAACACATCCCATGCTCATGGATGGGTACAGTCGATATTGTGAATAT
This sequence comes from Papio anubis, assembly GCF_008728515.1. Lineage (NCBI taxonomy): Eukaryota > Metazoa > Chordata > Mammalia > Primates > Cercopithecidae > Papio > Papio anubis. Next base: position 41,164,654 of record NC_044996.1, on the reverse strand, counting down.
GACCATGTTGCCAAAAGCAATCTACAAATTTAATGCAATCCCCACCATAATATCACCATAATTCCTCACAGAATTAGAAAAAAAACAATTCTAGAATTCATATGGAACCAAAAAAGAGCCCACATAGCCAGAGCAAGACTAAACAAAAAGAACAAATCTGGAGGCATCACACTACTGGATTTCAAACTGTATTATAAGGCCAGATTCTCCCCAACAGCATGGTACTGGTGTAAAAATAGGCACATAGACCAGTGGAACAGAATAGAGAACCCAGAAATAAACCCAAATACTTAGCCAACTGATCTTTGATAAAGCAAAGAAAAACATAAAGTAGGGAAAGGACACCCTTTTCTACAAATCGTGCTGAGATAAATGGCTAGCCACATGTAGGAGAATGAAACTGATCCTTATCTCTCACTTTTCACAAAAATCAACTCAAGATGGATTACAAACTTAAACCTAATCCCTGAAACTATAAAAATTCTAGAAGATGACATTGGAAAAACTCCTCTAGGTATTGTCTTAAGCAAGGATTTCATGACCAAGGACCCAAAAGCAAATGCAATAAAAAGAAAGATAAATAGCTGGGACTTAATTAAACTAAAGATCTTTTGCATGGCAAAAGGAACAGTCAGCAGAGTAAACAGACAACCCACAGAGTGGGAGAAAATCCTCACAATCTATGCATCTGACAAAGGACTAATATCTTGAATCTACAATGAACTCAAACACATCAGTAAGAAAAGACTAAACAATCCCACCCAAAAGTGGGCTAAGGACATGAGCAGACAATTCTCAAAAGATCATATACAAATGGCCAATAAACATACGAAAAAATGCTCAACATCACTAATGATCAGGGAGATGCAAATCAAAACCACAATGCAACACCATCTCACTTCTGCAAGAATGGCCATAATCAAAAAAATCAAAAAACAGATGCTGGTGTGAACGTGGTGAACAGGGAACCCTTCTACACCACTGGTGGGAATGTAAACTAGTGCAGCTACTATGGAAAACAGTGTGGAGATTCCTTGAAGAACTAAAAGTAGAACTACCATTTTATCCAGCAATCCCACTACTGGGTATCTACCCAGAGGAAAAGAAGTCATTATTCGAAAAAAGATACTTGCACACACATGTTTATAGCAGCATGATTCCCAATTGCAAAATGGTGGAACCAATCCAAATGCCCATCAATCAATGAGTGGATAAAGAAACCATGGTATATACAGATGATAGGGTACTATGCAGCCATAAAAAGGAATGAATTAACAGCATTTGCAGTGACCAAGATGAGATTGGATACTATTATTCTAAGTGAAGTAACTCAGAAATGGAAAACCAAACATTGTATGTTCTCACTGATACTTGGGAGCTAAGCTATGAGGATGCAAACACATAAGAATGATATGATGAACTTTGGGAACTTAGGGGCAAGAGTGGAAGGGGGGCAAGGGATAAAAAACTACAAATATGGTGCATTGTATACTGGTCAGGTAATGGGTGCACCAAAATCTCACAAATCACCATTCAGGAACTTACTCATGTAACCAAATACTCCTGTTAATTTTTTAAACTTATGAAATAAAAATAACTCAGGATGGATTAAAGGCTTAAATATAAAACCCAATAAGAACCCTAGACGATAATCTAGGCAATACCATTCGGGACATGGGCAAAAATTTCATGACAAAAACACCAAAGGAATTGCAATGAAAGAAAAAGTTGACAAATGGGACCTAATCAAACTAAAGAGCTTCTGCACAGCAAAAGGAACTACCGTAAGAGTGAACAGACAATGTACAGAATGGGAGAAAATTTTTGCAATCTATCCATCTGACAAAGGTCTCATATGCAGTCTCCAAGAAACTTAAACAAATTTATAAGAAAAAAGCAAACAACCCCATTAAGAACTGGGCAAAGAACATGTACAAACACTTCTCAAAGAAGACATTTATGCTGCCAACAAACGTATGAAAAAACCTCAACATCACTGATCATTAGAGAAATGCAAATCAAAACCACAATGAGATATCAGCTCACACCAGTCAGAACGGCAATTATCAAAAAATCAAGATACAACAGATGCTAGTGAGGCTGTGGAGAAATAGGAATGCCTTTACACTGTTTGTGGGAGTGTAAATTAGTTCAACCATTGTAAAAGACAGTGTGGCGATTCCTCAAAGATCTAGGACCAGAAATACCATTTGACCCAGCAATTCCATTACTGGGTATATACCCAAAGAAATATAAATCATTCCGTTACAAAGATAAAATCACACATATGTTCATCGCAGCACTATTCACAGTAGTAAAGACATAGAATCAACCCCAATTTCCATCAATAATAGACTGGGTAAATAAAATGTGGTACCTATATACCATGGAACACTATGCAGCCATAAAAAGGAATGAGATCATGTCCTTTGCAGGGACATGGATGGAGCCAGAAGCCATTATCCTCAGCAAACTAATTCAGGAACAGAAAACCAAACACTGCATATTCTCACTTGTAAGTGGGAGCTGAACAATGAGAACAAATGGACACGTCAGGGGAAAGACTACACACTGGGGTCTGTTGGGGAATGCCAGGGAGGGAGATCATTGGGATAAATAGGTAATGCATGTCAGGCTTAATACCCAGGTAATGGGTTGATAGGTGCAGCAAACCACAATGGCACACATTTACCTATGTGACAAAAATGCACATCCTGCACATGTATCCTGGGACTTTAAATTAAATTGAATTAAATTTTTAAAAAGAAATAGGCTATTCTAATTTATTTAAGAAGATCATATGTGAATGCTTCGTCTCTCAAACTAGAACCTTATCAAGTCCTTCCAGGGCCATAACTAACTCTCTTATTTCTCAAATGTTCTTAGACACACATAGACTAATGTTGAGTACAAAATATTGTTTAAGAACATGAATTCCAATTCTAGCTTCATCACTTATCAGCTCTATGACCATGGACAACTTTATTAGTTAACTCATGTGTGTTTCTTTTTGAATTCATAAATTGTGAGCTAATAGTAACATTTATCACTTTAGGATTTTGTGAGGATAAGTGACTTAATGCATATGTAAGGCACTTAAGATAATGCCTTATTCTAAGTCATAATTAGCTATTATTATAGCTATTAGATGTCAATAACTTTATTAGTCAATATAGCAAATATTAACTATTATCATAATATTTTCCATTAGTAGTGGTAGTTGGGGTCAGGTGAAACTAAGTTCAAATTCCAGATCCGGAGGACACAAATAAATGGAATGATATCCTGTGCTCATGGATTGGAGGAATTAATATTGTTAAAATGTCCATACTAGGCACAGCAATATATAGATTCAATGCAATCACTATCAAAATCTCAATGCTATCCTTCACAAAAATGGAAAAGAAATCCCTGAAATTCGTATAGAAACAAAATATCCCCAAATATCCAATATAATTCCGTGAAAGAAAAACAAAGTTGGAGGTATCACACTTCTTAATTGAAAATTATATTACAAAGCTATAGTAATAAAACAGTGTGGCACTGGCATAAATACAGTCATACAGCTAAATGGGTTAGAATAGAGAGCCCGGAAATAAATCCAAACATATATGGTCACCTAATTTTTGGCAAGGGCACCAAGAAGACACATGGGGAAAGGACTATCTCTTCAATAAGTAGTTCTGGCTAAACTGGACTTACACGTGCAAAAGAATGAAGTTGGACCCTTATCTTACACCAAACACAAAACTTAAATAAAAATGAATACAGACCTAAATTTAAGACTACAAACTTTAAAACTTCTAGAAGATAACAAGGTAACATAAGGATAAATCTCTTCTGCAGAATATATATATATTCTACAGAATACATACATATATATGTAAATAAAATAAAATAGCAACCTATCGTTTGGAAAAAATATTTGCAAACCATATATCTGATAAGGGGTTACTATTCAAAATGTATTAAGAATTCATACACCTAAATAGTAGAAAAACAAGTAACATAATCATAAAAATGAGCATATGATCTGAATAGACATTTCTTCAGTGAAGACATACAATTGGCCAATGGATATATGTAAACATGCTCAACATCATTAATCATCAGGAAAACGCAAATCAAAATCACTATGGGATATCATCTCACATCCGTTAGGATGACTATTATCAACAAGTTAAAAGGTAACAAATAGTGGCGAGGGTGTTGAGGAAAGGGAACTCTTGTACACTTTTGGTGGAAATGTAGATTGGTACAGTTGTTATAGGAAAAAGTAGAGAGCTTCTAAGGAACTTAAAAATAGATCTACCATATGATTCAGCAGTTCCTCTTCTAGACATACTGTATTAGTCTGTTCTCATGCTGCTATAAAGAACTGCCCAAGACTAGGCAATTTATAAAGGAAGGAGATTTAATTGACTCACAGTTCCGTAGGACTGAGGAGGCCTCAGGAAATTTACAATCATGGCAGAAGGGGAAGCAAACACATACTTTTTCACATGGTGACAAGAAGGAGAAGTGCAGAGCGAAGAGGGGAAAAACCCCTTATAAAAACATCAGATCTCATTAGAACTTACTCACTATCATGAGAACAGCACGATGAAACTGCCGCCATTGATCTAAACACCTTCCACGAAGTCCATTCCCCAAAACATGTGGATTACAATTTGGACTAAAATTCAAGATGAAATTTGGGTGGGGACACAGTGCCAGAGTAAATCATTCCACCCCTGACCCCTCCCAAATCTCGTCTTTCTTACATTTCAAAACACAATTATACCTTCCCAACAATCCCCCAAAGTCTTAACTCATTTCAGGCTTAACCCAAAAGTCCAAGTACAAAGTTTTATCTGAGAGAAGGCAAGTCCTTTCTGCCTATGATCCTGTAAAATCAAAAGCAAGTTAGTTACTTCCAAGATACAATGGGGGTACAGGCATTGCGTGAATGCTCCCATTTTAAAAGGAAGAAATTGGCTCAAGGTCTGCAGCCTGTACAGGAAGCATAGTGGCATCTGCTTCTGGGGAGACCTCAGGAAGCTTCCAATCATGGCAGAAGGCAAAGGGGAAGTAGGCACATCACATGGCGAGAATGGGAGCAAGAGAGAGAGAATGGAGGTGGGGAGGTGCCACACACTTTTAAATGACCATATCTCACAGGAACTCACTATCACAAAAACAGCACCAAACCACGAGGGATCCACCCCTATGATGGAAACACCTTCCACTAGGCCCCACCTCTAGCACTGGGGGTTAAAATTCAATGTGAGATTTGGGCGGGGACAAATATGTCATCAAGATATAGAAACAGTCTAAATGTCCATTGACAGATGAATAAAGAAATTACAGTGTATTTATAAAATGAACATTGTCCATCACTGAAAAAGAATGAGACCTTGTCATTTGCCATAATATGGATGAGCTTGGAGGAAATTATGCTAAGTGAAATAAGCTAAATACACAAAGAAAAATAATTCATGATTCACTTATATGTGGAATTTTTTAAAAAATCAAACACAGTTGGCACTTCATATCTGTAGTTACCGTATCCACTAATTCAACCAATCGTAGTTTTAAAATATTTGGGAAAAAAACAGAAAATACAACAGTAAAAAAAGTAATAAATACTAAAAGGTACTACAAATAATAAACAATATAGTATAACAACTAGTTACATTGCATTTACATTGTATTATATATCATAAGTAATCTTGAGATGATTTAAAGTGTACAGGAGGCTGTGCATAGGTTACATGCAAATACTACACCACTTTATATAAGCAATTTGAGCATTGGTCAATTTTGTTATCCATAGGGGTCCTGGAACAAATCCCCCACAGATACTGAGGGACAACTATATACAGAGATAGGAATCAAAACAGTGGTTACTAGAGTAGGGTTGAAGAGGAAATAGGGAGGTTTAGGCCAGAGAATACAATGTAGCAGATATATAGGATGAACAAGTCTGGAGATCTATTGTATATCATAAAGACTAGAGGTTAAAAAAAAATGCACTGTATTTAAGGACTACGTAAAATGAATAGATTTTAGTTGCTCTTGCCAAACACACACACACACACACACACACACACACACACACACACACACACACACACATAATGGGTAACTATGTGAGATGATGGATAGGCTAATTTGTTTCACTACAGTAACCTTTTTACTATCTATATGTATCTCAAAACATTGTGTTGTATACCTTAAATGTACATAGTGAAATTTATTCTTTCAAAATCCCAAACCTGTCAATTACTAACACTTTCTGTGGCTCCCACTTCCATTCTGTATCACTGTGAGCTTGCTGCTTAAAATATACACATGCACATACAGGTACACACATGTGCAGTCTCCTGTGTTATATCTCTGTGTCAAAGACTTGCTAATTTTCCACCATCATCCATGTTTTTCCCTTTGGTATTCTACATTGCAGTTAGGTAGGGGCATGTAACTGCATTCTGGCCTTTGGGATGTGGGTGGAAGGGATGTGCATGATTTCCAGGTTGGGCTCGTAAAATCTCCCCTGAGGTCCTCCTTGCATTGGTCTCCAGTTTGGACGCAGAAAGTGGAGTAAAATACCAAGGCCCTAGAAAATGATTGGAGGAGATTGGACACCAGAGTTACTATGTGGGAGGCTGCTTGTCAACCACCGGATTGGACTGTGATGTCAATGAGGAATAAGCATTTTACTATGTTAAATCCCTAAAATGGTGGGGTTGTTTGTTACAGCAATTAAAATTTTACACTAATATAATAATCCTCTAATTTGCATGGTCAATGCTCAATTAGGGCACATGCCTGTGGATTTCTTAAATGGGAGAGCTATAGCTACAGGGTCAAATACACTCTATTTAGAAACCAAACCATTTTCAGGCCTGGCTCTTACGTTGACCAAGAGTGGCTGCATGTATTCCCTCTCTACCAGCTGCTTTACCTTGCAGAGCTGGCTGACCTGCCCCAGCCTTGCCATAAAAAATGATCTGCTCTGCCATAATTTCCTTGTGAATTAATTTGCCCTTTGTTTTGGCTTACTGGCAGTCTCTATCTCAGGGAAATCTCTTCGATAGCCTAATTTGGCCTGGAATGGGCTCCAGATCCACCATTTTGAGCCTAGTGATAAGCCAGGCCTAGGGGAGCACTATCAGTCCAGCAATCTCCACCCACAATATGGTTTTGACATACATACCTACACACCTACTTGTGTGCCTGTTGCTAAAATATAATCACCTAAAGATCCCAGTAGAAGTAGTTCCTAGGCTGGCTGCTCCAACTCTCCCAGCTCATATTAGTAGTCTAAGGGAATGGGCTCCCATTCACTTTAATTTGAATGAGAGAAGCTACGGACTGGGAAGAGGAAAGGAAATATGGAGAACGGAGATGTTCCACTGCTAAAAAATGTGGAGAGAGAGAAAGAGAGAGACGGACGTATGCAAGGGGATAGAAAAACCAAGATAGAGAGGTCTGGGGAATGCTATGCTAAAGGAGATGGGAACAAGAATTAAAAAAAAAAAAAAAAAAAAAAAAAGAGGAAGAAGGAAAATAGACAGAAAACTGTTCCACATAGTGGCTCTACAGTTCCCTTTCCTTTCTCTCTGTCTTTAAAAAATTCCTGTTCCCATCCCTTGTAGCATAGAATCCCCCATACATTCCTATCTTGTGTTTTCTATGCCCTGGTGTATCTCCACTTCTCTCTCTCTCTCTCTCTCTCTCTCTCTCTCACACACACACACACACACACACACACACACACAAACACACACGCACACAGTTAGCTTTTTTTTTTTTTTTTTTTTAGTAGCAGAGCTAAAAATTAAAAAAATCGAACCCATGGACATAGAGAGGAGAAGAATGTTTACCAGAGATTGGAAAGCGTAGTGGGGCGCTGGAGAGGAAATGGGAATGATGATTAATATGTACAAAAAATAATTAGAGCCGGGCGCGGTGGCTCAAGCCTGTAATCCCAGCACTTTGGGAGGCCGAGACGGGTGGATCACGAGGTCAGGAGATCGAGACCATCCTGGCTAACCCGGTGAAACCCCGTCTCTACTAAAAAATACAAAAAACTAGCCGGGCGCTGTGACGGGCGCCTGTAGTCCCAGCTACTCGGGAGGCTGAGGCAGGAGAATGGCGTGAACCCGGGAGGCGGAGCTTGCAGTGAGCTGAGATCCGGCCACTGCACTCCCGCCTGGGCGACAGAGGGAGACTCCGTCTCAAAAAAAAAAAAAAAAAAAAAAATTAGAATGAATGGTTAAGACCTAGTATTTGATAGCACATCAGGGTGACTATAGTCAATAATAATTTAACTGTAAATTTTAAAATAACTAAAAGCATATAATTGTATTGTTTCTAACACAAAAGATAATTCCTCAATGTCTCCTTTGTTACTCCACAAGGAATCAGATAATCATGATATTTTAAAGATAAGCCAAGAGTGCAAAGAAGGGGAAAGGAAAGGTGGAGGTGGGATACCATAGAAAGTCACATTACTATCCACCCTTCCTGGACCTTGTCTTAATGATGCTGGGAGGAAAGAGGAAGTACGTGCTAATACAACCAGTCTGGGAGACCCAATCCTGTTCCTCCGCCTTGCCCCATACCTGAAGCCTCTTGGAGTGAACGCCAATTCCTAAAGGCACAAGGGCCTCGCAGGAACATGAAGCCCAGCTGAGCCTTTGATACCACTGCTCTTGGGGTGACTGTGTAGGACAAGTAGAGTTGGTACAGAGTTGCTAGGGGCCAAGGGTGAGTAAGGAGCATTGTGAATTAAGTAACTATCTTCTAAATCTTTCCAATTCTCCAATCTTTTCTGTTTCTTCTCCTATCCCTTTCTCCCTTTCTTTCTTGTCACTCTCTTTTCACATCTGGTGTATATGGTAGGAATATTTATACTCCTTGGTTCATAATACACTATTATCTCTGGCTCCCAAATGGCCTTGTTTATGTATTTATAAACCCAATATGATAAACACATCTGTTAATCTACCACTCAATGAACAAAGTACATTACCAACAAACTTTCATCTACCAATGTGCTCCTACTCTGTCTTATCCCCTTATGCACTTCCTTGCTGCAAAAGGTAACTATCTTGTAGTCTTTGTTTATTGTTCTCATGATTTACTTTTCACCTTTTCGCCTACACACACACACACACACACACACACACATCTATCTACCTGCACCAGCACTTCGGCCATTCAACTATTTACCTAGCTGTATGACTCTGAGTCTTAGTTTCCTCTTCCATAAAATGACAATAATAACAATACTTACCTTAGAGAGTTGTTGTGAAGATTCAGTGCCTTCATGAATATAAAGTACCTAGAGAAGCACTTGGCATCTGATTAAGAGTAGTAGAAGTAATAATACCCTGCTGTTCCCTGAATCGTCCTTTTCTTCTTTTGCTAGGTCATGTGCCACCTCCTCCAGGAAGACCAACTTGATTTCCCCAATTTAAACCAATTCTTAATTTTTCTACATTCCCAGGATACCTATTCAAACCTTCATTCTGGCCCAGAGGTCTAATCCCGCTCATTGCCTATTTTGTAAATAAAGTTCTATTGGCTCATTTATGTGTTGTCTATGTCTAATTTCACACCACAATACCAGGGTTGAGTAGCTGTGACAGAGACCATGCATCCAGCAAAGCCTATATTATTTACTATGTGGGTAATTATAGAAAAAAGTGTGTTGATCCCTGCCTTAGAAAATAATCTCTCTAAGTATAGGGGCCATGTCTTAGGCATCACTATAGTCCCACACTTGCCTAGCACAGTGTTTTGCCTATAATTGGTTAATAGACAAAATGCTCAAAGAATAGATATAAGTGAGGTAGAAGGTCTTGTTTGCCAAATTCAAAGCTGAAGTTTTATTTTTCTGACAGTGTTGACATCAGCCAGTGTTTCAAAGTATGTGGATTCCAATCTCCTTGTTGTTGGGAGAAGATGACTTGGAGAGGACACTGGAAACATGATGTCAGAAAAGCTAGCTTGCTTTGCTCCCTGCACTGATTCTCAGAGCACAGCACTGGCCTCCTCATCACTGCCATCTGGCACTTTTTGATTTTAGAATCTCTAGTTGGCTTCCATCTCTTCCCAGTACCTCCAGTTTGAGAAACAGTTGAACTGGTTGACCTTTGGAGATCTCACCCAGATTTTACACACATATTGGATCTTAGTTTCCCTCTGTGTGGTGGTTCAATTATGTATGTCACACTGGTTACAACGAGAGGATTCAGACTCAGGGAAACCTGAGTGTGATTCTTGATTGTGTGACCCCGGTCCTATTGCTTACTGGCTCTGAGCCTCTGTTTCTGGATCGACAAATTGGACACAATACTACATATCTCACAGGGTTCTTAGAGGGTGTAAATGAGATAATGCCTGTACAACACTAAGCACAGTCCTGGGCAAATAGTAAGCACTTGTTAAAGGTAGCTATTGTCATCTTTATCATAGCTATCATCAGCACCAGAGGACTCATCTTTCCTGCCATGTTTAAGCCACTTGAACACAGGGGCTGTGTCTCAGCCGTTTCTGCATTCCCACTATGCCTGGTACATAGTCAGCTCTCAATACGCATTAATTGCTTGAATTTTAACCTCTCACCCCAAAACTGAAGTTCATGGCAGGGACATAGATGTCAAGCTCTGCCTTACCTCACACGCTCCACTGCCTGCATCTCAAGGCATCTGGGTGTTAATCAATGCCATATATCAAAAATGGCATGACATATGTGGTAAGTATACCAGCCTTGGGGTGATTCCAAATTAATCTGTCTACATTCTCCAAATGAATAGTTGCTCCATTAAAATTCCCACCTGTGACAAATACATAGTGCATTTCTTTCTTTCCTGAAGAAAGAAACTGCCACTGGGGTGGTATTTCAAGATGTTTGTTTCAACAAGTCTAAATTGCTCAGAGAATGTGCTTAGAGTCAAATCTAAAGGACTAGAAAGTCTAAACGCCAGAGTTTCAGTCTTTCATAGACACAGAGAATAAAAAGGGCATTCAAAAGCTGGCAACCATTTTTCCTGATTCACCACTGAATTGGGCTGAGAAACTGATACGTTAGCCTGGGAATAATGTACTGCGTTTTAGAAATGTCATTGCTTATATTAATAAAACGCCACTGTACAGAGGCTCCCAGCATGTCTCGACTTGGCTATTTCCATTGATTTATTTAACACTATCCTCAGAAGGATAAATGGGATAGACAGCCAGTGAAAGATGGCTACAGGGGCAACATCCAAACCCTTGTCAATTCAGCGGCAATCAGCACAAAATCTGGGATCCTAATTAAAGGTCAAGCCTCCAGGTACTCAAAGCCAACAGCAAAACCCAGGAAGGGGGGAGTTTGCTCTCCTCAGCTCCTGTCTCCTCTTTCTATATGGTTTGCCTGACCAACACCCCAATCCCACATGAGGTGATACATTTCTTTTCTTAATTTTCTTTTGCTTTAAAAAATTATTTAAGTAAAATTAACATAATATAAAAATAAGCTTTGAGAAACAGCTTTATTAATGTATAATTGATATACAAAACTGCACATATTTAATGTATACCACTTGATGAGTTTGAGTATAGGCATGTAACTGTGAAACCATCACCACAATTATGGTAATAGACATATCTATAAACTCTAAAAGTTTCCTATGTCCCTTTTTTGTGGTAAGAACACTTGACATACGATCCATTTTCTTAAGAAATGTTTGCATGCAGGTTCTAGTCATCCACACTTAAATAAATGATATAGCTTAGTGTGGGCCTTTACCAGGGTCATTTGCATTCACCTAGAGGTCACTGGATTCAGTGTAAAGGAATGATACACTAACTAGAATTTCAGGAGTGGTAAAAGGCATTCTGGGGGACAGGGTTCTTCCTTGGCCACCACCTCATTTTCTCTTGTTACAAAACATAGTGAGATGCTTTAATGGATATCAGTGTTTTTAAGTAGACAACAATTAAACAAAACTAAGATGAACTTTAGGAGAAGCCAAGAAGAATCTTGACATATGCTGATATTTCTAGGGGCTACTGCTTAGTTTCCTAACTTCATGTATCAAAAAGGTCTGTGAATGAAAATTGTATTATAGAATTAAGGTGAAAGAAAGCCACTGGATAAAGCTGAAAACATAGTTTTGCTAGAGGTTTACTTGAGAGCAAATATTCACTGGATGGGTTGTAAATAAGATTGGCTTCATGGGCATGCAACCAGTGCAGTCTCACAGGGCACCACACTCAGAAGGGGTCCCATGTTTGGTGTTTAACGCTCTGCAGTTGCTGTCCTGAAATTCTTAATTTTACTTTTGACCTTGTGTTTTCTAAGATAAGCCTGATGGCACAATGAAGAATGTGCTGGTGGGCTACAGCCTTGGCTTACATGTGCTTTCTTTTCCTGCCACCCCTCCACCTCCCTGGAAAGGGTTCCTCTGCTTTCTAGTGCCCCAGACTCCACCTGGCCTTTCCTTCTCCACCCCTGCTTAATGACTACTGTCTTTCTCCATCCCCAATGGGGGCCTGGCACAGACATGCCTAGAGTCAGAGACAGGGGCATGTGTTCAACAGTGTCCTAGACAAGGGCATGCCACTCTGATGTGGCAGCTTCATGGCACATTTGGCAGGTGATTCAGTGGGGGTAAACCTCTTACCTTCCTCAATCCAGGTACAAAGTATGTCCCACTATGGAAGTTTGCAATCCCTTGGGATAACCCATTCACTGTGGGTTGGGGTAGCAGGATTGTGGGAAGAGGAGTTAGACTTTTCTGTCCCCAGATATAGCACAGCAAGTCAGCCTAGTGGCTGGTGGGAGGAGATACCTGATGGGACTGGGTCCCCAAGCACTTGTGAGAAGGTTTCCATTCACCTGGCATTTATTCCAATGCCCAAGAAAGCATGACATTAAATAGAACAGAAAAAAATACCATCGCAGTGGACTTCAGTTCTGGATAAAGATGGAGTAGATGCATTTTTCCCTATTCTTCCCAATAAGGTCAGCTAATAATCCGGTATATTATATTTTTAATTTCTTTTACGACTCTGAAAGGTAAAAGAAGAATGCAGACCAATTAGGGATCTCAGTACCTGAGGAAATATGTGGCAGTTAGTTCCCTGGGTTTCCTTTTTGCCTTATATATCCTGGACTGGCTGCTAGAGAGAATGCCAACTCAGAAGCAATAACCCAAAAACACCAATGGGCAGACACAAAAAGTCCGAACAAAAAAACCTGCTCTCTCTAACCAAAAGACTAGAAAAGGAGCAGTCTGGCAAGACAGAAAACTTTTAGACAATGCTCTACTCCAGCCACACACCATAGAACAAAACTGTGGTCCCATCCTCCCATGCCAGCAAAGGTGGAATGGGCAGTGTGTACTCCACCCTCAGCAGATGCCTAATTGCCCACTTGCTGGGATGGTGTCGGAGAGGGCCAAATAAGGTAATGAGCCTCCGTGGGAAGCCTGGACTTCCACTTCAAACCAATGATAATAAGACAATCCTCCTCCTTTCCCAGTGAGGTAGTGTCAGAGACAAGTGGCAAGCCAGGAATTTCACCATTGCTCAGTGGTCATGAAGTTTCTCCCTCACCACTCAGTATCAGTGAAGGCCATGTAAGAAGAGGACAAGGCACTCCTTCACTTCTCAACCAGGGTAGTAGTAGTGAAAATTTAGTGGGGAGCCCAAACTCCCACTCATGCCCAGCAGTAATGAGGCACCCTTCTACAAGGTATCAGAGGAGCCAAGGGGAAACCTGGACTTTTACCCTCATTGTACAGTAACATAAAATCACCCCTGTTCTCTACTGTTGCAGCATCAGAGGAGGCCTTTTAAAACAGAAGGCTTAAATAGACCCAGGGTTGCCTAATGTAATACCCCAAATGTCCAGAATATTGTAAGAAAAGAATCACCTCTTATGCCAAGAAACTGGAAAATCTCAAAGTGAATAAGAAGACGGATCAACAATACCAAGATGATAGATGTGTTAGAATTATCTGACAAGAATTTTAAAATAGCCATCATAAAAATGCACTAATAAGCAATTATAAATATAAAAATAAAAATAGAAATAGTGAAGGAAATCTAAGCAAAGAAATAGAAAATGTAAAGGATAATCAGATGGAAAGGTTTGAATTAAAAAATATAATAACCCAAATATTTTTTAAAAACTCAATGGATGGGCTCAATAGCAGAACAGAATGGACAGAGGAAATAATCAAAGAACTGGAAGACAGAACAACAGCAATTAACCAACCTAAACAACAGAGAGAAAACAGAATTTAATAACTGAACAGAGCCTCAGGGACTTGTGAGACTATAACAAAAGATCTAATATCCATGTTACTGGAGTCTGAGAGAGTGGAAAGAGGCAGAGCTGAAAATATACTCAAGGAAATAATGACTGAAACTTTCTAAATTTGCCACGGACATTACAGTACATATTCAAGAAGTTTAGCTATCCCAAACAGGATAAACCCAAAGGGATTCACTCCAAGAGACATCGTAGTCAAACTTTTGAAAATGAAAGACAGAAAAAATATTAAAAGCAGTAAGAGAAAAACAACAGTTTACCTAGAGTGGGGAAAAAATCAAATGACAGCAGATTTTTCATCAGAAATCATGGGGACAGAGGGAAGTGGCATAAGACTTATTGAATAATAATAATAATAAACTATCAACCATAAGTCCCATATCCAGCAAAATTATCTTTCAGGAACGAAAGGGCACTCAAAATTCTTAGATGAAGACAAAGAAAGAAAATTTGTTGTTAATAGACCTACCATAATAGAACTTTTCTGTTTCAAGAAGTTATCGAAACAGAAAGAAAATGATAAAAGAACATCTGGGAATGTCAGGAAGGAAAATAAATTGATATTGCATTTAGATATTAAAATAATTATTAATTCTACAATAATAGTAAAGAAAGAGAGAGAAAGAGAGGAAGCCCTTCTTCTTTATGGAAGAATGTCAGCTAATAAATGTAGAAAGAATGGTAGAATTAGTAAGTTACCATTTTATATCACCCCAGTGTAATAGCAAGTATAAGCATATTAAGAGAGGTTAAAGCCATTGGGTAAAGAGTTGTTAGGACAGACAGTCAAAAGGTCTCAAGGTATCACCCCACATTTAATTTTAACTATCAAAGAAAAAAGATACATTTACAGTGTAGAGATCTGATAGATTCGCTACTTAACCATGGGATCAAACCCAGAATCAGCAATATAGGGACAAACCAACACTTTGGGCATTACCTATGTAGTGGCCTTTTTCAAAATATTTAACTTGAATATAGTCATGAAGAAACGATCAGAAAATTCCAGAATGTGGAATATTATACATTATAGAATAGACCTGGGCTTTTGGAAACTATCAATGTCATGAAAATCAAACTAGCAACAAAAATAGCAGGAGACTAATCAAGATTAAAATAAACTAAAGAGACTTCACAACTCAAATGCAGTAGGTGGGCTTCAATTGAATCCTGAATCATAAACAAAATTATTAAAGACAGTTTTAGGAAAAATGGAAAAATAAAATATGAAGTGAATAGCAGATGATACTATTGTATTAATGTTAAATTTCCCAAGTGTCATGTGGAAAAATCGATTATTTTTAGAGGTGCCTGTTGAAATATTTAGAGTTGAAGTGCCATGATATTTGCAATTTTCAGAGAAAGAGAGAGAGGGAGAGAGAGAGAGAATGGTAGAGACAGAGAAACCAAAAAAAAAAAAAAAAAAACCCTTGCAAAATATTAAAAATTGGTGAATCTAGCTAAAGGGTTGTAGTGGGTTGAAGAGTGCCCGCTGCCCCAATGCCCCCCAAAAGATATTTCCAAGTCCTAATTCCTGGTATCTGTGAATGTGAACTTATTCGGATAGTACAGTCTTTGTACATATAATTAAATTAAGGATCTCAAGATGATATTATACTGGATTTAGGGTGGCTAAATCCAATGACCTGTGTCATTAGAAGAGAAAGTAGAGGACACAAGGCACAAAGAATAAGGCCATGTAGAGACAGAAGTGGAGATTAGAATTTTACTGCCACAATCCAAGGAAAGTCAGGAGTCATCGGAAACTGGAAGAGGAAAAGAAAGATACTTCTTTCTTATAAGGAGCTTGGCTCTACCACCACTTTAATCTCAGACTTACAGCCTCCAGAACTGTGAAAAAATAAATTTCTGTTCTTGTAAGCCACCAAATTTGTAGTAATTTGTTGCAACAGCCACAGGAAACTAATACAAATGTATACCAGGTTTACACCACACTTTCTTTCAGGCTTTCTGTGGGTTTGAATTTTTTTGTAATGGAAGAATTATCTCTTACTATGATAGGGTAAGAGTGAGACTACATGAGAAACAAATTATGTAGCACCTTTAATGATACTTTTCTCCCCCTGCTTTTTAAACTAGAGGCACCATATGTTCACTTTGTCTTTGTTCCCACAAATTGTATAACTAGCTCAAATGTTGAAGGAGTGGCATTAGGATAGATTTCTTTAAACCTCTTCTACCTGTGGTCAGTATTGGTTAATGCAGGCCGGAATATGGGAGGACAAGAGACCCCTACAGGAGAGCCAAGGGCTGCATGCATAGCCTTTGAGCAAAGTCTCACAGGGGACCTTGATGACCTTGAAAGTTTAAAAACAAAACCATTCATTTCCTTGCATTGTTTGCTTTGTTTCCTTCTTGCCTTCTCAATCATATTGTAAGATTTTCAAGTCTCAAGACCTTGCCTTTCACTTCTTTGCATCCCTTATATTTTGTGGCATAGTGCTAGGCACAGGGTTAGGTAAATGTTCAAAGATTATTTGAATTGGGATTGTCATGGACTTAAGGGAGTGCATGAAACATGGGTGACATCAGAAGAAATTTAAGAATCTTCAATCTAGTCCTTCCTAGGTGCTAAAATGAAACAAAAGGACATCTCTGAAATTGAGATTCATGTCTTTTGGGGTAAAGGGAGAGAAGCAGAAATGCATCCCTGGTTGAGAAAGGGAGAGGCATTTATATGTTCATATTGACTTCTATCCATATGTAGTCTCCAAGCAAGACCATGTCTACAATAAGTCCCAAGAGATAAAAGAAGAATCCATGTAATGGGATTGAGAGTTTGACAAGAATAACCTATTCTGAGTATCAAGTTAAACGTCATTTCTTTTCCAAAGTTATCTGTGTTATTATTTCCATCATATGTTATATGGCGTGGGACCATGTATATTTTGACAGAACCTCTACATATATATTTAAAATGTCTGTAGAACTTCTGTATGCCTTTTATTAATTTTTTAATGTAACAAACACATGGTGCTTATTGTGTGCCAGGCACTATTTTAAGTTTGCATAAATATTAATTCATTTAGTCTTCATAACAACCCTATGCAGAATAGGAAACCGAGGAGCAGACAGGTTAAGAAAATGGCAAATGGTTATGTGGTAAGTGAGAGGTAAAGCCAACGTTTGAACAAAGGCAGTCTGACTGCAGAGTTCCCCACTCTTAACCACTATATTTTGCTATCTTGCCATGTACTTGGCAAAGGTTCAGATGTTGATCATGAGAAAGATCTCGGGCCACAATTTGCCCCACAAACCCTATGCAGCCGTCTTACATTTGTTTATTAAGTAATGACAGGACTTTGGAGCAGAAGCTTGTAATGCTTTTGGAGGGTGATTGGCCTACACAGGGTCAGCCTGTATCTCCCCGGTGGGCCAAACAAAAACTCATGAATCCAGAAGACTCTGAAAAGCTTCTCCTGGCAGTAAAGCTGGGAATTTCTGTATTAAAGGATTAAAAGTGGGGCAGAGTGCATACTACTGACAGTTTTTGCCTAATACCACTACTACAATGTGGGAACTTTGTTGCTGTTACTAGGCATCTAACAACTTTTTGCTGTCACTACTCAAGTTGCTACAAGCAATTGGGATAAAAATAGTGTAGTTTCAATAGGAAAAATCAATGTATCAGACTCTTTGGTTGCAAAAGAGAGAAAACCCTACAAAGATTCCTTTTATAAAAAATTTTCATTAGCACACATGGCTAGACAACTTCAGGTGAACCTGGATGCAGTGATTCACGAAACCATCATCAGGATTTGATTTCTTCCTCCCTACCCATCAGTTCTGTTTTCTCAGAATGTCTCCACTCTAATCAAATGGGGTAGCCTCCTAATCAAAAGATGACTGTCATCAGCAATCAGAGCTACTCCTATGTCCCATTCCAATAAATAAAAAATCAGAGCCCTCTTCCAAAAAGTCATAAAATTCATTTCACTCTTGGAATAGTCGCAGTGGCCAGGCAAAACCCATATGATGATTTACTTAGGCCTGGGTACCAGGTCTGGAGGCGAAATGTCATGCAGGAAGGTGGACTAAAGTGGGAAAAAAGTTAGATTTCCACATGAAAATTAGAAACCGTTGCGAAAAGTAGAATGCTTGGTGAGGAGGCAAACAGCAAATATCTCCCACAACCATACCTGGCCAATGTATTAGAGTCGTTTGATGCAGAAAGTATGGGCATTGATAAAGAGCACCAGAGAAACATTTATTCAGTCTATGAAAAATGTTGTAGATAAGTCTCTAAACCAAGACTATTTAATCCCATCAATTCATCATATATACAGAACTAATTCAGAAGCAGGAAACAAAAACTAGGGACAAATGGGCCATTTGAAACAGGAAATCTAGACAGTCAGATGTCCCAGGGTTTGATTTAATACTTTAATATATTGTAAATTCAAGGTCAGGAAAGTTGTAAAGAACCAGATAGCAACTTTTTTGGCTTTGTGGGCCATATAACGTCATAGTATGAAAGCAGCTATAGACAATATATAAACAAATGGGTGTGGCTGTGTTGCAATAAAATTTCATTTATAAAAATAGGCAGTAGGCTAGATTTTGCCCATAGACAATAGTTTGTTGACTCCTGTTGTAGATAGATAGTAATGTACTATGTAGGAGTAATGTCTCTCGTAATAGATGTATATACATTTGAGTCCTCCCTCTAGTACTAGCTCTGTGTCCATTGTTAATTTCCTTTACTGTTATAAGACTCAATTTTCTCATCTGCTTAATAGGTATAGTAATAGCATCTATCTAAGAAGGTAGTGAGAATTTAAAGAGAAAGTGAACATAAATCAAAGGATACAATGCCTCACATGTAATGAATGGTCAATAAATAGTAGTTGCTACTTATTATTATAATTATTATTAAGCAAGCCAGTGTGGGAAAACCTTGTGAGAGCACTAAGAAGGAAGAAAAAAACTTCAATGTCAGGTTTAAAATATCAACTTATTACATCATATTCCAACTACATTTTTATTTTTATTATTTATCTTTTTTATTATACTTTAAGTTCTAGGTTAGATGTGAAGAATGTGCAGTTTTGTTATATAGGTGTACATAAGCCATGGTGGTTTGCTGCACCCATCAACTCATCACCTACATTCGCTATTTATGCTAATGTTATCCCTCCCCTAGCCCCCCACCCCCACAGGTGATGATCCCCTCCCTGTGTCCATGTGTTCTCATTGTTCAGCTCCCACTTATGAGTATAACGTGGTGTTTTGTTTTCTGATCTTGTGATAGTTTGCTGAGAATGATGGTTTCCAGCTTCATCCATGTCCCTGAAAAGGACATGAACTCATCATTTTTTATGGCTGCACAGTATTCCATGATGTATATATGCCAAATTTTCCTAATCCAGTCTATCATTGATGAACATTTGGATTGGTTTCAAGTCTTTGCTATAGACTGCCATAATAAACATACGTGTGTAAGTGTCTTTATCGTAGAATCATTTATAATCCTTTGGGTGTATGCCCAGTAATGGGATTGCTGGGTCAAATGGTATTTCTAGTTCTAGATCCTTGAGGAATCGCCACACTGTTTTCCATAATGGTTGAACGAATTTACACTCCCATCAACAGTGTAAAAGCGTTCCTATTTTTCCACAACCTCCCCAGCATCTGTTGTTTCCTGAATTTTTAATGATCACCATTCTAACTGGCATGAGATGGTTATCTCACTGTGGTTCTGATTTGCATTTCTCTAATGACCAGTGATGATGAGTATTTTTTCATATGTCTGTTGGCTGCATAATGTCTTCTTTTGAGAAGTGTCTGTTGATATCCTTTGCCCATTTTTTGATGGGGGTGTTTGCTTTTTTCTTGTAAATTTGTTTGAGTTCTTTGTAGATTCTGGATATTAGTCCTGTGTCAGATGGATAGATTGCAAAAATTTTCTCCCATTCTGTAGGTTGCCTGTTCACTCCGATGATAGTTTCTTTTGCCATGCCGAAGCTCTCTAGTTTAATTAGATCCCATTTGTCAATTTTGGCTTTTGTTGCCATTGCTTTTGGTGTTTTAGACATGAAGTCTTTGCCCATGCCTATGTCCTGAATGGTATGGCTTTCTTCTAGGATTTTTATGGTCCTAGATCTTACGTTTAAGTCTGATGCATGTTGAGTTGATTTTTGTATAAGGTGTAAGGAAGGGGTCTAGTTTCAGTTTTCTGCATATGGCTAGCCAGTTTTCTCAACACCATTTCTTAAATAGGGAATCTTTTCCCCATTGCTTGTACGTGTCCGGTTTGTCAAAGATCAGATGGTGGTAGATGTGTGGTATTATTTCTGAGGACTCTGTTCTGTTCCATTGGTCTAAATATCTGTTTTGATACCAGTACCATAGTGTTTTGGTTACTGTAGCCTTTAGTATAGTTTGAAGTCAGGCAGTGTGATGCCTCCAGCTTTGTTCTTCTTGCCCAGGAAGAACAAAGCTTCCTGGGCAAGAAGCTTTGTCTTGGCTATGCAGGCTCTTTTTTGGTTCCATATGAGATTTAAAGTAGTTGTTTCCAATTCTGTGAAGAAAGTCAATGGTAGCTTGATGGGGATAGCATTGAATCTATAAATTACTTTGGGCAGTAAGGCCATTTTCACAATACCGATTCTTCCTATCCATGAGCATAGAATGTTTCTCCATTTGTTTGTGTCCTCTCTTATTTCCTTGAGCAGTGGTTTGTAGTTCTCCTCGAAGATGTACTTCACATCCCTTGTAAGTTGTATTCCTAGGTATTTTATTCTCTTTGTAGGAGTTCACTTGTGAATAGGAGTTCACTCATAATTTGGCACTGTTGTCTGTTATTGGTGTATAGGATGTTTTTGATTTTTGCACATTGATTGTGTATCCTGAGACTTTGCTGAAGTTGCTTATCAGCTTAAAGAGATTTTGGGCTGAGACGATGAGGTTTTCTAAATATACAATCATGTCATCTGCAAACAAATACAATTTGTCTTCCTCTCTTCCTATTTGAATACACTTTATTGTTTTCTCTTGCCCGATTGCCCTGGCCAGAATTTCCAATACTATGTTGAGTAGGAGTGGTGAGAGAGGGCATCCTTGTCTTGTGCCGGTTTTCAAAGGGAATACTTCCAGCTTTTGCCTATTCAGTATGATATTGGCTGTGGGTTTGTCATAAATAGCTCTTATTATGTTGAGATATGTTCCATCGATACCTAGTTTATTGAGAGTTTTTAGCATGAAAGGCTGTTGAATTTTGTTGAAGGACTTTTCTGCATCTATTGAGATAATTATGTGTTTTTTGTTGTTGGTTCTGTTTATGTGATGGATTATGTTTATTGATTTGCATATGTTGGACCAGCCTTGCATCCCAGGGATGAAGCCGACCTGATCCTCATGGATGAGCTTTTTGATGTGCTGCTGGATTCGGGTTGTTAGTATTTTATTCAGGATTTTTGCATTGATGTTCTTCAGGGATATTGGCCGAAAATTATCTTTTTTGTTGTTGTTGTGTCTCTGCCAGGCTTTGCTATCAGTATGGTGTTGGCCTCATAAAATGAGTTAGGGAGGATTCCCTCTTTTTCTGTTGATTGGAATAGTTTCAGAAGAATGGTACCAAACTCTTCTTTGTACCTCTGGTAGAATTGGGCTGTGAATCCATCTGGTCCTGGACTTTTTTGGTTGGTAGGCTATTAATTATTGCCTCAATTTCAGAACCAGTTATTGGTCTATTCAGAGGTTCAACTTCTTCCTGGTTTAGTCTTTGAAGGGTGTATGCATCCAGGAATTTGTTCATTTCTTCTAGATTTTCTAGTTTATTTGTGTAGAGGTGTTTATAGTATTCTCTGATGGTAGTTTGTATTTCTGTGGGATTGGTGGTAATATCCCCTTGATCATTTTTTATTGCATCTATTTGATTCTTCCTTTTCTTCTTTATAAGTCTTACTAGCAGTCTATCTATTTTGGTGATCTTTTCAAAAAACCACCTTGTGGATTTGTTGAATTTTTGAAGGGTTTTTTGTGTCTCTATCTCCTTCAGTTTAGCTCTGATCTTAGTTATGTCTTGTCTTCTGCCAGCTTTTGAATTTGTTTGCTCTTGCTTCTCTAGTGCTATTAATTGTGATGTTAGGGTGCTGATTTTAGATCTCTCCTGCTTTCTTTTGTGGGCATTTAGTGCTATAAATTTCCATCTACATACGGCTTTAAATGTGTCCAAGAGATTCTGGTATGTTGTGTCTTTGTTCTCATTGGTTTCAAAGAACATCTTTATTTCTGCCTTCATTTCGTTATGTACCCAGTAGTCATTCAGGAGCAGGTTGTTCAGTTTCCATGTAGTTGTGCAGTTTTGAGTGAGATTCTTTATCCTGATTTCTAATTTGGTTGCACTGTGGTCTGAGAGACAGTTTGTTGTGATTTCTGTTCTTTTACATTTGCTGAGAAGTGTTTTACTTCTAATTATGTGGTCAATTTTAGAATAAGTGTGATGTGGTGCTAAGAAGAATGTATATTCTGTTGATTTGTGGTGGAGAGTTCTGTAGATGTCTATTAGGTCTGCCCGGTCCAGAACAGACTTCAAGTCCTGCATATCCCTGTTAATGTTTTGTCTTGTTGATCTGTCTAATATTGATAGTGGGGTGTTAAAGTCTCCCTTTATTATTATGTGGGAGTCTAAGTCTCTTTGTAGGTCTCTAAGAACTTGCTTTATGAATCTGGGTGCTCCTGTATTGGGTGCATATATGTTTAGGATAGTTAGCTCTTCTTGTTGAATTGATCCCTTTACCATTATATAATGGCCTTCTTTTTCTCTTTTGATCTTGGCTTAAAGTCTGTTTTATCAAGACCAGGATTGCAATCCAGCAATCCATGACTTTTTTTTTTTTTTTTTTTTTGCTTTCCATTTGCTTGGCAGATCTTCCTCCATCCCTTTATTTTGAGCCTATGTGTGTCTTTGCACATGAGATGGGTCTCCTGAATACAGCACACTGATGGGTCTTGACTCTTTATCCAATTTGCCAGTCTGTGTCTTTTAATTGGGGCATTTAACACATTTACTTTTAAGGTTAATATTGTTATGTGTGAATTTGATCCTGTCATTATGATGCTAGGTGTTTATTTTGCCCATTAGTTGATGCAGTTTCTTCATAGTGTCGATGGTCTTTACAATTTGGCGTGTTTTTGCAGTGGCTGGTACAGGTTGTTATTTTCTATGGTTAGTGCTTCCTTCAGGAGCTCTTGTAAGGCAGGCCTGGTGGTGACAAAATCTCTCTGCATTTGCTTGTCTGTAAAGGATTTTATTTCTCCTTAACTTATGAAGCTTAGTTTGGCTGCATATGAAATTCTGGGTTGAATATTCTTTTCTTAAGAATGTTAAATATTGGCCCCCACTCTCTTCTGGCTTGTAGGGTTTCTGCCAAGAGAACCACTGTTAGTCTGAAGGGCTTCCCTTTGTGGGTAACTCGACCTTTCTCTCTGGCTGCCCTTAACATTTTTTCCTTCATTTCTGCCTTGGTGAATCTAACAATTATATGTCTTGGGTTTGCTCTTCTTGAGGAGTATCTTTGTGGCATTCTCTGTGTTTCCTGAATTTGAATATTGGCCTGCCTTGCTAGGTTGGGGAAGTTCTCCTGGGTAATATCCTGAAGAGTGTTTTCTAACTTGGTTCTGTTCTCCCTGTCACTTTCTGGTACACCAATAAAATGTAGATTTGGTCTTTTCACATAGTCCCATGTTTCTTGGAGGCCTTGTTCATTTCTTGGCAGTCATTTTTTTTTAATCTTGTCTTCTCACTTTATTTCATTAATTTGATCTTCAATCACTGATATCCTTTTTTTCTGCTTGATCAAATTGGCTGTTGAAGCTTGTGTATGCTTCATGAAGTTATTGTACTGTGGTTTTCAGCTCCATCAGGTCATTTAAGCTCTTCTCTACACTGGTTATTCTAGTTATCCATTCGTATAACCTTTTTTCAAGGTTTTTAGATTCCTTGCCATGGGTTAGAACATGCTCCTTTAGCTCAGAGAAGATTGTTATTACTGACCTTCTTAAGCCTACTTCTGTCAACTCATCAAACTCATTCTCCATCCAGTTTTGTTTCCTTGCTGGCGAGGAGTTGTGTTCCTTTGGAGGAGAAGAGGGGCTCTGAATTTTGGAATTTTCAGCCTTTTTGCTCTGGTTTCTACTCATCTTTGTGGTTTTATCTACCTTTGGTCTTTGATGTTGGTAACCTAAGGATCGGGTTTTTGTGTGGATTTCCTTTCTGTTGATGTTGATGCTATTCATTTCTTTTTGTTAGTTTTCCTTCTAATAGACAGGTCCCTAAGTTGCAGGTCTGTTGGAGTTTGCTGGAGGTCTACTCCAGACCCTGGGTATCACCAGTGGAGACTGAAGAACAGCAAATATTGCTGCCTGATCCTTCCTCTGGAAGCTTTGTCCCAGAGGGGCACCTGCCTGTATGAGGTGTCTATCAGCTCCTGCTGGGAGGTGTCTCCCAGTCAGGCTACACGGGATCAGGGACCCACTTGAGGAGGCAGTCTGTCTGTTATTGGAGCTCAAATGCCCTGCTGGGAGAACTGCTGCTCTCTTCAGAGCTGTCAGGCAGGGACTTTAAGTCTGGAGAAGCTGTCTGCTGCCTTTTGTTCAGATATGCCCTGCCCCCAGAGGTGGAATCTAGAGAGGCAGTAGGCCTTGCTGAGCTGCCGTTGGCTCCACCCAGTTCGAGCTTCCCTGCTGTTATGTTTACACTGTCAGCATGGAACCACCTCCTCAAGCCTCAGCATTGGCAGACGCCCCTCCCTTCACCAAGCTCCTGTGTCCCAGGTTGATCTCAGACTGCTGCGCTAGCAGCAGCAAGGCTCCGTGAGCATGCGACCTGCCGAGTCACGCATGGGAGGGGATCTCCTGGTCTGCCCATTGTGCAGACAGTGGGAAAAGCGCAGTATTTGGGCAGGAGTGTACCGCTCCTCCAGGTACAGTCACTCAAGGCTTCCCTTGGCTAGGAAAGGGAAATCCCCTGACCCCTTGTACTTTCTGGGTGAGGTGATGCCCTGCCCTGCTTTGGCTTGCCCTCTGTGGGCTGCACCCACTGTCCAACCAGTCCCAATGAGATGAACCATGTACCTCAGTTGGAAATGCAGATATCACCCATCTTCTGCATCAATTTTGCCGGGAGCTGTAGACTGGAGCTGTCCCTATTCAGCCATCCTGGAAGAAAATCCCCAACTACATTTTTAAAGTAATGTGCTTTGTATCATGAATTTCAACTCAGTGAAGACACCTGTGGCCTTCAAGGAAGAATGTAAAATGACTTTTTTTCTCAAGGTGTGGACAAAACCCAGAAAGGCCAAAAGGTTTTTGGAATCATTTTTGTGAAGTATTAGTAATAAAAAAGAAAATTGTATCTTGTTCAAATTTATTTAGTGCCCACACCTGGAATGCTGGGTACATTTGTGATGATTGTCATTTGCTAAAGACAGCAGAGCTGGTGAAAATTTGGAAAGGGCATGATGGGTGATTACTGGTCTAGATGGGTGAATACATGAGCATACACTAAAAAGATGAGGACTTTTCAGCCTAGTACACTAACTTGGGAAGGACAGGTAGTATACTAGTGAAGAATATGGCTTTTTCTGTCTGAGAGACCCAAATATGAATCCTGGCTCTACAACCTATTAGCTAGTGACCTTGGACATGTTACTTAAACTCTGTGAGTTTACTTGTTTTCACCTGTAAAATGAGAATATTGATAGTGCATTTCTCATGAGGCTATTGTGGAAATTATGCACATAATTCCACCACTCTTATACTTGGGATATAATAAATGCTCAGTAACTTATTATTTCAAGACTCTAAAACCATGTATAAGGTGACAGCATCAACACAGACTCCTTCATATCCTGGAATAATTGAATGGAATGAGGGATGCCTTTACATTATACATAGGTGAAGTTAATGCATGTAAAGGGAAGTCTGATTTAAATGGCAGGTATTAAACATGTGGTCTCCATTGCTCCATGAGATGTTACAGGCTGAAAACAAGTAGACTTAATAAAAAACTCATGGATGATATAATTATCATAGGCAATTAAGGGAAACATGATGTTTGATAGTTGTTCCCAAACTCACGGTTAATGTCCAAGAGAACAAGGCTATCTTCTCATAAATTCTCATCAGAGTCAGATTGTTAGACCGGATATTCCCTGAGGTTGACACCATGAAGGGAGTTCTCAAATTTAAATGGCTAACTGCTATCTGAATTAACCAAACTCTTATTTTAATATAGATTTTCCAATGACCATGGCAGATAACAATAATCAGAAGACGTTGAAATTGTCTGCTGGCATTCCTGCAGCTACTATAAACATCATTTTTCAAAAAGACTCAATGGCTTTGTATGAAGAGCTACTGAAATATAAAGCCTTTATGTTAGTCAGAAACCTTTGTTAAAATACTAACTCAACAAGCAAGAGCCTACCCAATCAGATAATGTAGATTCAGTGTATTTTTAGAGGTGTCAAGGAATTTTCCCCACCTCATTAGAAACACAAATGAAATTACAAAATCCTAGAAGGCATTGCTTTATTTCATGCTTCCTTTATAGGCTGTTGTTTAGAACAAGAGTTTCAATCAGTGGCTATGTGAATACCAGTTACTCAAGTAGCCTCTCTTCATGAAGTGGTTATAGGATGTGTAATTGAGCAAGTTATGGTAATCAGGAAGGGTGTGAACTAGAGAGTTTCCCTCTTCTATCAGAGATCACAATGCTCTGGCATCAAAAAGATACGCTTTCAAATTCTAGTTCAACCACTTACTGCTTGATGAATTTGGGAAGGTTGCCTAACTATTCTAAACCTTAGTTTCATCATCTTTAGATTGAATTTATAACACCTATCTCATAAAGGTGTGGTGAGCATTAAATATCAGAAATGGATATTCCATCTTTCAGTGATGTGGTATTTAAATAGGCATTATTAATAAAGCTTTCAGCACAGTGCCTGGCATAAAGTAGGCATTCACTAACTATTAGTTCCCTTTCCCTAGATGTCCCCAACCCACATTTCATGTCTAAAGGGATGAGTGTTCTATGTATAGGGAAGACTAAAATTCTACATAGTCTTTCACTGGGTTACCGTGAAGCAAATGTGGTTTTTGGAATACAGTCACAACTGACTTATTACTGAGTTGGTTAGATAAGAGAACCAGGGCCATCTAGAGTAAATACTAGAAATCAATGAGCAGGAAGCAAGTCCAAACAGACCTAAGAATCACAGCCAATACCAGGAAGTTATACCAATAGGCATGAATGCTCAAAACCATAGTGGCTGTAAATGATGGGACAGTGTGGTCTGGGTACTAAGACAAGTTGACCAAGATAGTTCTCCTGACTCTACTAAATGGTGTAACTCACTTCTGGGACTCTTGTTTTTGAAATGTGGTCAGTGACTCTTGCCACAAGATGACATTGAAGATCCATGACACTAAATTCCCTTGAAGGTTTTTCTATTTGCTTGGCCAAATGAAGTTTGGACCATCATAGGGAGGGAATGAAATGGCCACCAATGTGACAGGGCTTTACAGATATGAAACAAGCACCCAGAGCCCTTTTAAGGGCATGAGATGTTAGATTTTGCCTAGATGGTGGTAGAAATTCTGTATATCCTAAATTATTTATTTTGCTTCAGAGATTACTATTGTGGTCATAGGCAAGAAGGTGTGAAAATCATCATTCTAGAGATTATCTTCTAGAATTAAAAAAAAAAGGTGATGTTTATTGTGTCATCCTGGATAAAAGTAAGGAAAGTGACAGTATGGGTCTTGTGCATTGTCATATGGACAGAATGGAGGTGATGAGAATGAGGCCAATCATACACTTCTCCCTCTCTAACGATGCATTTCAGTGGCTCATGTCTACTGCCATGTGTTAAGTTTCCTCCATGACAGATCATTCTGACAGGTAGACTGAAATCTGAAATATTGTAAAAGGCAATTGCTTATGGCAGGTGCCATGCTTCTGGATGTAAGTGAAGGTAAATGCAGAAAGTGAAAACTGTAGGTATTAAGAAATTTTATTACAGCTGTAGACAAATGAGGGAGATAAGGGAAGCTGGCTGAGTGTTGAGGCAAAGTTCGCAGGGAGGCCAATGTTCAGTGGACTCACTATGATTCACACTATGGTGCTGACTTTGCAGAGTGAGAATCTTATTTTCTTCAGTGTACTCAGAGGAGATTAGAATCAGGAGGATTGGTACTATTTAAACCCACAAAAACTGACGTACAAGCCAAACACCAATTTATTCAATTATAATGCGAATTAACTCAGAAATAGGTTAGAACACTCGTGTCAGCTGGTTAGCAAATTTTCTCTCCCTAACAAAGCTTATAAGGGAAACTAATTACAATCAAATTACTTTGAGAGCATGGGATCAGAGCAATGGAGTTAGGTGACCATCTTAATGGCTGACACAAATTGGACTGGCCATTGCAGGGGTGGACATGCCAAACAGTCTGCTGGTCAACAATTCATCTCTGAATCTAGGGGGATTACCAACGTTCTGTTTAACTTCTTGCTTTTCTGTGCTCCATGAATACTATTCTCTTGTTAACAAATTCTTCTTCAGACTTACCATTAAATGATTAGATTATATCTTGCTGGGTGGCATCAATATATAGCAGACCTGCTTCCTTAAAAAACAACCTTGTTTGGATCTGGTGGTTCCCCAAGCCTTTGCAGTTGCTGACTCCATCTTTGAGTAGGTTATATCTCATCTGTTCTCTGTAGATTCTAAGTAGTTTCACTCTCAGAGGAATTCACATAGCTATTATTTCTTAGGACACACCCTTGTAATCCTCTTTATGCTAAATCATAAGTTATTCTAGTTGAAGTGAATGGCATATAATGGATGGTGTCACTATAACAAAAATTTTGAATTGGTAAAATGGTTGCTAGCTAGTAGGCAGTAAAGCATTATTCCAGCATCCCATTCATATGCTCAGTCTGGCTGTTGGGTTGTATTTCACAGCGTACAAAAGGTCTTTGATTTGGAGCACCTCAACAAGGGACACCCAGAAGTAGAGGGCGAACTGAAGTTCATAGCCCTGGATTGGTTATGTTTTCTGAGAGCCTATGAAGTCTGAAGATTTCTAAGGAAAGAAGGTAATGTTGCTACAAAGAGAAAATCCAAATAGGAAATAAAATGATGTATCTTTGGGAAAGAACCCAAAATGATGAATCCTGGCCCTAAAATAAGGAAAGGTTGTTGATTAAGCCAACTGAATGCCCCTATCAGCATTCCAAGACTATACTGGGTTTGGTAAGGAAAGTGACTAGAGGCCATGAGGTTGGTCCTTTATTATAGAATTGATGGAGGTAGAACAAGATACTTCCAGGTAATTTCAGAGTCACTCTAAGTTCAATAGCTCTACTTGTTAGAAGATCTCATACAATCCCAGTACTATAGTCGGAATTTCTTAGCATAACTGGAATATGTTCACTCAGGTCTCTGTTGTGGGAGCGTATAATGTGGTTGTACAGCGAGCCATTGTTAAAGGAAACCCTTCGTGAATGCAAATAAGAATTGGTATAGTGGCTAGCAAGGCACAAGGTGAAAATATCTGTTTGTTGGTACTACGGAATCAGAGTAGTAAGGTCCTAGCTGGGTTTAAGTATTGTCAAAGTCAGCATAATTCTCCAGAAACAAAGCCAAAGTACAATGGCATTTCATGTTCTGAGAGGCCTTGATGGTTGCTAGGGAATATGTGATTACTGATATTTCTCCAGGATATACATTTTGGGGACATACATCAGCAACAAGAAGCAGGGAACAGAGGGCTGGTAATTACCAGCAAACAGTGATCATCGCTGAATAGTTTTAACATTTTAGGGAGTTGTGCCTTTCTAGCATAACACTACTTTTGTTCAGAAGCATCAAGAATCTATACACAAAGCTGGTGTGTACCAAGAATGAAACATAAGCAATAAAACCCTGATTTCCTGAGTTTCATGCACAGATGGTTTTAATGTATGTGCCCCAGGATTTTTCAGATGAGATAGCGCAGGAAGTTGTTTGCCATTCATTGTTTTTTAAGATCCTCAATTAGATGAAGGACCTCAGAGGTGGTCCATAAAGGTAGAGCTCAATGGCAATGAGTAGTAACCCTAGATGGTGACTATATTGAGGCTTCTAGAGTCAGAAACTACTGCAGGGTGTGGCTGTCAGTCTTCAGTGGAGATTTATTTGGCCGGGTCCCTTGTCCAAGGCAGCAAGGACATGCTACAGACACAGTAATTATGAGACATCGTTCCCAACTCTCACTAAATACCTTTTGGAAATCCTTATCCTAGAGCATATTGACTTGGCTATAAGACATGCTGGAACCTCAAGTTGTTGGAGAAGAGAAGAGTAAGCTGGAATTGGTGGGCTTGGCTAAAAGAATATACCTGCCTGATGGGCTAGTTTGCAAAGAAAGGGACCAACAATTCCAAGCAGTGTTGAAATACCCATTCAATCTGGTTTGTAAATAGCCAGGAGATTCTGTTTGTTGGGAAAGCATGAGTCTTTAGATGGAAACAAAATGCATAGCTTTATGGGAGGGTGGCAAAGCTGAGGTTCCAGGAAGGTTGATTTATGCTGAAGGTAGATTCTAGTCCATAGGTGAAACATGGTCCAAGCTCTAGGAAGAGAATATTAGCAGAATAATGGAATGTCATTTGGACTTCAGTCAAAGGTCCTAAGCCAATAGGAAACTAAGATACAGACCAATAAAGGTGAAGGTAAAAGTCTTGAGCTCATTTCTAGGCACATGAGATTCAGGATTTTGGCCACAAACTCAACCCAGATGTCACCCATTGGTCAGGATAAGGTTCCCAATGTGCTTCCAGAGTTATTTTCATTGGCTTAGACTGGGCAAAGTTTTGCCTGCAGGTTTTTGGTACTCTTGGAGAATTAATCTCAACTGCAGAAAGTGCCTGTGAATTGTTTTCATCATTCTTGGGTTAGGTTTGGTGAGGGGTAATTTCCCAATGAACAAGATCTGATTGTTTAAATTCCCCAAAGCGTGTCAGTTCATAACTGCCTCTAAAGTGGTGTCACAGTTCCCCATCCATATTTTAAAAGTTAATGCAGGATATAAATCGGTAAGGCTGGGAGTGAGAGGGATATAAGTTTAAAAAGTGACTTTCCTGGTCTCCTCTTACTGGTGAGCTGTGTTATTTGTCGTTGCTGGAGCTCGAGAACGTTTGGCAAGGCAATCTCTTGTGAAGTGACCAGATTGGCTGCAGTAGAGGCACAACTGAGTTTCTTGCTGGCGGGCTCGTTTGGCTGGGGTGAGAGGCAGCTGGCCTTCTCGCAGTTGTATAGGCCCTTTCTTGGGTGGTGGATCTGTGGGGCTAAAGAGGGCTTGGTGCTGGATCAAGGAAGCCAACAATGGGAGCTGGGTCTCTGACTGTAGGAGCTCTGGCCTGTCACTGTGTTTCTTGTCCAACTGAATGCACTGAGTGATCAGGTCTGGTAGATTGTCCATCATATCAGTGACACTCTCTTCATCCTGGTTGAGATCATCTACTGCCTTTTCGAACTGCCCATTCTGACTGGTTTCATTACAGATCAGATTTTGAGCAAGGAGCTGGAAAGTAGTAGGGTCCTGTTGAGAGGAGTTGTCCCCTTTGTCAAACTTAGCATTCATCAGAAGGTTCATTTCCTGTTTTGTGGGTTTACCAAATGACTGCTGGAACTCAAGAATACAATTCTCATATTGCTTCAGTAAGGTACTCTTGTCAGGCCCAGATATGATTCCACAACTTTCTAACTGCTGAGATAGGTAATCAAAAAAGAGTTTGATCTGGGCATCATTTGCAGGATTAGAGATCTGGAGAGCTGTCAAGTAGGTAGTCACCTGAGTGAGGAACTCTGAGCGATTGGCAGGGTCACCATGAAACTGGGTGAGATGCTCGAGTGAGTTCGGTACAGGCATCACTGTGGTGGCCAGGGCAGGCATGACTTGGCCCCTTTTAGCAGTGTTCTCCGTGGTTGGATGCTGCATTTGAGGCCGCAGAATCAGATTCTCTCCCTGAAGAAAGGAAGGTTCTACCTGCAAGGTAGGTGGTGATTTTGTGCACTTCTCCATTATATCTCTTGGAATCAGGTGGGATTGAGTAGAATTGAGTACTAGTACTGGAAACCAGTGGAGACAGTGGATTTGCTCTGTGATCAGAGAGGCAGTGTCATGAGCAAGTAGCCAAAGTTGTTAGCTGTGAAGAAGACACTAGGAGATGCTAACAGCTGAATTGGAGAGATGCCAAAGAGTGTTGTCCGCCACTCAGTGTTGCCTCTTCTTCAAGGAAAAGGCCAATGTTCTGCATATTTGGAAGAAATAAATTACCTTAGAACACATAAAGGACTTGGGATTAAGAAGATATATACAACCATCACAGTACCTTTCTCTCCTCCCTCGTTTTCCTTGTAATATAAGGGCAATTTACCCTCTGACTTAACCTTTTCTCTAAAGCAAGTTTGGTCAACCTGTGGCTGGTGGGCCACATGCAGCCCAGGATGGCTTTGAATGCAGCCCAACACAAATTTGTAAACTTTCTTAAAACATTATGAGATTTTTTGTGATTTTTTTAAAAGCTCATCAGCTATCATTAGTGTTAGTGTATTTTATGTGTTGCCCAAGATAATTCTTCTTCTTCCAATGTGGCCCATAGAAGCCAAAAGATTGGACACCCCTGCTAAAGTATCTTTTTTCCATCAGAGAGTTAAAGAATTTGACAACCCAAAGTGATCTCAGGAGATTATCCAGGCCAAATTCATAATTTTTCAAATAAGAAAACAGAGATGCAGAGAGGTAAAGATGTTTTCCCAAGGTCACTCAGCTAGTTAATATCACAGCTGGCATGCTCATCAGGGCTATTGTCCAAATGGCACTTCCCCCAAGACCATAAATGTGCTCATTTGCATATACTGCTTGGACATGATGGTTCATGCACCTGGCTCCTCAAAATGTGATCTGGGAACAAGTGGCATTGGCACTACCAGAAAGGTTGTGAGAAATGCAGAATCTTGGGTCTCACCCCAGAACTACTAAATCATTTTTTCACACTTTAATAAAATTCTCAAGGTGACTAGAATGTGTGTTAAAGTTTGAGAAATGCTGCTGTAAAGAGCACTTAGTTTGAATTGGAATAATCATTGGTTGGACTTGACCGTTAGTGCCCCAAGCCTAGCCTGCATTGCTGTGGGGGATATGATTGCTGTGATGGCAGTTAATCCATGTTTTCTATCTTTCTAGTCCCTGTCTGAGGCCACAATTTCTTGCCATGGAAATGATTAAGATAGCACAGGCAAGACTAAGAGGTAAGGTTAAGAACCTAGCAAACAAGAACTCAATATTCTTAAAAGTAAAAAGATCAAAATGTTCAGCAGTCTTTCCAGCATTGATAACAAAAATAAAGCAACCAGTAAAAGTTAAAAACAACCCCAAACATATGGCATAGCAGTTGAACTATTCTAAACTTCAATTCCTCTCATTGCCCTTTCCTTGTGTAGCATACTATTTAAATATATTTAAATTGTCCACGGGTGGGAAAAAATGATGTATCATTGAATCTTTTTAAATGTAAGACTTGATTTCCCTAAGTTTTATTTGATGGTTCATTTTCTCTAGACCTATGAAAAAATTACTGGAAGACAAATCGTATAAGATTGGAGGCCACAAACAGGAATCCAACCACTAGTATTAAACAGTTGGATGACCTTAAAGAACTCATTTAGGTCTCGGTTTCCTTTTTTACCTAATGAGGATTTTTTTTGTTTTTGTTTTCGTTTTTTTTTGAGACGGAGTGTCACTCTTGTTCCTCAGGCTGGAGTGCAGTGGTACCATCTCGGCTTACTGCAACCTCTGCCTCCTGGGTTCAAGCAATTCTCCTGCCTTAGCCTCCCGAGTAGCTGGGATTATGGGCACCTGCTACCACACCCGGCTAATTTTCGTATTTTTAGTAGAGACAGGGTTTCACCATGTTGGCCAGGCTGGTCTCGAACTCCTGCCCTCAGGTGATCCCCCTGCCTCAGCTTCACAAAGTGCTGGGATTACAGGCGTGAGCCACCGTGACCGGCCAGGATTACTATTTTGCTTACCTCAGAAGGTGGTTATATCAATGAGATAACAGATTGGTGCTCTGAGTGGCAAAAAATGAAAGATTTACTTCCAAAATTTTTCCAATGTAGATGAAAAATGCCCAGTGGAGAGGCTCTGCCTTTATCACATATTGCCAAAGTAGGGAGATGCTATCATACCCTCCTTTTTTTCTTCCTTTCCATATCTCACCCTTCTAATTTCCTGATCTGTCTTCCAGACATCTTCCACTTCCCAGATGTCCATCAATGAGTTCATTACTGCCATTCCAGCTAGGTGTCAACTGATAGCTAAGATGTTGTTAAATAAGGGTTAATGATTGGCCTTTCCAGGCCACGCACAGACGGTGGCTCATGCCTGTAATCCCAGAACTTTGGGAGGCCGAGGTGGGTGGATCACGAAGTCAGGAGATCGAGACCATCCTGGCCAACGTGGTGAAACCCTATCTCCACTAAAAAAAAAAAAAAAAAAAAAAAATTAGCTGTGCATGGTGGCACGTGCCTATAGTCCCAGCTACTTGGGAGTCTGGGGCAGGAGAATCGCTTGAACCCAGCAGACAGAGGTTGCAGT
The DNA here is from genome assembly GCF_008728515.1 of Papio anubis. Classification (NCBI taxonomy): domain Eukaryota; kingdom Metazoa; phylum Chordata; class Mammalia; order Primates; family Cercopithecidae; genus Papio; species Papio anubis. The sequence continues at coordinate 41,129,664 of NC_044996.1, read as the reverse complement.
GAGCCAAGATCATACCACTGCATTCCAGCCTGGGTGACAGAGCGAGACTCTGTCTCAAAAACAAACAAACAAACAAACAAACAAACAAACAAACAAAACAAAAAAGATCTTTCCCAGAGCAATTACAGTTCATTCAAACTTTAATGTCATAAGAATCAACTCAGACCCAGTCCCTAGCAATTCTGATTCAACAAGTCTGGGATGGATCCCAGGAACCTGTATTTTAACAAGCTGGCCAGTTGATTTCTGATGTAGGTGGCTCTTGTGCAAAGCACTGTCCAGATAAATCTCAAAGAATAAAGCATTATTAGCAGTATCACAAAGAAGTAGGTATGGGGAGGGGACATATTTGGAGGTAGAAGATTGACTTTCAAATAACATAGAATGGGTGGTACACTATTCTACCTCCACATCAAGCACACAAAGAGCCCACACTGTCCTTCACTACTGCTCATCTCTCCCACGTGGTAGAGTTCAACAGTTAAGCATGTCACTTCTAAACTCAAAGTGACTTGGTTTGATCTATGAGCTGTGTGATTCTGAGCAAGTTATTTAGCCTCTTTGAGAATCAGTTTCCAAATTTTAAAATAGACATGATTATAATACCTGCCTCATAATGTTATGAAAATTAAATGAGATGAAGAGAGATTAGCATGGCTTCATGTATATAGCAAGTTCTCCATACATTTTTTTATTTTTGAGACAGTCTCACTCTATTGCCTAGGCTAAAGTGCAGTGGCATGTTCATAGCTCATTGCAGCCTCGAACTCCCAGGCTTAGGTAATCTTCCCACCTCAGCCTCCCTGGTAGCTAGGACTACAGGCACATACCACCTTGCCTGGCTAATTTTTTTTTTTTTTTTAAAGATGAGTTTTCAACACTTTGCCCAAGCTGGTCTTGAACTCGTGGGCTCAAACAATCCACCTTCCAAAATCCACCCATTTCGGCCACCTAAAACGCTGGGATTACAGGCGTGAGTCACTGCACTCAGCATCCATAAATGTTAGCTATTATTATTATAGGTCCACAAGCTGTTATCTGACTATGTTTTGGAATTTAAATTTTTTCAGATTTTTAGAAAGGTAACATGGAGTATGTACTGCTTATTATATAATACCTTCAGCAATGTCTGGGAAACATCCCATCCCATAATTAAGCCATTAACATTCCTGTAGGAAAAAAAAATGTCTGAATAGTCATACTAAAAAGGATAAAGACTAAGTGCATGACAATTCAGGTCAAGTTTTGCTGTCAAATGAGTTTTGGCACCAAATTAATGAAAAAAAAATTGCTTCCATTTTACAGAGCTTTATGATTTCACAATTGAGATAAGAGATTACACGAACATTTACATTATTATAACAATGTCCTTTGATTAGAAATGTGAGATTTTAAATTTTCCTTCCTTTCCTTGCCTTCTCTTTCCTCCACTCTCAGAAGTTCCAGAATCTCTGTTGAGTTCTGTTGCTTTACAGAATTATGTATTCAAGGTGGCACAGCATTCAATTTTCTTAATTATGTAGCACTGGTGAAGCACTTGCTAAGATTATGAGCATTAGCCCAAATGCAAATCATACAATGGCACTGTTGTCAGTGGCAATTGCTTAATCCCCCCCCAAAAAAATCTACCTTGCCTCATCATTTTGGAAATTGTTCTCCTTTAAAGGTCAGTGTCCTTATATTGGATTGTCCCAGAGGATCCTAGGACAAAGCACGCCAGTTCAGAGGTGTTTCAGACCACAGCTTTGAACAGAAAAAGCAGAGACAGAGCCAAAACCTGAAATACACAGGCTTGAGGGATCAGACTTGTGAGCTCGGACAAAATCTAACACAAAACTGCATACATTTAAGATTTATTTAGTAGGTATGTGATTCAACTACAAAAACAAAAAATGGGTTTGGTAAATTATTAGAGGTCATTTTAGTGTTTGTATTTGGTCTGGCTCAAAGCCATAGTTAACAGTTTTCTCGAACTACTTTACTCTGGAGTACCTTGAGATCCCATTTGGAGAAGAGTCAGCAGTACCCTGTTGCTTATAAGAGAGCTTTTTGACTTTACACTGCTTTAATTTCAAACTGTTCTACATAATCCCTTGGAAGAGGAGCTTTGACCTAGGGTCATGCAACTATCCGGAGCAGTTGTATATTTTACTCTTGATCTCCAAACCTTCTGAGGAATGCTGTGGCCACAGAAGCTAAACTGAGACATAAATTGAGCTATCCAAAGATGCAGTTGGAGGATGGGGATGAGGATGGGGATGAGGATGGGGATGGGATGAGTCTCTCCATGAAGTAAGTTACCAGTTCTATATCACTGGGGAATAAGCAGAGCTAGGATTACCACCTGGTGGGGAGTTAGAGTAGGGGGCTCTCAAGAGGTGACCAGAAGGGCAAACTGTTTGGACTTGTGTGGAGACCTGTGTGTGGGCCTAGCTCTGCCACCATCCAGATCGATGGCCACATGGGCAAGTCACTTGCTTTCTCTGGGCTTGTTTCCTTACCTGTACAATGAAGGCATTGGGCTTCCCAAACTTTAGCACACATACAAAATTCTGATTCAAGAGGGTTAGCAGAAGACCCCAACATTGAATTTGTTACAGTCCCTTCAGATGATATTGAAGTAAGAGGCCTTCAGATTTTACCTTGTGAATATCGGGTGACTGACCACACAGAGCACCAACATTTCTCAGAGGTTCTCAAATTTCAGGGTCCATCAGAATCCCCTGGGATTTTAACATGCAGATTCTCGGACTCACTCCTGGAAAGTGTGATTCAGTGGGTCTGAATTTTATCTGCATTTTAATCAATCTTTGCAGATGATGCAGTATCAAGTTCCCTTGATAATACTTTCAAGAAATTCTAGGTTGAATACTCTCAAAAGGTCCTTTCTGTTTCAACATTATCTACATTTTTGAAAGTAGAAAATATTTGGCTCCAACAGGAGCCCCTGAGGTGCATGATATGTGGATTGCTTCTTTTCATGGCTCTATCTGAGGCTCCATAGGCCCCGTAAACAGTGGAGTGCTGCAGGCCTGTCTCAGGCACATGACATGCAGCTGGCTTAGGGGCAAGAGAGAGGGTAACAATTGAGCTGAATCTGCTCTTAGGGCTCTGTGGGTCCTTCTGGAAAGTATGCACTGCTCTCTTCTTCTCTGCCTGGGGGTGAGATAAAGAAAGTCATCCCCATATCCCTGTCAGAGCTAGAGCAGCCCAGCTGAGGGTCAATTTGGCCATTGCTATGTCTCAGACCTCAGAACTTTCTTTAAGCTTCCATCTTCCTTCTGGCTCAGCAGGACCCATGGCCTAGCTTCTTATGAAGGTAAAAGTGTCATGAACACTCTCAACAGTATTTCCTGTTACATTTTCCCAGTTTTCCTTTTTAACATGCCTAATTCTATTAAGGAACCACACTTGTTCTATCACCCTTTCTGCCCATGGGCTTCATGGTCTATGTGTACAGAGATTTAAATCTCAAAAACCCCACCTTACATTCATTGTTTCATTCCATCTTTACTGCAATTTTCCAGTTCCGAAAACAAAACACTGAGATAGTAAGTCAAGTGAAAGAGGAAGGGAAGCTTGGTATGTAAATAACTGGCTCCAAAAGACTCTCATTGTTTTCAGAGACAAGGAAGAAGCTATCCAAAGATGCAGTTGGAGGATGGGGATGAGGATGGGAATGGGATGAGTCTCTTCATGAAGTAAGTTACCAGTTCTATACCACTGGGGAATAAGCAGAGCTAGGATCACCACCTGGTGGGGAGTTAGAGTAGGGGGCTCCAAGAATCAGAGAAGAGGGGGCATCATGAAGAGAATCTGGTCCTTTCAAACACATAGATTCTATAACTTGCCTGAGCACACAGCTAAAAAGTGGGTGAGAAACTGGCTGTTAGTTTTCTGCAGTCTAGAATATGACCCTCAGACCCACAGCCAACCTTAATCTTACCCACTATGCTCATGATCCCTCTGTTCCTGTTCCTGGAGCAGACTCAATGGCTAAGATACAGCCATCGTGGTTTACCAATATGAGGGCTTAGTTTGGTTTCTCTGGCCATTCCCAATGTGACCATCATTTCAAAGAGTACATGCTGTTTCAAGTAAACAATTACAGAAAGAATGGAAAAATTTTGATCTGCAGATTCCAAATTGTCATATAATGAGCCCATAAATTTGAAATAAAAGGTCTTTTCCTGCCTTCGTGCTCCCTGCTGTCTCTTTCATCTTTAATTCATTAAGTGCAGTTTACTTACTACTGAACACCACTTGCAACCGATGAGATGACAGAACCTAGCCTACTTAGATTCAAACTTTTTTTTGGATTTCCAGGTCCCTGTGGTACACAGGCAATCTATGACCCTGGTCATGGTGGAGAAAGCTTAATATAAGCAACTTAGGATATGTCCCGTTTTTTGACTATGAGAATCCTCTTTCAAATTTTCAGATTAAGAATCTGAGGATCAGGAAATAAAAATTATTTGGACCATGTTTAAGACACTCTGTGTCAATGTTCCAACCTGAAACTCTTCTTAGTTAGCATTTCTCTCCTCTCTAAGTCTTGACTATGAGTGAATGAGGAATACAGGTGTTAGAGAGGATGGGGCTGAAGCAACCTTAAAATGTCACTTAATAATTGGTAACATTCCACACATGTGCAGAGCATTTCATGTGATCTGAATATTTTCTTACTGTTCCATGTATCCTTTTAATAACATGTGATGCAGGCAAGGCATGTATTCAACACTCCCTCCCAGAAGATTAAAAAAAGAGTTGTCTAAGGACATACAGTTACTTAGTATTAAATTTGGGACTAGAATCCTCCAAATTTGATCCTAACACCACTATGTTCTGGAAATAGTTTCAAACAGTAGAAAAAACTCATGGGCTTCAGAGTTAGATGGATGTTGGATTAAAATCCCAGTCTAGATTCAAATTCCAACCTATGAGACCTTGGGCGAATTACCTCTCTGAGACTTAGTTTTCACATCTGTGTTGCAGGAAACTATATGTATTTACACATAGTTGAGATAATATATGTAGAGTTCCTGGCATCCAGCAGATACCAAGAATAGAAGCCACTATTTTCTAGAGACACTAGAAGGTTGCCTACCAAACATCTTTGTCAGTAGCTCCAGTTTCTGTCTGAGAAACCATGTTTTTCTGGGGAAGGTGATTCTACCTGAATTTCTTGGTATGGAGCAACTGACTTAAACTAAGTCACTTAGCATATTACTTGCTCTAGTGTTTCTCCTTTGCAACTCTCATATCACTTGCAATTAGTTATTGCAGGCCTGTTGCCCCTATTAATTCAATATGGCAATATTTAAATATGGGAAATTTTTATTTCTGTATTCCCAGGACCTAGCACTAGCACACTTCCTTATACATAGAGGCGCTCAGAGATTCTTTATCAAATTTATAAGATCTGTGCATAGCAGCAATAGTTAGAACTAGATTTTAGCAAAGGTGATTCTACTGTTCCCCATTCAGTATCTGTTCTTTAATTATTCCTTTTTTTTTTTTTTTTGGAGATGGAGTCTCACTCTGTTGCCTAGGCTGAAGTGCAATGGAGCGATCTTGATTCACTGTAACCTTCACCTTCTGGGTTCAAGTAATTCCCCTGCCTCAGCCTCCCGAGTAGCTGGGATTACAGGCATGCACCACCACGGTGGGCTAATTTTTATATTTTTAGTAGAGATGGAGTTTCGCCATGTTGGCCAGGCTAGTCTCAAACTCCTGGCCTCAAGTGATCCACTTGCCTCGGCCTCCCAAAGTGCTGGGATTACACCATGAACCACTGAGCCCGGCCTATTTCTTGATGTAAATGGAAAACCCAGCCCTGCTCCAGTGTACCTCAGTATGTTTTCACATTACAGATGCCCAGGTTAACCAGATAGAAATACAGAACAAGACTGGTGGCAGTGGGAAAAATGCCCAGGAGGCAGATGTCCAGGCTGTGGACTTCAGTGGATTTAGCCAAAATAGTGAGAAACAGTAGCCTTGGAGACTCCTTGAGAATGTGTTTTGTTTGGATGAATCGGTCATTTAGTTTGTGGCTACTCTCCTCTTGGAAGAGTTTCAAATTAGCCCAGGGCCTATGTCAAGATTATCTAGAAAAACTTGGAATAAAACAAATGCAAAATAATCCAGATAACAATTGTCTAAAGATAATGGTATTTTCAACCACCCTTAATGAAGACAGAATAATTACCTACATCTCATGTGTTGTGTCCCATGCATAATTGGCCTACAAGTTTGAATAGCAGAGCAGATTCTGGGGAGTGTAAAAAGACAAAGTAGGAATGGGTGGGCTTCTCTTGCAGCCCAAATAGCAGCAGCAGCTGCAACCTTCCTTCTGCACTATTACTATTAGAACTCTTCCTTTTCATTGTCTGACATTTCTCAACACCTTGACATTGGGACAGATACAGGGTGGTAGAGCTTTGAGCTCTGCTAGTTGCTAGCTGTGTAACCTCAGGCAAGTTAATCTCCACAAGCTTTATTTTCTTTATCCATAAAATGTGGCCAATAATAAGCACCACAGAAGGTTGTTCATTTATTTCTGTAATAAATTTTTATTGAATATCTGTTTTATGCTAGACACTTTTCTGAGCACTGGGAAACAATAATGAGCCCTCACTGAGCATGGACATTCTGGAATTACTGAAGCTGAAGCAATATATGGAAACTCCTTATCTCAGTACCTGGCTCACAGCAGCTGTTTAACAAACAATAGCTGTCATTGTAATAGTCCAAGATATAAGGATGTGTTGATTACAGACCCATGATCTGGAGTCAGATCTGGATTTAAGTTCTTGTTTAGAATATAGCTCCATAAGAACTTGGCCAACATTTTTAACCTCGCATACCTTAATTTTCTCACGTACAAAATAAATATTAATGATCATAACTTTCTTATAAGTTTGGGAAGAGCAAAGAGTAGATGTGAAGCTTCCAGCAAATCTCTCCTCTAAGGACTAACAACTCTAGTTTGAAACAGGTTCAGTTGGATCAAAAACAAAAAGCTTTTCAAGGAACATGTCTCTTGAGCTGCTTGAAATTTGTCTAGAGCAAAAAGGAAAGTAAATGGAAGAACTATTTTTAGGAGGGCAGATAACTCTGATGGAATTCTAAGTACCGATATTGCAGGGAAAGAAAATTTGTAGGCGACAAGCAAACAGCTCCCTTCTTCACACCCATCACAGGTGAGGAAACACTGTCACCATACTTACGACCTTTGCTTATAATAGAGTCAAAATGACCCCTTTGTAAAGCCCTTCTTTCCTGAGCCCCAGATTTCAGCAAGGCCATGTCTACTTCTCTCATCTTGATAATAGTTCATATTTTCTTTTTTTATTTTTTTTATTTTTTTTTATTTTTTTATTTTTATTTTTTATTATTATTTTTTTTAAATTTATTTATTATTATTATACTTTAAGTTGTAGGGTACATGTGCATAACATGCAGGTTTGTTACATATGTATACTTGTGCCATGTTAGTCTGCTGCACCCATCAACTCGTCATTTACATCAGGGGTATAGCTCCCAATGCAGTCCTCCCACCCCCCTCCCCTCCCATGATGGGCCCGGTGTGTGATGTTCCCCGGCCTTCCTGAGTCCAAGTGATCTCGTTGTTCAGTTCCACCTATGAGTGAGAACATCACGGTGTTTTAGTTTTTCTGTTCTTGTGATAGTTGCTAAGAATGATGGTTTCCAGCTGCATCCATGTCCTAGGGGCCATAAAACTCATCCCTTTTATAACGCATAGTATTCCATGGTGTATATGTGCCACATTTTCTTAATCAATCATCACTGATGGACATTTGGGCTGATTCCAAGTCTTTGCTATTGTGAATAGTGCTGCAATAAAACATGTCACGTGTGCATGTGTCTTTATAGCAGCATAATTTATAATCCTTTGGGTATATCCCAATGAAATGGGATGGCGCAGTTATGAATTTTTATCTAGTTCACAGATCAGCGAGGAATCGCCATACTGTTTTCCATAATGGTTGAACTAGTTTACAATCCCACCTTAGTGTAAGATGTTCCTATTTCTCCACATCCTCTCCAGCACCTGTTGTTTCCTGACTTTTTAATGATCGCCATTCTAACTGGTGTGAGATGGTATCTCATTGTGGTTTTGATTTACATTTCTCTGATGGCCAGTGATGATGAAGCATTTTTTTCCTTATGTCTGTTGGCTGTATGAATGTCCTCTTTTGAAATGTCTGTTCATATCCTTTGCCACTTTTGTGATGGGGTTTGTTTGTTTTTTTTTCTTGTAAAATTTGTTTGAGTTCTTTGTAGGTTCTGGATGTGTACTTTGTGAATGGTAGATTGCCAAAGGAAACCTGAGAAAAACAAGAGAAATGGGAAAAGGATTCCCTATTTAATAAATGAATTGCTGGAAATTGGCTATGTAAGAGTGAAAGCTGAAACTGGATCCCTTTCCTTACTCATATACATTAATTCAAGATGGATTAGAGACTTAAATGTTAGACCTAATACCATAAAAATCCTAGAGGAAAACCTAGGTAGTACCATTCAGGACATAGGCATGGGCAAAGACTTCATGTCCTAAAACATAAAGCAACAGCAGCAAAAGCTAAAAATTGACAAATGGGATCTAATTAAACTAAGAGCTTCTGCACAGCAAAAGAAACTACCATCAAGAGTGAACAGGCAACCTACAGAATGGGAAACCAATTTTTTGCAATAGTTCATATTTTCAATAAGGCTTAGCTCAAGTAAATTAAATTCAAATGAAGTAAACAACAATACAAAAGATCAATAAAACCAAAAGTTGGTTTTTTGAAAAGTTAAACAAAATAGATAAACCTTTAGTGAGACTAAGAAAAAAAGAGAGACAACCCAAATAAATAAAATCAGAAATGAAAAAGGGGACATTACAATTTATATCATGGAAATTCAAAGGATCATTATTGCCTACTATGAGCAACTATATGTCAATACATTGGAAAATATAGTGGAAATGGAAAAATGTGTAGACACATACAACCTATGAAGACATCCAAAACCTGAACAAACCAATAACACGTAATGAAACCAAAGCCATAATAAAAAGTCTCCCAATAAAGAAAAGCCTAGAACTCAATGACTTCACTGCTGAATGTAAACCAAACATTTAAAGAAGAAGTAATATCAAGTCTACTCAAACTCTTTCAAAAAAGAAAGGAGGATGGAATACTTCCAAATGTCCATACTACCCAAAGCAATGTATAGATTAAATGCAATCCCCATCAAAATACCAATGACATTCTTCACAGAAATGGAAATAGTAATCCTAAATTTTACATGAAACAACAAAAGATCCAGAATAGCCAAGGCTATCCTGAGCAAAAAGAACAAAAATGGAGAAATTACGTTACCCGACTTCAAATTATTCTACAGAGCTATAGTAACCAATACAGCATAGGACTAGCATAAAAACAGAAATGTTGGCCAATGGAACAGAATAGAGAAACCAGAAACAAATCCACACACCTACAGTGAGTTCATTTTTCACAAATGTGCCAGGAACATACACTGGGGAAAAAACAGTCTCTTAAATAAATGGTGCTGGGAAACCGGGATTTCACATGCAGAAGAATGAAACTAGACTCCTTTCTGTTTCCATATATAAAAATTAAATGAAAATGGATTAAAGACTTAAAACTAAGACCTCAAATTATGAAACTACTAAAAGAAAACATGTGGAGACTCTTCAGGACATTGGACTGGGCAAAAATTTATTAAGTAACACCCTACAAGCATAGGCGACCAAAGCAAAAATGGACAAGTGGGATCACATTAAGTTAAAAAGCTTCTGCACAGCAAAGGATACAATCAACAAAGTGGAGAGAAAACCCACAGAATGGGATAAATAAAATATCTGCAATCTACCCATTTGACAAGGAGTTAATAACAAGAATATATAAGGAGCTCAAACAACTCTATGAAGAAAATCTAATAATCTGATTTAAAAATAGGCAAAAGATTTGAATAGACGTCTCTTAAAAGAAGACATACAAATGAAAAACAAGCATATGGAAAAGTGCTCAACATCACTGATCATCAGAGAAATGCAAATCAAAACTATGAGATATCATTTCATGTGAGTTAAAATGGCTTATACTCAAAAATCGTTCAATAACAAATGTTGGTGAGGATATGGAGGAAAGGGAACCTTGTGCACCGTTGGTGGGATTGTAAATTAGTACAAGCACTATGAAGAACAGTTTGGGGGTTCTTCAAGAAACTAAAAATTGAGCTACCATATGATTTGGCAATCTCACTGCTGGGTATATACCCAAAAGACACAGAATCAGTATACAGAGGAGATATCTGCACTCCCATATTTGTTGTAGCTCTGTTCACAATAGCCAAGAATGGGAAGCAACCTAAATGTCCATGAACAGAAGACTAGATAAAGAAAATGTGGTACTTATATACAATGGAGTACTATTCAGCAATAAAAAATGATGAAATTCAGTCATTTGCAACAACATGGATGAACTGGAGGTCATTATGTTAAGTGAAACAAGCTAGGCACAGAAAGACAAACATCTCATGTTCTTACCTATTTGTTGGATAGAAAAATCAAAATAATTGAATCTGCGGAGATAGAAAGTAGAAGAATGGTTACCAGAGTTTGGAAGGGGTAGCAGAATGGGGTTGGGTGTTGCTGGTGGAGGTGAGGGTGGTAATGGGTACAAAAGAGTAGTTAGAATAAATGAATAAGGCCTAATATTTGATAGCACACAGGGTGACTATAAGTCAATAATCATTTAATTGTACATTTAAAAATAACTAAAAGAGTACAATTGCATTGTTTGTAATACAAAGAATAAAGGCTTGAGGGGAGGGATACCCCATGTTCCATGATGTGTTTATTATGCAGTACATCTCATGTACTCTATAAATATGTACACCTACTATGTACCCACAAAAATAAAAAATAAAAAATTATTTTAAAAAACAAGACTTAGCTTTTCCTCCCTTCTTGTGTTTCTGTGCCTTTGATGACCTCTGTATTCAGGATGCTGCTGTCATTGCCACCTGAGTGTCAAAACGATAGTTGGGGTTGCAATTGGACATGACTCTGTGCAGAACGTTAGCTTTTAAAATCCTATTCTATTGGTGGTATAATTTACATACAATAAAATTCATTCATTTGAAATGTACAGCAAACAGGCCAGACACAGTGGCTCACGCCAGTAATCCCAGCACTATGGGAGGCCGAGGTGGTTGGATCACTTCACACCAGGAATTGGAGACCAGCCTGTCTAACATGGTGAAACCTCATCTATACTAAAACAAACAAACAAAAAATACAAAAATTAACTCAGTGTGGTGGTGGGCACCTGTAATCCCAGCTACTTGGGAGGCTGAGATGGGAGAATCACTTGAACCCAGGTGGCAGAGGTTGCAGTGAGCTGAGATTGTGCCACTGCACTGCAGTCTAGACAACAGAGCAAGACTCCACCTCAAAAAAAAAAAAAAAAGAAAGAAAGAAAGAAAGAAAAAAGAAAAAAAAAGGAAGAAAGAAAGAAAAAAGAAAAGAAATGCACAGCAATGAGTTTTTGACAAATGTATACATCTGGGTGACCAATTCCACATTCAAGATATAGACTCTTTCACTATTCCCCAAATTTTATCATGTTCCTTTGCAGGAAGTGCCTCCACACCCAGTCCCAGGCAACCACTAATCTACTTTTTGCTCACATTGATCTGCCTTTTCTAGGCATCTTATATAAAGGGTATCATATAATATGTGGGCTTTTGTGTCTGACTTCTTTCACTTAGTATGTTTTTAAGGTTTATCCATGTTGTGACACATTTCAATACTTCATTTCTTTTTGTTGCCAAAAACATTCAATTGTATGGATATATCACATCTTATTTTACTTCCTGATGGACATGTGAGTTATTTCCAGTGTGAGGCCATTACAAATAAAGCTACATTTGTACAACTCTGCATGACTACATAAATTTTCTTTTTTCCTCTAGCTTTACTAAGATATGATTGACAGGGATCAGTTCCAAGACTGGAGCCAAATAGGAACAGCTCCAGTCTACAGCTCCCAGCGTGAGCAACGCACCCAAAAATCAATTGGGTGATTTCTGCATTTCCAATTGAGGTACTGGGTTCATCTCACTGGGGCTTGTCAGACAGTGGGTGCAGGACAGTGGGTGCAGTGCACCGAGTGTGAGCCAAAGCAGGGTGAGGCATCACCTCACCTGGGAAGTACAAGGGGTCAGGGAACACCCATTCCTAGCCAAGCGAAGCTATGACAGATGGCACCTGGAAAATCGGGTCACTCTCACCCTAATACTGTGCTTTTCCAATGGTCTTAGCAAACAGCACACTAGGAGATTATATCCAATGCGTGGCTCGGAGGGTGGCATGCCCACGGAGCCTTGCTCATTGCTAGCACAGCAGTCTGAGATAGAATTGCAAGGCAGCAGTGGCAGCAAGGCTGGGAGAGGGGCACCCACCATTGCTGAGGCTTGAGTAGGTAAACAAAGTGCTGTGAAGTTCAAACTGGGTGGAGCCCACTGCAGCTCAAGGAGGCCTGACTGCCTCTGTAGACTCCACCTCTGGAGGCAGGGCATAGCTGAACAAAAGGCAGCAGAAACCTCTGCAGACTTAAATGTCCCTGTCTGACAGCTTTGAAGAGAGTAGTGGTTCTCCCAGCATGGAGTCTGAGATCTGAAAACAGACAGACTGCCTCCTCAACTGGGTCCCTGACCCCTGAGTGGCCTAACTAAGAGGCATCCTCCAGAAGGGGCAGACTGACACCTAACATGGCCGGGTACCCCTCTGAGACAAAACTTCCAGAGGAATGATCAGGCAGCAACATTTGCTGTTCAGCAATATTTGCCATTCTACAACCTCCGTTGCTGATACCCAGGCAAACAGGATCTAGAGTAGACCTCCAGCAAACTCCAACAGGTCTGAAGCTGAGGGTCCTGACTGTTAGAAGGAAAACTAACAACAGAAAGGATATCCACACCAAAACCCCATCTGTATGTCACCATCAAAGACCAAAGGTAGATAAAACCACAAAGATGGGGAAAAAACAGAGCAGAAAAGCTGAAAATTCTAAAAATCAGAGCACCTCACCCCCTCCAAAGGAACGCGGCTCCTCACCAGCAACGGAACAAAGCTGGATGGAGAATGACTTTGACGAGTTGGGAAAAGAAGGCTTCAGACGATCAAATTTCTCCGAGCTAAAGGAGGAAGTTCAAACCCATCGAAAAGAAGCTAAAAACCTTGAAAAAACATTAGATGAATGGCAAACTAAAATAACCAGTGTAGAGAAGTCTTTAAATGACTTAATGGAGCTGAAAACCATGGCACAAGAACTCCATGAAGCATGCACAAGCTTCACTAGTGGAAGAAAGGTTATCAGTGATTGAAGATCAAATGAATGAAATGAAGTGAGAAGAGAAGTTTAGAGAAAAAAGAGTAAAAAGAAATGAACAAAGCCTCCAAGAAATATGGGACTATGTGAAAAGACCAAATCTACATCTGATTGGTGTACCTGAAAGTGACAGGGAGAATGGAACCAAGTTGGAAAACACTCTGCAGGATATTATCCAGAAGGATTTCCCCAACCTAGCAAGTCTGGCCAACATTCAATTTCAGGAAAAACAGAGAATGCCACAAAGACACTCCTCGAGAAGAGCAACTCCAAGACACATAATTGTCAGATTCACCAAAGTGGAAATGAAGGAAAAAATGTTAAGGACAGCCAAAGAGAAAGGTCGGGTTACCCACAAAGGGAAGCCCATTAGACTAACAGCAGATCTCTTGGCAGAAACTCTACAAGCCAGAAGAGAGTGGGGGCCAATATTCAACATTCTCAAAGAAAAGAATTTTCAACCCAGAATTTCATATCCAGTCAAACTAAGTTTCATAAGTGAAGGAGAAATAAAATCCTTTACAGACAGGCAAATGCTGAGAGACTTTGTCACCACCAGGCATGCCCTACAAGAGCTCCTGAAGGAAGCACTAAACATAGAAAGGAATAACCAGTACCAGCCACTGCAAAAACATGCCAAATTGTAAAGATCAATGATGCTAGGAAGAAACTGCATCAACTAATGAGCGAAATAACCAGCTAACATAATAATGACAGGATCAAATTCAAACATAACAATATTAACTTTAAATGTAAATAGGCTAAATGCTCCAATTAAAAGACACAGACTGGCAAATTGCATAAAGAGTCAAGACCCATCAGTTTGCTGTATTCAGGAGACTCATCTCACGTGCAGAGACACAAATAGGCTCAAAATAAAGGATGGAGGAAGATCTACCAAGCAAATGGAAAGCAAAAAAAAAGGCAGGGATTGCAATCCTAGTCTCTGATAAAACAGATTTTAACCAACAACGATCAAAAGAGACAAAGAAGGCCATTACATAATGGTAAAGGGACCAATTCAATAATGAAAGCTAACTACCCTAAATATATATGCACCCAATGCAGGAGCACCCAGATTCAAGAAGCAAGTCCTTAGAGACCTACAAAGAGACTTAGAATCCCACACAATAACACCCCACTGTTAAAGTGGGAGACTTTATCACCCCACTGTCAACATTAGACAGATCAATGAGACAGAAAGTTAACAAGGATATCCAGGAATTAAACTCAGCTGTGCATGAAGCAGACCTGATAAACATCTACAGAACTCTCCAACCCAAAGCAACAGAATATACATTCTTCTCAGCACCACATCACACTTATTCCAAAATTGACCACATAGTTGGAAGTAAAGCACTCCTCAGCAAATGTAAAAAAAAAAAAAAACACAACAGAAATTATAACAAACTGGCTCTCAGACCACAGTGCAATCAAACTAGAACTCAGGACTAAGAAACTCACTCAAAACAGCTCAGCTACATGGAAACTGAACAAGCTGCTCCTGAATGACTACTGGTACATAACGAAATGAAGGCAGAAATAAAGATATTATTTCAAAGCAATGAGAACAAAGACACAACATACAAGAATCTCTGTGATACATTTAAAGTAGTCTGTAGAGGGAAATTTATAGCACTAAATGCCCACAAGAGAAAGCAGGAAAGGTCTAAAATTGACACCTTAACATCACAATTAAAAGAACTAGAGAAGCAAGAGCAAACAAATTCAAAAGCTAGCAGAAGGCAAGAAATAACTAAGATCAGAGCAGAACTGAAGAAGATAGAGACACAAAAAAACCCTTCAAAAAATCAATGAATCCAGGAGCTGGTTTTGTGAAAAGATCAACAAAACTGATAGACTGCTAGCAAGATTAATAAAGAAGAAAAGAGAGAAGAATCAAATAGATGAAATAAAAAAATGAGAAAGGGGATATCACCACCGACCTCACAGAAATACAACCTACCATCAGAGAATACTATAAACACCTCTACACAAAGAAACTGGAAAATCTAGAAGAAATGGAAAAATTCCTGGACACATACACCCTCCCAAGACTAAACCAGGAAGAAGTTGAATCTCTGAATAGACCAATAACAGGCTCTGAAATTGAGGCAATAATTAATAGCCTACCAACCAAAAAAGTCCAGGACCAGATGCATTCACAGCCCAATTCTACCAGAGGTACAATGAGGAGTTGGTACCATTCCTTCTGAAATTATTCCAATCAATAGAAAAAGAGGGAATCCTCCTTAACTCATTTTATGAGGCCAGCATCATCTTGATACCAAAGCCTGGCAGAGAAACAACACAAAAAAAGAGAGAATATTAGACCAATATTCCTGATGAACATCAATGCAAAAATCCTCAACAAAATACTGGCAAACCGAATCCAGCAGCACATCAAAAGCTTATCCACCATGATCAAGTGGGCTTCATCCCTGGGATGCAAGGCTGGTTAAATATACGCAAATCAAGAAATGCAATCCAGCATGTAAACAGAACCAAAGACAAAAACCACATGATTATCTCAATAGATGCAGAAAAGGCCTTTGACAAAATTCAACAGCCCTTCATGCTAAAAACTCTCAATACATTTGGTATTGATGGAACGTATCTCAAAATAATAAGAGCTATTTATGACAAACCCACAGCCAATATCTTACTGAATGGACAAAAACTGGAAGCATTCCCTTTGAAAACTGACACGGGACAGGGATGCCCTCTATCACCACTCCTATTTGACATAGTGTTGGAAGTTCTGGCTAGGGCAATCAGGCAGGAGAAAGAAATAAAGGGTCTTCAATTAGGAAAAGAGGAAGTAAAATTGCCCCCATTTGTGGATGACATGATTGTATATCTAGAAAACCCTGTAATCCCAGCTCAAAATCTCCTTAAGCTGATAAGCAACTTCAGCAAATTCTCAGGATACAAAATCAATGTGCAAAAATCACAAGCATTCTTATACAGCAATGACAGACAAACAGAGAGCCAAATCATAAGTGAACTCCCATTCACTACTGCTTCAAAGAGAATAAAATACCTAGGAATCCAACTTACAAGAGATGTGAAGGACCTCTTCAAGGAGAACTACAAATCCCTGCTCAGTGAAATAAAAGAGGACACAAACAAATGGAAGAACATTCCATGCTCATGGATAGGAAGAATCAATATTATGAAAATGGTCATACTGCCCAAGGTAATTTATAGATTCAATACCATCCCCATTAAGGTACCAACGACTTTCTTCACAGAATTGGAAAAAACTACTTTAAAGTTCATATGGACCCAAAAAAGAGCCCACATTGTCAAGTCAATCCTAAGCCAAAAGAACACAGCTGGAGGCATCACGTTACCTGACTTCAAACTATACTACAAGACTACAGTAACCAAAACAGAATGTACTGTTACCAAAACAGAGATATAGACCAGTGGAACAGAACAGAGCCCTCAGAAATAATACCACACATCTACAACCATCTGATCTTTGACAAATCTGACAAAAACAAGAAATGGGGAAAGGATTCCCTATTTAATAAATGGTGCTGGGAAAACTGGCTAGCCATATGTAGAAAGCTGAAACTGGATCCCTTCCTTGCACCTTATACAAAAACTAATTCAAGATGGATTAAAGACTTAAATGTTAGACCTAAAACCATAAAAACTCTAGAATAAAACCTAGGCAATACCATTCAGGACATAGGCATGGGCAATGACTTCATGTCTAAAATACCAAAAGTAATAGCAACGAAATCCGAAATAGACAAATGGGATCTAATTAAACTAAAGAGCTTCTGCACAGCAAAAAAAAAACAAAACAAAACAAAACAAAAAAAAAAACAAAAAAAAAAAAAAAACTACCATCAGAGTGAACAGGCAACCTACAGAATGGGAGAAAATTTTTGCAATCTACTCATCTGACAAAGGGCTAATATCCAGAATCTACAAGGAACTCAAACAAATTTACAAGAAAAAAACAAACAATCCCATCAAAAAAAGTGGGCAAAGGATATGACCAGACACTGCTCAGAAGAAGACATTTATGCAGCCAACAGACACATGAAAAAATGCTCATCATCACTCGCCATCAGAGAAATGCAAATCAAAATCACAGTGAGATACCATCTCACATCAGCTAGAATGACGATCATTTAAAAAGTCAGGAAACAACAGGTGCTGGAGAGGATGTGAACAAATAGGAACACTTTTACACTGTTGGTGGGAGTGTAAACTAGTTCAACCATTGTGGAAGACAGTGTGGCAATTCCTCGAGGATCTAGAACTAGAAATACCCACTGACCCAGCCATCCCATTACTGGGTATATGCCCAAAGGATTACAAATCATGCTGCTATAAAGACATAGGCACACATATGTTTACTGTGTCACTATCCACAATAGCAAAGACTTGGAACCAACCCAAATGTCCATCAATGACAGATGGATTAAGAAAATGTGACACATATGCACCATGGAGTACTATGCAGCCATAAATACAGATGAGTTCATGTCCTTTGCAGGGACATGGATGAAGCTGGAAACCATCATTCTCAGCAAACTATCACAAGGACAAAAAACCAAACACTGCATGTTCTCACTCATAGGTGGGAATTGAACAATGAGAACACTTGGACACAGGAAGGGGAATATCATACACTGGGGCCTGTTGTGGGGTGGGGGGGTATGGGGAGGGATAGCATTAGGAGATATACCTAATGTAAATGACGAGTTAATGGGTGCAGCACACCAACATGGCCCATGTATACATATGTAACAAACCTGCACGTTGTGCACATGTACCCTAGAATTTAAAGTATAATAAAAAAGATATGATTGACAAATAAAATTGTATATATTTAAGGTGTACATCATGATATTTTGATATACACACACATTGTGAAATAGTTACCACAATCATTTATCTTTGTTTAGATATCTAGTGGTGGGTCATGAGGTAAGTCTGTGCTTAACTTTAAAAGATACTGCAAACTGTTTCCCAAAGTGGCTCTACCCTTTTGCATTCTCACCAGCAGTGTATGAGTGTTATAATCATACACTCTTGCCAACATGTGGCATTTTAAGTCATTTAAAATTTATTTGTGTGTATTTCTACAGATGCTCTTGAAGGGCCATGAGCCATTTGCTCTCTCCCCTATTGGCTGCTCACTATAATCTCTATCCAGCTGTCTTTTGAAAAATATTTTAAGAAATGGTAGGAAAAGCTTAATCAGGGGTAGGGATCAGGAAAGCTGTCTTTACATATCAGAGAGCCTTCGTGGGTAAAAGGAGGCAGTCTAATTCTATGAAGAGCAAACATCAGTAGTATGGAACCTTCAAGGTAGCATATTTGGGAATCCTACAATATAGAACCTTGTAAGTTTAAAACTGCATAACAATAGAATGAGTTTCTTCATTAAAAAAAGAGGTTCCTATTACTAGAGGTATTCAGAGATTGGATTAACACTTAATGGGAATGTTTCAAAGCAGATTCATGCACCAGATAAATGCTGGTTGCATGTACTTAAATGTTTCTATGAGAATGTGAAGCTAATAATATAAAAATTTTGTGACTTCTGACTTTTCCTTTCTGTTCTCTGCCCTTTCACCTGACTTCTGGCTGACCTCCAATTCCTAATGCTTTAGTACAACAAATGGATGGAAATCAATCCTCATTAAAGTAATCTGAAGATTTCCCTTTTCCAGAGTTTCTGAGTTGTAGTACATTTCCCAAATAAGAAGCTGTGATAGTGAAATTTCAGGCAAAGCAACAATAAGTGAACAATATGTTTTAGCTAGAATTTCATGCCTGTCACCACTCATATTAGATATAGCACCTAAGTCATCATCTAGTCTACCTACTGGCTAATAATGTAGGCCTTAAAAAGAAATCAAAGAGACAGAAAGCAAAGCTCCTAAATATGATTTGCAAAGCAGGGCAACAGATGAGGACTAACAAACTTCTTCTCAGCTTGGTTTTCACATCCGCATAGACCTGACTATCAAAAATTGTCCATCTGCCAACCCATTTTTGTATCCAACACCCTCTAGCCCTGATATGGTACTGTATGTTTTTAGAATACTGCTTACATCAACTGACAGCTTTTTAAAATATACTCATCAGGAGTGATGTATCTTTTATTCATCTTCACACTTTAAGTGTCTGTCAGGCTGTCAAGTCTTCCTATCTTCTGCAAGGATGTATCATCACAAAGGAAACTGGTTGTGACCTGCCACCAGGCCTCGGAGATTCAGTCTGCAGGGAGGCCCTGCAGAGCTGTGCCAGAGAAACTTGTTCCCAAGCCATCTGATCTTCTTCGTAAAAAATAATCCAAGAAAGAAACAGAATGAAATTGCGTCCAGGAAATGTTCATTTAACTTGCATTATATGTGAATAAAAAATGGAATCAATATCCGTACGGATGGCTAAAGAACCAACCATCAAATGGGTTTGAGTTGACTTTATAGTGGAGGCAGTACATTGAGCTAGGCATCCTCAAATGCATTTGTCACCGGTAGTAGCAACTGTATAGAGGACACTTGTGTTCCTCTTTCTTCCATCTTTTTTCTGTCCAAATGGCTTTTAATCATTCTCATTCGCAAATATCTTTTCCAGATGTGTTTTGGTCCATTTGTGTTGCTGTATAGGAATGCCTCAGGCTGGGTAATTTCTAAAAAGAAAAGTTTGTTTGGCTCATCGGTCTGCAAACTGTACAAGAAGCATGGTATAAGCATTTACATCTGAGGAGGGCCCCAGGAAGCTTCCAATCATGGCAGAAAGAGAAGGGGAGCCAGCATGTCACATGGCAAGAGAGGGAGCAAGAGAGAGAGGACAGAGGTGCCAGACTCTTTTTTAACAATTAGATCTCACAGGAACTAATAGAGCAAGAAGTCACTCATTATCCAGAGGACAACATCAAGATAACTTGTTCATGAGGAAACCATCCCCATGACCTAACACCTCCCAACCAGGTTCCACCTCCAACATTGCGGATCAAATTTCAACATGAGATTTGGAAGAGACAAATATCCAAACTACACCAAGGGGTATTGGCAGATTTTTCCATATAAAAATCATGGGAGAAGCATCTAGCATATGGATAGTATCATCTCAAAACATAAAGTCCCCTTGTTTCTAGGTCATTCCAGGAAGATGTTTAAGACTCAGAGAGGGCAAGTGATGGACTCTGTGTAATTCGAGAAGAAAGGAGTGAAACTCTGACCTCTTTATTACATCCAACTCCAAGCCTCAGAGAGAGTGAGGACTGAGAGTTCACATATCAACAGTGGCATAAGTCATGATTTTCAGTAACTCAAGGTTGACCATTACTGCAGAAGATAGAGGAATGCTGAAAATTGGCCATTACTCTTACCATTGATACAGAGTTTTCTGGCAGCAAGACTGTATTCCAGCTCCCCTTATACCCTAACTCTCATAGTCATGTAGATGAGGAGTTAAACTGTCAACAGTCTTCATGACCTTATGAGTGCTGGCTCAAGAACTGGTGGAGTTGAGGCCTACTGGTGATGGCCGTAAGGAAATAGAGCTATGAGGAACTGGAGAAAGCTGATATGTTTACTTCCCTGCTTCTGGACTCCATAAAGACATTGGTTTCCCCCAGAATTTATTATTTTAAAGCTTACTAGCTTCGACGATTTTCAGAGTGACTGAACTCCACTGGGTTAGGGCCTCCGAGTTTAACACTCCCTATTACAGGCCTTACCACTTAGTTAAGGATGAGTGGCATAAAACAAGCTCTCAATTCAGCTTAGCTGAATGGCTCCTCTTGTCCCATGAGCATATTAGGAAGGAACTTTTGCTCAAAGCTCTGGGTAATTAGTATGACAACCAACTAATCATGACTTAAAATAAATCTATTTATTGACTGCCTGAAAAATCTCTAAGATCCAGAATCATGACCTAAAATAAACTTGTCTTCATAGAGATGAATAGGAACAGGGAGATGTGAGGTATAAGGAGCACTGGGAGAAGAGTTTGTTCCCTTGGAGAAGGGAAAGTGATTCTGAGCAGGGCAAACCCTAGTGGGTCAGAATAGGACTTGAGTTGGAACTTGCAGTCTCACTGCCTACTAGCAAGGAAAATCAGATTTCAGGAATGCTTCCATGCCACTGCTGCCACCCATGGGCTAGAACTACAAATCTCAGTCTGGGAGAGTCCAGGAGTGGGGGCAGAGGAGGGCAGTGGTGGGAAGAAAGCCATGCTGGGAACTGTAGTAGTGTTGCCTCCAAGTTCACTGGAGCCAGCTGCAATGCATCAGGATACTCAAGCAGCCTTATGGAGAAGTCCACAGGGTAAGAAGCCGAGGCCTCCTGACAATAGCCAGCATCAACTTGCCTCCTATGGGAGGAAGCCATCTTAGAAGTGGAATCTCTGGCCTCAATCAAGCCATCAGATGACTACAGCCACAGCCGATATTTTGACTACAACCTCATTAGAGACCCTGAGCTGGAACCACCCAGCTAAGCCACTCCTGAATCTTTTACCCACAGAAATTCTGTGAGAAAATAAATGTTGGTTGTTGTTTTACCTCCCCTCCACACACAATAAAAGGTGAGTAGAAGTTTTACAAAGACAGAAGTCATCTTTTAAAAACGACCAAAATAGGCACCTAACTGCTGAAGACTCATGGCCTTTTGTACCAGCTTACAAAACGGGCACTAAGCCCGCCTACAACAATGCTAAAAGAAACCAGACATCTGATGGATATGGATGTCAAGAAAAAGGCAAGACATAACAACCTCTACCAACACCACTACCACCACTACCACTACCATGACTTACAGAGAGTTTATTTTGGGCCTAATACTGTATTTCTTTTACATCTGAAATTTCGTGTAATCGTGAAAGCAATAGAATAAAACCATTCTTATCCTCATTTTACAGAGGAAGAAAATGATTCTGAAAGGTTAGTGGCTTGCTGCAGATCCCTCCATAAGTAAGTGGGAGGGCTGAGATTCAAACCCAAGTCTATTTGGCTCAAAAGCCCTATATTCTTTTTAAAATGATTTTTATTATATATTGACAAACTGTTGTATATATTTATTGGGTACAAAGTGGTGTTACAATTTTTAAACACAATATAGAAAGACTAAATTAAACTAACATCCATCATCTCAAGTATTTAACGTTTTTGTGATGAGAAAATTAGAAATTTATTATCTTAGTGATATTGAAATGTACAGAACTAAATTGTTAGCTATATTCACCATGCTGTGCAATTAATTAATCTAAAAAATCAAACTTATTCTTCTTGTCTAGCTGAGGAAAAGCTCTATATTCTTAACTAATTATGCTAGACTGTCTTGTAGAGATCATCTGGTGAAAAATATGCTGGTGTTGAGAGAAGCATCAACTTCTTAATTGGTAGATTCCCTCGACCTCCCAACTTGTTCCCTCTTCATCTTTCCATCTATTGTCTGCCAAGTTGTGACTGAGACAGGAAAGTAGGTAGAAGCTAATAGCCCAGAAGAAATAAGGCCTCTGTGTTTGGATTTAATAAATTTGGAGATTTTTCTGCAAATGTGTTCATCATCTCCATTTACTATCATTGGTATGTGAAAGACGCCGGTTGTTCCTATTTTACAGATGGCAAATCCAAAGGATAAAGTATCCTCCATCACGGAGCCAAAATGCCCTAAATACCAGCCCAATGTTTCTCATTTCACAGGTTTTCCTGTGGCTCCCACTGAAGCTCCTGGGTGACTACCGACTTTTTCTGGATGGTAAGGAACTCCTCCAGCCAGCAGAATTAATGTTTAAGGACTGTTTTGGGTTTATCAGACCAAAGAGACGGACTGAAAGTTATGGTGAACAACAGGCTTTGGTTTATACTTGTCACATCTGGGGCGCTGGAGAAGTCGTGGAAATTTACTCTGAAAGTTCCATGATACAAATAAAAAATTCTTCCTTCTCTCACAATTGGAGAAAAAGTGATTTATCAGGGGCTGCCATGGAATTTTCTGGTTATTCATATCTCCTATTGATTTGTATAAATACACATGTATAAAAGAACAACAAATCATATTTGCTTTCAGAAACATTGTTTTCTGTTCATAAAGAGATTGGTAATTTTATGAGACCTATTGATTTTTCCTAAAATAACATGATTTAGTCTTGAACTTCCACGCCAACAGCTGAGAAGGCAAGGTGTTGGAACTTTAAAATACTGATTTTTTTGTTTTTTTTTACTGTAAGGAGGAGTTTGAAGTTTTTTTTCCCCCAAGTATCTATGCCTTCTCCCTCCTACCCATTCAACTCCATTTTTACATTTTCTTATTAAACATCCCTAGCTTTGATAAAGGAGAAATGAAACAAAGTTCATTAGGAAGAAACCTCTAGTATGGTAGTTTTGTTTGTTTGTTTGTTTTGAGATGGAGTCTCTGTTGTCCAGACTGGAGTACAGTGGCATGATCTCGGCTCACTGTAACCTCCATCACCCAGGTTCAAGCAATCCTACTGCCTCCACCTCCTGCATAACTGGGATTACAGGCGTGTACCACCATGCTAGGCTACTTTTTATATTTTTAGTAGAGACGGGGTTTCACCATGTTGGCCAGACAGGTCTCAAACTCCTGACCTCAGGTGATCTGCCCGCCTCGGCCTCACGAAATGCTAGAATTGCAGGTGTGAGCCACCGCACGAGGCCTAGTATCGCATTTTGAATAAATCAATAAGCAAAACTAAAAAGTTTGAACATGACCATCTGATAAATATCTTTCTTAAAAGAACAGAAGGGAGAAGTAAACACGCATGTATGGATTTAATAACCTAATGAATTATATCCTTAGGCAAAAATGAAGCTTAAAAAACAAATTTTAAAACTCTTTGGTTTATGCTTTGTCAAGAGTTCTCAAGATAATATCACTTGTCTCATTTTGGATTTTTTCTAGCTTCCCCCTAACACTGAGTTTTTCTTGAGACTTACCTTCTGAACTTTCCACTTTCCTTTTACCTCCATCTCTACTACTGAGAGTGAGCTCAAATTCAAGGGAATTCAATGACTTGGAGATGTGTCATGAGGGCATGGGAGTTTGTTAGCAATCACTTCTTTCAAATTTATTTCCTTTACGAAATATATTTTCCTACAATGAAAAAAAATTCTCTCCAAAGACAGTAATGTTATTTTTTAAAACTCTCAAGAAGATACTAATAGTAACTGCAAAAAAGGTTGTACCATAAATTATAAATAATCACACAGGCACTCCATAAACAAGCAGCTATCTCCTTGAGAAAACTGAATGAATACCCAGTGGACATTCAATCTGAGCATGTTCTGAAGAATTGAAACATGTATAAGGGGTTGTCAGTATAGAAGAATGCTTGGTAGTGTTGGTTGGTGGTGGGGTGGTGGACTAATATTAGTGTGACTTTACCCAGTAATATGGTTTGGCTCTGTGTCTCAACCCAAATCTCACCTTGAATTGTAATTCCCATAATCCCCAAGTATTAAGGGCGGGACCAGGTGGAGGTAATTGGATCATGGGGGCAGTTTCCCTCATGCTCTTCTCATGACAATGAGTGAGTCTCATGAAATCTGATGGTTTTACAAGCGTTTGGCATGTCCCCTGCTTGCACTCACTCCATCCTGCTGCCATATGAAGAAGGTGCCTGTTTCTCCTTTGCCTTCCACCATGATGTAAGCTTCCTGAGGCCTCCCCAGCAATGCGGAACTGTGAGTCAATGACACCTTTTTCCTTTATAAATTACTCAGTTTTGGATAGTTGTTCATAGCAGTGTGAGAATAGACTAATATACCTAAGGACTCACTAAGCTGATGCCGAAGAGATCCATCAGTAAACAAAGTGCCCAGAAGATAACAATAATTTGTTTCTAAAATTCCAAGCTTCACTTTTAGTTTCTAATCCAGCATGTAAGATGCTTTAGAAATAACCACTCGGGCCTAATAACAAATAAAAGGCTAAACAAACCAAAAAAGACAAACAACTCTTCTTAAATGTGTCAGAGAAGTGAGGTCACAGGGCAAACTGCTGCCCCCTAAATTAGAGAGACAGACAGGCAGATGGAGATAATTCCAACGTACAAAAGCAGAAACCCAGGAGCAGAAACTTCCGTAGGAACCAGTGCTGGAGTAGGAAAACCTGAATTGTAATTGACAAATTGCTGGAGGCTTAATGTGGACAAGTAAGAGTTAAAAACTCAGGGTGACTCTGTCATGGGGCTTCCACATTTTTGTGAATTTTATTACCAGGAGCTCTACTAGGTCCTCACAGTGAATACGTAGAAAATTCCCTTTATTCTTCTGGTAGAGAAGGAATAGGAAACATTTTGAAATAAGCCAAAGCATTCTGTTCTTCTTAACAATGTCTGCCTTTAAAAAACTTTTTTTTTTTTTTCACCAGAGCCTAACAAGCTAGGGTTGTACCAAAGCCTAATCTTCTTGGATGAAAGGAAATATGCCAATCCAGCCCCCTCCAACCTACCATGTGGGAGAAGGGAAATATACAAATCCAAACCCCTCCAGTCATCCGGTGGTACCTAAAAAGAGAGAAAAAAGAAAATAGAAACACTGGTGAAGTTCACAGTCCAGAGGCATATGCTTATTAAAGGATTGATACCTAATCATAGGATTATGGAATGCTTACTCTTCTCCTCTACCTTACTAGTACATTACTAAAGGCGTTTTTGACACAGATCTTTTTGCCCAATACATCATATCTATCGTTCAACAAAAAATTACAAGGCATACTAGAAGATATGGGCATGGTGGCTCATGCCTGTAATCCCAACACTATGGGAGGTCGAGGCAGGTGGATTGTTTGAGTCCAGAAGTTCTAGAAGAGCATGGGCAACATGGTGAAACTCCATCTCTACAAAAAATACAAAAAATTAGCAGGGCATGATGGCTTGCACCTGTAATCCCAGCTATAATCCCAGAAGGCTGATGCAGGAGGATTGCTTGTGCCAGAAAGTGCCCACTGCAGTGAGCTGAGATCGTGTCACTGCACTCCAGCCTGGGTGACAGAGTGAGAATCTGTCTCAAGAAAAAAATGATAAAAAAAAAAACACATTGTGAAGAAACCAGACAAGCACCAGAGCCCGAGTCAGATATGGCAAGAATGTTGGAATTATCAGAACAATAAACTTTTAAAACCATGATTAATATGCTAAAGCTTTTAATGGGCAGGTAACATTCAAGAACTGATGGATAATGCCAGCAGAGAGATGAAAATTCTAAGAAAGAAAAAGAAATGCCATATATCAAAAACACTGTAACAAATGAAGAATGCCTTTGATGACCTAATTAATGTACTGGACACAGCCGAGGATGGAATCTATGAGCTTAAAAAAAAAATCATAATAGAAACTTCTCAACTTGAACAAAGAATAAAGAAAAAAAACTGAGAAAAAACTCTCCAGAACAGAATATCCAAAAACTGTGGGAAAATGAAAAATGCATAAAACGTATGTAATGAGGATACTAGAAGGAGAGGAAAAAGAGAAAAGAACAAATGAAATATTTGAAACAATAATGACTGACAATTTTCCTCAAATTAATGGCAGACACCAAACCACAGATCCAGTAATCTCAGAGAACATTAAGCATGATAAATGCCAAAAAATATACCTAGGCATATTATATTTAAACTTGAGAAAATCAAGGATAAATAAATATCCTCAAAGGAGCAAGAGACAAAAAAAAGTCTTATCTATAGAGAAGCAAAAATAAGAATTACATCCTATTTCTATTCAGACACCATGCTAGCAAGAAGAGAGTAGAGTGAAATAGTTAAGATGTTAACAGAAAACTCCTCTCCCAACATAGAATTCTATACCCTGCAAAATTATCCTTCGAAAGTGAAGGAAAAAAGAATTTCTCAGATGAAAAATAAAATTGAGGAAACTTGTTGCCAGTAGACATGCCTTGCAATAAATGTTAAAAGAAGTGTTTTAGAGAGTGGAATGGTATTGGTCAGAAACCCAGATCTACAAAAAAATAAGGAAGAGTATTAGAAAAGTAATAAGTAAAGGTGAAATAAAAACTTTTATTTATTTTTTATTTTTTTGCTTAACTGATCGAATGGACAACAATTTGTTCTACATAATAATGGCAACATAAATTTGCTTATGTATGCCTATGTATAAGTGAAATACATGACAGCAATGATACAAGGAAAATGAGGGAGGAATTAGGAATATTTGTTATTATAAGGTACTTGCGTTATCCATGAAATGGTATGGTGTTATTTAAAAGTCAACTTGGGTTAGTTGTAAATGTATATTGCAAACACTAAGGCAATCATCAAAAATTATAAAAGGGAAATATTATAAAAAGAAATAAAATTAATATTCTAAGAAAGGAGAGAAAAGGGAATCTTGTAAGACGTTTAATTAAAACCAAAAAAAAGGCTGAAAATCTGTGGAAGATTAAAGAGGAAACAAAGAACAAGGGCAATAAAAAGAAAACAGTAACAATATAGTAGATATTAATCCAACCATGTCAATGATCACCTTAAACACCAGTGGTCTCAATACATCAATTTAAAGACACTGTCAGATTGTATTGAAAAACAAGACCCAAGTATATGTTGTCTACAAGAAATCCACTTTAAATATAAAGATACATTTAGATTAAAAATAAAGGGAAGAAGAAAGACATACCATTCTAGCACTCATTTTAAAAGTAGGAGTAGCTATATTAATTTAAGACACAGCAGACTTCAGGGCAAGGAAAGTTATTAGGGGTAAAGGGGAATTACAGAAAAATACAGGGACAGCACAAGAAAACCTGGCAATCTTTAGTGTATATGTGCCTTATGAGAGAGTCTCCAAATACCTGTGGCAAAAACTGATAGAATTGCAAGAAGAAATAGATGAATCCACTGTTATAGTTGGAGACTTTAACATTTCTGTCTTAGAAAAGGACAGACCTAGCAGGCAGAAAACCAGCAAGGACATAGTTCAACTCAAAAGCACCATCAAACGAATCTATACAATTGACATCCATAGAAAAATTCACCTGACAGCAGGATCCACATTCTTCTTAAGATCACATGGAACATTCATCAAGATAGACTACACTCTGGGTCAGAAAATACCCCTTAACAAATTTAAAATTATGGAAATCATGCAATGTCTGCTTTCAGACCACAGTACAATTAAACCAATAATAAATAACAGAAAGGTAGCTGGAAAATCCCAAATACTTGGAGATTAAACAACCCAGTTCTAAAAAATACATGGGTCAAAGAGGACATCTTCAGAGAAATTTTAAAAATATTTTGAAATAAATAAAAATGAAAATACAGTATGGAGATTTCTTAAAGAGCTAAAAATAGAACTACCATTTGATCCAGCAATCCTACTACTTGGTATCTATGCAAAGGGAAGTAAGTCATTATATGAAAAAGATGAATGTACACACACATGTTTATAGAAGCACAATTTGCAATTGCAAAGATATGGAACCAACTTAAGTGTTCATTGACCAATGAATGGATAAAGAAAAGTGGTATATACATGCCATGGAATACTACTCAGCCATGAAAAGGAACAAAATAATGTATTTTGCCACAACTGGGATGGAACTTGAGGCCATCGTTCTCAGTAAAGTAACTCAGGAATGGAAAACCAAATATCACATGTTCTCACTTATAAGTGGGAGCTAAGTTGTGAGGATGCAAAGGTGTAAGAATAATATAATGAACTTTGGGGACTCAGAGGGGAAGGGTGGGATGGGGATGAGGGATAAAAGACTACATATTGGGTACTGTATACACTGCTTGGGTGATGGGTACACCAAAATCCCAGAAATCACCACCAAAGAATTGATTCATGTAACCCAAAACCACCTGTACCAGAAAAACTACTAAAATAATAATAACAAAATAAAAAACACTAAAATACATTTTATCAGAAGTTGTAGAATGCAGCAAAAGCAGTTCTTAAAGGGAAATTTATAGCATTAAATGCATATATTAGAAAAGAAGAAAATGTTTAAATTATTAATGTAAGCTTCTACCTTAGGAAACTAGAAAAATAAGAAAAAAATCCAAGGTAGGAGAAAATAAATAATAAAAAATATTCAGTATAACATTGAAAACTAGTAGTGAGAGGTGATACCTTGCTTTGTTCCTGATCTTAGCAGGAAAACTTTGAATTTCTCACATTAAGCATGATGTTAGCTCTAGGTAAGCAATAGATAGGGATGTTCTTTATCAAATTGAGAAGTTTTTTTCTCTATTCCTAGTTGGCTGAGAATTTTTCTCAGGAATACATGTTTGATTTTGTCAACCTGCTTTACTGCATCTCTTGATATGATCATGTGATGTTTTCCTTTATTAGCCTATCAATGTGAAGGATTACATTAATTGACTTTTGAATGTTGAACCAGCCTTGGGTACCTGACATACATCCCACTTGGTCATAGTGTGTAATGACTTATACATTGTTGGATTTTATTTCCTAATATTTTGTCAAAGATTATTGCATTTATGCTTATAAGAAATATTGGGCCTCAGTTTTCTTTTCTTGTAATGACTTTATCTGGTTTTAATATTAGGGTAATGCTGTTCTCATGTAAGAGTTAGGAAGTATTTCCCTTGCTTATATCTTCTGGAAGATATTGTAGAGAATTGGTATAATTTCTTTCTTTTATGTTTTATAGAATTCACTGCTAAACTTATCTGGGCCTGGCACCTTCTGTTTTTTGGAGTAATTACTTGTTTATTTGATTTTTTAACAGATATAGGCCTATTCTGATTTTATTTATTTTATTTCATTTTGTTTTGTTTTGTTCTACTTTAAGCTCCGGTATGCAAGTGCAGAATGCGTAGGTTTGTTCAACGTTGTACTGAAAGCCCTACCTAATCTAATAAGGCAAGAAAATGAAATAAATATAGATAGATAGGGAATAAAAAATAAAACTTTTTTTGCAGGTGATATGATCATCCATGTAGAAAAATCTGACTGCTTTCCTATATAACAGCAATTAACAAGTGGAATTTGAGATTAAAAACACATTACCGTTTACATTGGCACCCCCAAAATAAAATACTTAGGTATAAATCTTTAAAAACATGTACAAGATCCTTATAGAGGCACTAAAGAACTCTGATAAAATATATAAAAGAAGAACTAAATAAATAAAGAGCTATTCCAGATTCAAGGATAGGAAGATTCAATATGTTCGAGATGTCAGTTCTTTCCAATTTGATCTATGTATTCAACACAATCCCAAATCAAAAATCATAGCAAGTTGTTTAGTGGCTATCAACAGACTAATTCTAAAATGTATGTGGAGAAGAATAAAATCAGAGGACTGATACTACTGGATTTCAAAATTTAATATAAAGATACCAATGTGGTATTGGCGAAAGAATAAACGAATAAACTAATGAAATAGAGATTTCAGAAATAGACCTATATAAATGTAGTCTACTGATCTTTAATAAAGGCGCAAAGGCAATACACTGGAGCAAAGACAGTCTTTTCAACAAACGGTGCTAGAACAACTGGACATCCACATGCAAAAATCATGAATCTAGACACAGACCTTATACCTTTCAAAAAATTAACACAAAATGTATCATAGACCTAAATTAAAAATAAAAAACAATAAAACTCTCAGAAGACAATATAGGAGAAAATCTTTATGACCTTGGATATGGCGATGACTTTAGATACAATATCATATGTGCAAACCAAGAAATAAATAATTGAAAAGTTGGACTTCATTAAAATAAAAACCTTCTATTCTGTGAAAGACAATGTTAAGAGAGTGGGAAGATAAGCTGAGGATTGGGAAAATTATTTATAAAAGGCTCATCTGATAAAGGACTATTGTCCAAAATATACTGAGAATCTTTAAAACTCAACAATAAGGAAATTTTTAAAAACCTGATTAAAAAGTAAGCAAAATACCTGAACAGATATCTCACCAAAGAAGATATATAGATGGTAAGTAAGCATATAAAAGGGCATTCAACATCATATGTCATTAGAGAATTGCAAATTAAAATAACAGTGAGTTATTACTGCATATCTATTAGAGTAGCCAAAATCCCAAACACTGACACCACCAAATGCTGGTCAGGATGTGGACAACAGGAACTCTTATTCATTGCTGGTGAGAATGCAAAACAGTACAACCCCTTTGGAAGGCAGTTTGGTGGTTTCTTACAAAACTAGTCGTCCTCTTACCATGTGATCCAGCAATTACACTCCTTGGTACTTACCTAAAGGAAATGAAAACTTAAGTGCTTACAAAAATTTGCACACTGGTGTTTACAGTAGCTTTATTCATAATTACCAAAACTTGGAAGTAGCCAAGATTAATAAAGGTGACTCAATTAATAAACTGGGATACATCCAGTTATGTATTTACTGGATGTAATGTAATACTATTCATCACTAAAAGAAATGGGCAATGAAGCCGTGAAAACACATAAAGGAAACTTAAATGCATATTACAAAGTGCAAGAAGTCAATCTAAAAAGGTTATTACTGTATAGTTACAACTATATGACCTTCTGGAAAAGGCAAAAGTACAGAGAAAGCAGAAAGATCAGTGATTGCCAGGGGCTAGAGGAAAGGGAGGGATGAATAGGCAGAGCACAGAGGATTTTAGGACAGTGAAACTATTCTGCACAATAGTACAACAATAGATACATGCTATTATACATTTATCAAAACACATAGAATATACAACAGCAAGAGTGAATCCTAATGTCAACCATGGACTTTGGATGATAATAATGCATCAATGTAGGTTCATCCATCATAAAAAACAAACCACTGTGGTGCAGGATGTTGACAATGGGGGAGTTTGTGGGAGGCGAGGGCGTCAGGGAACATATGAGATCTCTCTGTACTTTCTGCTCAATTTTGTTATGAGCCTAAAACTGCTCTAATAATAAAATATATTAGTGTAAAAAAAACCAACTTCAGTAAAATATTTCTTAAATTCCCAGCTTTACTCTTTCTATACCTTTCCCATATGTTAGAAAAAAAGAAAATCCAGGCAATTGAAAGCCTTTTTCCTAGGTAGACATTATGACATTAGTGCTTTTAACCTGCTTCTCACATGGGGCCATTTATTAAATTGCTACCCAGTATGCTTCAGATTAGTTGTAACCTTAGCAGAACTGTGCACATGAAAGATTCATGTCTTGGGCACTAATCCAAGAAGGTCATTCACCACAACCTCAGATGTAGCAGTTGCCAGAAGATTTATTTTCAACCTCCTCACACAATGATAATCAGCCTTTATGTTTTCAATGAGTGGTTTGCAATGCCTGTGAACTTTTCTACAACCCAAAGTCCAGAAGATTAATCAGATTGTGTTTAGCTAGACCAAAGAGAATCTGTAAGTGGAAATAATTCTGTTAAAGCCAAAGCTCCCCAAAGATATTAACATCTATGCATTTGCTGCCTTGTAAATAGTATATTTATTAAAGATTTTTCATCAACATTCTTCCCAGCATGTCCTGGGATTGTTATAACTGTATTTGAATTAATTTATGTTCTTTCATTTATATTAAGTCTACAAGTATTAAGTTCCAACTGGAAAAAACTCTCCTTTTAGATTTACATAATTGATTCTTATTAATCTATGAGGGGAGTTTACAAAATCATCCCAGACATTAGGTGCACGAACTAAAGACTGGTTTCAGCAATCGGGACTGAGTATCCTGATTTGGAAAATGAACCTGGGCAGAGAGAGAAAACATGGGAAAGTACAACCCATGTAAGTTAAAACCAAATTCTGGGTTTTAGGATATTAGATAAGCAGGATGTTAGATAAAGATAAGTACAGCCCCAGGACCTGGGTAGGATGTCAACTGACAAATGTACTAGTTTGAATGAAATAGGGATTTGAAGCCAGGGAGATAAACCACATAGTATATTTTTCAAATTTTGCATTAATTCATTTGTAGCAAGACCATTTTTTTACATCACATAAGGAAGCTCATGAGACATCCTTGTGGAGCCCTAAGAAACTAGAAACATCTTCCAAAACAAGAATCAGGAACACAAGGTGGCCAAAACAAGAAGTCAATACAGCACAAAACGTGGAGTACAGTTGGTCAGTATGGGATTTATCAAGCACAAACTTCTAGGTTCCTTGCAATGAGAGTTTCATATAGAGGTAAAAATATAATTTTCAGGTGACAGCCCAGAACTTCTTTATAAAAGAATCCATTTTTTAGTACAGCCTAATGGTCAGAGTGGATTGAGTCTTCCGTAAAACTGACTTATTATGTGATCTTTTTACATAGGCTTATGCTATATAACCAGGGCACTTGGGGGTGGGTGGGGGGTGCAATTGACCAGTATATTCTATGAACCTCTGTTTCCTTTCCTGTCAAAGACTGACCACTAGTTTGAGTTGACAGCTAGGTACCTGGGGGGATCGGTAAGTTGCTTTGCCGTCATACATCCATAATTCACATGTATGGACAAAGTCCCTTTATCTATACTTGAAAGGAATTGATCTCATCACCAGACACATGGTTAAGGAGTTAGTCAATCGATTCTCCTGTTGTTTACATTTTGGCATAAAAATCACGGGAACCCCCCCCCCATACACACACACACAATGAAATAAAACAACACAAATACATGCTTGTAAATTAATCACTCAATTTAAATATTATTTTGAGCCAAACATAATTCCACCCAGCAATATGGGACAAAATATTTGAGTAATAGTGACATAGAATAAAATAATCAAAAAAGGAAACAAATAGCTTAACACTTTCATAACAAGCCACTTGGTAGTTGAGGTAGGTATTACTATCTCCATTATTCAGATGGGAAAGCTGAGGCTCAGGGAGGAGAACTATAACTAAGGATGTAAAGACAGCACTAGAAGCAAGGTCCATCTTAATCATAATCCAATTCTTTTCCAGTTACATCTTAGCTTGCAGGGGAGAACTGAAACTAAAGAAGCAACTTACAAGCAGAATCTAGACTCTTAAGAGTCTATAGTCAACATTATATTCTTAAGACTTTTGAGGGCTTGGATGTACAAGTCAGGGGACAACACTGATTTTGATCCCTGAGACCCTCTTAAAGGTGCCTCATGCCTAGAAAATTTATTTTCTTTCACTTAGAAAAATAATTGCTGATGGCGTGTCAGGGACGACCAGAGCAACAGTCAAAGATAAGACCAGGGAAGGAACCCTCCTTTGCTGACCAGCATCAGAATACTACAGACACGGTGATTATTGGAGTTTGCTATCTATGATGCCAGCTATCTCTCAGCTTGCAAATAATCCATGTTTTCTGGGTCATAGATAGCAAATAGGTTTCATTTCACATGCCAAATCTTGTCAATCGGTAGTGGCCATTTGCAGTGCTATATCAAGAATGATTCTAAGGTTGTCTAGACAATAAGAAAGAATACTGTGATCTATTTAAAACCATTTCCATGGACCCAGGAATGGGAAGGGACAGCACCTGGGCCAAGCATTTGCAACTCTTGAGTTGGCATGAGTCTGCGCAAGAAGATCGCATAATAAGGCAGTTTTACAGAAGACTCAATCCACTCAGACCATTAGGCTGTACTGAAAATGGATCCTTTTAGAAAGAAATTTTGGGCTGTCACCTTAAAATTGTATCTTTACCTCTAAGTGAAGCTCTCTTTGCAAGGAACCTACAAGTTTGTGCTTGATAAATCCCGTACTGCCCAACTGTACTCCATATTTTGTGCTTTCTTGACTTCTTATTTTGGCCTTCTTATATTCTTAATTCTTGTTTTAGGGGATGTTTGTTTTTCTATAAATTTCTTCTCCTCAGCTCCACACAAAGATCCATCCGCTTTCTGCTTATCATGCTCATAAGGAAAAAAAGATTTTAGGAGTGCTGGGCTGCCGCTTTGGATCCAATATGTTATTTAAACTTTAGAGTCAATTTTGTTAGTCAAAAATCTATCCATTATTCTGGTTACTGTACTGTGAGTTGGTATTGTTTTTCTCTTCTCAGATTATTTTCTAGACATGAGGCTGTAAAGAGTGTTCTCAAGCAGCTCTGTTTAGTTACTCTTGTGATACAACTTCCTTGCGGATTAATTGACTTAGTCTTTTTTGGTGGAGGGTTGTCTTCTATCAGTTACTAGCTGTGTAACCTTAGGAAAATGAATTCACCTCTCTAAGCCTCAGCTTTTTCATCTAAAAATCAGAACCCCCACACATAATGAAATAAAACAACAAGAAGACATGCTTGTAAATTAATCACTCAATTTAAATATTGTTTTGAGCCAAAAATAATCCCATCCAGCAATGTGAGACACAATATTTGAGTAACAGTGACACAGAATAAAATAATCAAAAAAAAGAAACAAATAGCTTACACTTTCACAACAAGCCACTTGGTAGTTAAGGTAGGTATTAGTATCTCTATTGTTCAAGTGAGGAAGCTGAGGTTCAGGGGAGGATAACTATAACTAAGGATGCAAAGACAGCACTAGAAGCCAGGTCCATAGATAGAATTTGCTATCTATAATGCCAGCTATCTCTCATCTTGCAAACAATCCATGTATTCTGGGTCATAGATAGCAAATAGATTTCATTTCACATGCCAAATCTTGTCAATTGGTAGTGGCCATCTGCAGTGCTGCATACCTCTTTCACAGGGTTGTTGAAAGGATTAAACAAGAGAGTACCTAGAAAGTACTTAGAAGCATGCCTGTTTTATAGTAGTCACTCTATAAATGTTAATTTTTGCTCCTCTATTTCTTAGAAATAATATTTTTCACTTTAATTATTGATTGGACAGCTAAACACCTGACTATCT
Source organism: Papio anubis (assembly GCF_008728515.1). Lineage (NCBI taxonomy): Eukaryota > Metazoa > Chordata > Mammalia > Primates > Cercopithecidae > Papio > Papio anubis. The sequence goes on along the minus strand of NC_044996.1, from coordinate 41,093,464 downwards.
ATTTTCACTCAGATTTGTTATTTTCAGAGAAAGAGATTACGAAAACACTTCATAAATAACAAACCTTATAAAAATATTGTTAGTAATAAAATTATTAAAATATTATTACCAAATTGGATAAAATTGATTCTCAGATTAATCCATCTGTTTGTTTAACTTTTTTTGGGCTAAACTGTCTCTTTATTCTATGCAGTAACTGCTTTACATATTTCCCTCAATTCAGTTATGTTCAACCACTACTTAACAAGAGTTCCAATGCATCTAGCAATTCTGCTAAGCACTGTTGTGGATAACACATAAATAGAAGACCAAGTTCCTTATTACAGAGCTTATGGAGTAGAAGTCAAAATCAGACTCAAACACAAGTATAGTAAATGTTTCAGTGACATAAAATACTGTATCATTTACATTGTCTACAAATTCCCAAATACCAAGAAACCAGAACACTTTTCTTTTCGTAAAAGTTCATGATAATTCAGAAGGCACTTCATGAGCTGTAAATGCACTGGGATCATTAATATGCATATAGATTAACATTTGCCAGGACTAAAGAAAAATTTTCTTTATTTAGATTCTCCAGCATGAATTCTGGGTAACTAAGACCTTACATTTGTATAAATTATCCCATTTTTTAGTGTTTTCACATATATTCTCACAATTTTTCTTTATGGTAGCCTATTGTGAAATAGGTGGAATAGGTGTCAACAATCTTGACAAATCCAGTTTTAGTCAATAAACTCTAATGAATGCTTACTACATGCCAGTTACTTTGCCAGTGATATAAAAATACAACAGAACCCTTGTTCTCATAAATTCATTTAGATCACTAACACATGTACAGCTATTGATAATGCTAGTATGGCACTTAACACATTATAATAAAAAATACAACAGGAATACAAAAAGGGAAGTTTTAATCCCACCTGGATTTTAAAAAAAGTGAAAGCTTTACAAGAGTGGTGGAACTTTAACTGGGCCCTGACGCATAAATGGTTTTTACCTGGCAGAAAAAAAGGAAGGGTATACTAGGCAGAAAGATGACCATAAGCAAAGAATGTAAGATGTAGATAAGTATGATGAAATCTGGGGCGGGTGAACAATTCTGTGGGCTCTATGTGGCCAGACGTATGATATGTGGCTATCAGTAATGGCACATAAAGCTAGAAAAATAAACTTGGGTTGAATTGGGAAGGGCTTTGAATGGTCTGCTGAAGAGCCCATAATGACTACTGCTACTTTTAGCACTTCCTATGTGCCAAGCAATGTACTACCTGCTTTAAGTATGCATTCATTCGCATTTTTCTCCTCACAAAGACTGCATGAAATCAGTATTGTTTTAATTCCATTTAAATTTGGCCCAGGACCTAAGTGGCAGAGCCAGGATATAAATCAGGTCTGTTTGGTGCCACAGCCCATGGTCTTAATCCCTCTGTGCACTGCCTAACATATTACGTGTCTGCTGGCAGGGCTCGCTTATCCTCCTGTTGTGTCCCAGGAATATTTTCACCTTATTTCTCCTCTTTCAGCTCCCTCCTTTAGCTCTTTTATAGTTAAACATCTCTTGACACAACAAAATGAGTTAGAAGGAGGGGCTGGCGACTACTTCCACCAATTCCAACAGGAAGGTTATTTTGGGGAACATTAAGAATTAGCTGTTCCTCAAGCCTTGGTACTTCCAGGCCCTACCAGAGGTAAATACACCTGTGCTTGGTTCGTTAGTGCAACCTGCTAACTGTTTCACTGGCAAAATGCCCCTACCTATTCCATAGTCATTGGATGAATTATCTGAAGTTATCTGGACTTCTCTGGAGAAGAAGATATAACAGGGTTAATCCATTTCTAAACCCCTCTTAGAATTTTAGGAGATTCATCAAGAATGTCAGAAGAAAAAAAAAGTCACAGCCACCCACCCACTCTCCTAATGACAGCTTAGATCTTCTCAGAGAAGAAATTTCCCATTTCTGGGTGTGAATGTAATTTTCTCTGCTTTGGAGTCCTACCCCGTAATCTAGGGAAGCTGACATTTTCCATTCTGTAATAGGGTAAGGACATTGGTTTGATGATTTTGCTTTGCCAGAAGCTCTTTTTCTTTCATGGCATATGGTAGCCCTGGCTGCATCTGTTCTGATTGCCAAGAGCTTCACCATTTTCTAGGGAGTCTTTACAAAGACAATGGATCAAAAACCATAAATCCATCCCCTCTATTGTTAAATGAGTCTTAGACCCCTTACCATTTCTGTGAGGGTATGCCTGTCACCTGATTGGGGCCACACCTGTCACCCAATTAGTGTCAGATTTATATATATATATCTTACATTAATTTTTTTTGCCATTCCAAGTATCTCCCATGCTTTCTTTCTTACTTGGTCCGTGAGGTAGGCAAAATAAATATCATTGTCCTTCAATATATGAGGAAATTCAAATGTAACAAAATTAGTACTTTTTAAAGGGCAATTCAATTTGAAGTGGAAGCAAAATTAGAATGGAGGTCTCCTACTCTCAGCATTGTGGAGACTCTACTATATCACTTTGCTTAAATAAGGCATAAACAGGTTTCCCCCACTTCCCTACATACTCCAGCATTTGCATGCTAATTTTTTCCTTCATGACTTAAGAGCCTCTGAAGCTCTTAATGTTCTGGTTGAGGATCTGTAGCCACCTAGAACTGACCAGATATTTGGAGAGGCCCTGGGAAGACCTGCTCCAGATTCAGGGTGCCAGCTGAGTGTACAATCTCAGTGTTATTAGGCAAAGTTTTGTTAGATCTCTTCTGTGTCATAGTAATCAATAATACCTAACATTCATCCATTGTTTTCTATGTACCAGGAAGAGTGCTGTGTGCTTTACAGGGATTGTCTTGTTTACTTCTAACAACCCCATGGAGTAGGTACTATTTTTTCATCTTAATTTTTCAAGCTCTTAACCACTCAAATTTGCTTCCACCCCAAAACTGCAATACTAGAGACCTTCTAAAGAGTTTAATGACAGAGACTAGTATTGAGAAGTTGATTTGTCATTTGTGTTTCCTTCCCTAAATCTTTGTCCGATATCTATTTTTAACAGCTTTTGGAGATATGTCACACCACATAATTCAGCCATTTGACATGTATAATTCAATGTTTTTAGTACATTCACAAACTTGTGTAACAATCACAACAATCAATTTTATTTTATTTGTTTATTTGTTTTTTTGAGACAGAGTCTCGCTCTGTGGTCCAGGCTGGACTGCAATGGTAAGATCTCAGCTCACTGCAACCTCCACCTCCGGGTTTCAAGTGATCATCATGCCTCAGCCTCCTGAGTAGCTGGGACTACAGGCACACACCACCACGCCTGACTAATTTTTGTATTTTTAGTAGAGACGGGGTTTAACCATGTTAACCAGGCTAGTCTCAATCTCCTGGCCTCAAGTGATCTTCCCTCCTTGGCCTCCTAAAGTGCTGGGATTACAGGCGTGAGCCACTACAATCAATTTTAGAACATTTTCGTCACTCCCTAAAGAACCGATCTCTGTTTTGATGGTGTTTTGATTTGCTTGGTTTTAGTATTGTGAAGAGTTGGAACTGGCCTGATTCCAAATCTTTTCTAGTCAAAGATCTAGAGCAGAGATCACAGACTCAAATGGTGCAGGGGTCAAGTAGATAACACCAAAGAGTGACCAATCATCAAATCTGAAGTAGACCGTGGCAAATCAGGAGTCTGCCCTTTGAAAGGGAGTCCCTGCTACTGAGCCATGTTGGAATGTAGTCCCAATTGCCTTTTTAAAAATAAGCCAGAAATACAGGCTTTTATAAGAAATTCCCTGGATTTTTTGGGTGACAGCAACTGAATTTCTTCAAAAACAAGAAAACTATGTGGGGTAAGCAAATAATGCCTGTGGAATAGATTCAAAAGTTGGGTCACTAGTTTGTGACCCTTGCACTGAAGAAACAAGGAAACTCTCTAAGTTTTTTTGGACATTATCCTCCCCTACCACTTGCCCATCTACCTAACTGGAATTTAAGTTATCTGCCCTTAGGGCTTTGATTTGAGTATGTTTTTGCCCCAGTATAAGAGCATGGACTAGGTAGCTTCTTGCGGGGCACAATACCTCTCTCTTCATGCTGATTCATCTTCAATATGTGCCCACTTCCGAAAACAGATCTGAATGATATGTCCCTCATAAATTTCAAGAGAGACTGCACCTAGCAGATTTATCCTACTGGACACCCAAGCCTGAAGCCTAGACTCAAGATGTCCCATCTGAAGCAAAGTGAGTCAAGCTCTTTCGGTCTCTAATTATATCCATAACATCAAGATTGATGATGCCACAGAGCATCCATCACTGATTTGCCACAGAGCATCCATCACTGATACATGCTCTCCTCCTTTGGATTACATTGTCCGCCAGGTGCTATGACTTGTCTTTCATCATTATGGCTAATTCTAAGGGCTGTATTTGTATGAAGAACTACCTTAAAGGTTTTGTTAAGAATTAGAAATGATATGCACCAAATCTCTTGGATACTGTGTGGCCCCTTGCAGGTGCTCATTACAAAACACAGGTACTGATTATTCTTCCTCTGACGTTTGAGAGGAAACAAAGATTCCTGGTGAGAGAAAAAATAGCAGCACTTGACAAGTTCACCTTGCCAAGAATAGAAATTCAAGGTTTTTGAAATACTGCAGCCTATCTGCACAAATAAATAGACATAGCCCTCCTCAACCTAGGCCTTGCCTGATCTCTATATCTCTTTGTCCTAGTATATATGAGAATGCAAGGCTCCAATTAGAATACTATCCAGTGTTATGGATGTTTGGATTGCTGAGCCGATCAAGTAGAAAAAAACATTAGTCTTGAACTAAACTCAGCACAACCACTGCATTCTCCTGGCAAGTCACATAAAAGTGCTGTTCCTGCAGGTGCATATCTCACAGGCATTGACTCTAGGTAATGAAAATCACAATTTTAAACAACATGGTAACTTTTTATCCACTATGATGCATGGGTTGAAATTACTAAGAAGGGGTGTGAGTTACACTGTGTCCCCCAGAAAGCTATGTTGAAGTCCTAACTCCCGGTAGCTGTAAACTGATTTGGAAATACAGTCTTTACAGATGCAATTAAGTTGAGATCATACCGGAGTAGGGTGGGTCCTTAGTCCAATATGACAGGTGTCCTTATAAGACCAGAAGAGACATATACACAGCAGTTACACGAAGACACAGTCGCATAGAGGAAAGGTGGTCATGCAATGAGGGAGGGAGATATTGGAGTTATGCAGCTACAAACTAAGAAATGCCAAGGATTGCTAGTAACAACTAGAAGCTAGGAAAGAGAGCCTGACTCTGTCAACACCTTGATTTCAGACTTTTGGCCTCCAGAACCATAAGACAATAAATTTCTGTTGTTTTAAGCTGCACAGTTTGTTGTGCTTTGTTACAACGGTCCTAGGAAACTAATACAGGATGTATAGTAGAAGAAGCATGCCCTTGGAAGTCAGACAAATCTGGGTACAAATCCTGGTTCTGTCATTTTCTAACTGTGGACTTGGGCATATTATTGAACATCTCTGAGCCTCAATTTTTCATTAATAAAATACAAATAATACCAGTTATCCCACAGGGTTATTATGAGCATTAAATAAAATCTTTAACAAAAAGTGTCTATCACATAAGAGTGGAGTTTTTTTCAACTGTCATAAACATACATTTCTGGAAAGCAATTTGGTTTAAAAATCCACAATAGCTTCATACATGCATACCCTATGATCCAGTAATTTCTAAGGTATATACACAATAGTAATTTCTAATGTATACAACCACTTCTAAGTGTATATCCAACAGAAATGCATACACTGCAGTTTTCACAGCAGCATCATTCACAATTGTAAAAAAAAGTTATATATCCATTAACAGTAAAATGAATAAATAAATTATGGTACATTCACACAATAAAATAGCTATTAAAAATGAATTGATCTGTAAGTATATACAACAAAGAGGATAAATATCTCAAATAATTTTGAATGAAAGAAGCCAGAAACAAAACAACAACCTGCTCTATGATTCAAAACATATATAAAATTCAAAAATCAGGCAAAACTAATATATACTGTTAGAAGTCCTGATGGGCCTTACCTTTGAGAGGAAGAAGTAATTGAGAGGGGCATGAGTGAAGCTTCTGTTTCTAGATATGGTGGTTGGTTATATTGTGTTCATTTTGAAAATTTTTCAAGCTGTACACTTATATGTGCATTTCTTTTCATGTACATTTTATTTCAATAAAAAGTTTTAAAAATTCGTGCCATTTGACCTAGTAATTTCATATCTAAAACTACGACCTAAGGGAAAATAAAATGTACATCTGAGAATAGCATGATGATATATATATATAACAGCTAATGCAGAAAAAACTATGCAAATATCCAACAGGAGAGGCATGGTATAATTATTTGTTATATGCACATATAATGGAATATTAGATGTGGAAAGGGTTTTATATCTATCCTTCAACAGGAAACTTTTATTTCTTTGAACAACTCTCACAGGCTCTTAAGAGATGTTACAGTTTGGCCAAACCTGTTACATTGTGCCTCTGTATTTTTCACTTATAAAAAAGGAAAGTGACTTGCCTAAGTAATATGTCTGCTCAAGTCACCTTCTCTTCATGTCAAATGCGGAAGAAAAATGAAAGTGAGAAGAACTAGGATTGGGCCACACACTGGGTTTGAAGAACAATAGAACATCAGTCACCTGTTAGATGACAAGGATTTCACCTTACATAGGATATTCAATCAATAGTACTGGAGCAGCTGGCTAGACATTTCAAAAAGAAAAAAAAGGTAGAACACGATTTTACTTCTTTTTTTTTTTTTTTTTTTAAATTTATTTATTCTTATTATACTTTAAGTTGTAGGGTACATGTGCATAACATGCAGGTTTGTTACATATGTATACCTGTGCCATGTTGGTCTGCTGCACCCATCAACTCGTCATTTACAATGCCATCCCCATCAAGCTACCAATGAGTTTCTTCACAGAATTGGAAAAAACTGCTTTAAAGTTCATATGGAACCAAAAAAGAGCCCGCATCTCCAAGACAATCCTAAGTCACAAGAACAAAGCTGGAGGCATCACGCTACCTGACTTCAAACTATACTACAAGGCTACAGTAACCAAAACAGCATGGTACTGGTACCAAAACAGAGATATAGACCAATGGAACAGAACAGAGTCCTCAGAAATAATACGATTTTACTTCTTATACCAAAATAATGTCCAGATGGACCAAAGGGAATAATTGTAAAAGCAATACAAGAGAACATAAGAGCCTTTTCAAAAAGTAATTTTGAAGTGGAAAGGCCTTTCTAAACAAGACTTAAACCTCTGAAACCCTAAAAGGAAAAGACTACACAAATTTAAAATTTATTCGTGAAAAAAGTAATGCTATGGAAAATAATTTGTAGACAAATAACAAGATGAGAAAAAAGTTTTCAAAACATGACAAAGAAAATTTTTTTTTAATACATAAAAATGCTTAACAAATCTGAAGAAAACAACCATAACCCAACAACAGCAACAAAAAAATGGGGAAGGGAAATGAACAAGCAGTTCACAGAAAAATGTAAATGGTACCTGAAAAGAGCTAACCTTACATATAACTGTTACCATTTATTGAGTTCCTACTATGTGCCAAATAATGAAATTTAAATTCTTATTTATTACTCAAACAATACTGTGAGGTAGTTACTATTTTTTAACTAAATTTTAAATTTTTGTGGGTACATAGTAGGTATATATATTTATGGGGTTCATGAAACACTTTGATACAGGCATGCAATGTGTAGTGATCACATCAGGGTAAATGGGATATCTATCACCTTGTCAAGCATTTATCTTTTGTGTTACAAACAATCCAATTCTACTCTTTTAGTTATTTAAATATGTGTAATTAAATTTTTTTTATTATGCTCACCCTGTTGTGCTACCAGACACTAGATCTTAGTAACTATAATTTTTTCTACCCAGTATCCATTCTCACTTTCTCCCCACCTGTCCACTATCCTTCCCAGCCTCTTGTCACCATCCTTCTACCCTCTATCCCCATGAGTTCATTTGTTTTAATTTTTAGCTCCCCAAAATAAGTGAGAACATGCAAAATTTGTCTTTCTGTGCCTGACTTATTTTACTGAACATAATGAGCTCCAGTTCCATCTATGTTGTTACAAATAAGATCTCATTCCTTTTTAAGCTGAATAGTACCCCACTTGTATATGTACCATATTTTCTTTATCCAATGTTGATGGACACTTAGATTGTTTTCAAGTCTTGGCTATTGTAAATAGTGCAGCAATAAACATTGGAGTGCAGATCTCTCCTCAGTATAATGATTTCCTTTCTTTGGGGTATATATCTAGCAGTGGAATTGGTAGATCATATGATAGCTCAATTTTCAGGTTTTTGAAGAACTTCCAAACTGTTCTCCATAGAGGTTGTATTGATTTACATCCCCACCAACAGGTGCATGGGTTCTCTTTTCTCCACATCCGTGCTAGCAGTTGCTATTCCCTCTCTTTTGGATATAAGCCATTTTAACTGGGGTGAGATGATATCTCATCATAGTTTTGATTTGCATTTCTCTGATGGTCAATGATAGTGAGCATCTTTTCATATGCCTGTTTGCCATTTGCATGTCTTCCTTTGAGAAATGTCTATTCAAACCTTTTGTCCATTTTTATATGATTATTTATACTTTTTCATATTGAGTTGTTTGAGCTCCTTATATATTCTAGTTATTAATCCCTTGTCAGATAGATAGTTTATACGTATTTTCTCCCATTGTGTGAGTTGTCTCTTCACTTTGTTGATTATTTCCTCTACTGTGCAGAAGCTTTGTAACTTACCATGATACCATTTAACCATCTTTGCTTTGGTTACCTGTGTTCATGGAATATTACTCAAAATATATTTGCCCCACTCAATGTCTTGAAGAGTCTCCTCAAGATTTTCCTTTCATAGTTTGATAGTTTGAGGTCTTAGATTTAAGTCTTAAATCCATTTTGATTTTGTGTTTGTGTTTGGTGAGAGATAGAGGTCTAGTTTCCTTCCACTGCATATGGATATCCAGTTTTCCCACCACCATTTATTGAAGAGACTGAACTTTCCTTAATGTATGTTCTTGGTACCTTTGTTTAAAATGAGTTTAATGTACATGTATGAATTTGTTTCTGACTTTTCTACTCTACTCAGTTGGTCAAGGTGTCTGTTGTTATGCCAGTACCATGCTGTTTTGGTTAATATAGCTTTGGAGTGTAATTTGAAGTCAGGTAATGTGATTCCTCCAGTTCTGTTCTTTTTGCTCATGATATCTTTGACTATTCTGGGTCTTTTGCGTTTTTATATAAATTTGACAATTGTTATTTCCATTTCTGTGAAGAATATCGTTGGTATTTTAATAGATATTCCATTGTATTTATAGATTGCTTTGGGTATTATGGACATTTTAACAATATAGATTCTTCCAATCCATAAACATAAAATATATTTCTATTTCTTTGTGTGTCCTCTTCAATTTTTTCATGAGTATTTTATAGTTTTCATTGTAAATATCTTTCACTACTTTAGTTATGTTGATTCCTAGTATCTAATTTTGTTTCTAGCTATTGTAAATGGCATTAATTTCTTATTTTTTTTCAGATTATTCACTGTTGGCATATGGAAATGCTACTGATTTTTGTATGTTGATATTGTATCCCGCAACCTTACTGAATTTGTTGATAAATTCTAATAGTTTCTTGGTGGAATCTTCAGGTTTTTACAAATAGAAGATCATATCATCTGCAAATGGAGATAATTTGGCTTCTTCCTTTCCAATTTAGATGCTCTTTATTTCTTTCTCTTGTTTAATTGTACTAGCTAGGAGTTCAAGTACTATGTTGAATACTAGTGTTGACAGCGGGCATCCTTATCATTTTCTAGTTCTCAGAAGAAAGGCTTTCAGATTTTCCCCATTTAGTATGATGCTAACTGTGTGTCCATCATATATGTCTTTTATTATGTTGAGGTATATTCTTTCTACACCCAGTTTATTGAGGGTTTTTATTGTGGAGAGATATTGAATTTTATCATATTTCTAAGTATCAATTGAAAAGAAAATATGGTATTTGTCCTTCATTCTCTTGATATGATGTATCACACTGATTGATTTGCATATGTTGAACCATCCTTGTGTCCCTGAGATAAACCCTTGGTCATTCTGAATGATCACTTTAATGTATTATGGAATTTAATTTGCTAGTATTTTGATGAGGATTTCTGCATCAATGTTCATCAGGGATATTGGCATATAGTTTCCTTTCTTTGATGTGTCTTTGTCTGGTTTTGTTATCAGTGTAATACTGGCCTCATAGACTGAGTTATGAAGGATTCCATCCTCCTCAATTTTTTGGAATAGTTTAATTAGGATTGGTATAAGTCTTTTAAATGTTTGCTAAAATTCAACGACAATCCATCAGTTCCCTGGCTTCTGTTTGCTAGCAGACTTTTTATTACAGCGTTGATGTTGTTCCTTGCTATTGTTCTGTTCCCATTTTGGATTTCTTCATGGTTCAATGCTGTTCCTTGCTATTGTTCTGTTTCCATTTTGGATTTCTTCATGGTTCAATCTTGGTAGGTTGTATGTGTCTAGGAATTTATTTATTTATTTATTTATTTATTCTAAGTTTCTAGTTTATTGGCATATAGTAGCTTCCAGTGAGCCTTTGCATTTCTGCAGTATCAGCTGTAATCTCTCCATTTTCAACACTGATTTTATTTCTTTGAGTCCTCTCTCTTCTTTTCTTTTTCATTCTGGTTAAAGTTTTGTTGATTTTGCCTATTCTTTCAAAAAACCAACTTTTCGTTTTGTTTATCTTCTGTGTTCTGTGTTTTAATTTTATTTATTTCTGCTCTGATCTTTATTTTGTTCTACTAATATTGATTTTTGTTTGCCCTCGCATTTCTCATTCTTTTTTTTTTTTTTTTTTGAGATGGAGTCTCGCTCTGTTGCCCAGGCTGGAGTGCAGTGGCCGGATCTCAGCTCACTGCAAGCTCTGCCTCCCGGGTTCACGCCATTCTCCTGCCTCAGCCTCCCGAGCAGCTGGGACTACAGGCGCCCGCCACCTCGCCCGGCTAGTTTTTTGTATTTTTTAGTAGAGACGGGGTTTCACTGGGTTAGCCAGGATGGTCTCGATCTCCTGACCTCGTGATCCGCCCGCCTCGGCCTCCCAAAGTGCTGGGATTACAGGCTTGAGCCACCGCGCCCGGCCGCCGCATTTCTCATTCTTTAAGATACGTCACTATGTTGTTTATTTGAAGTTTTTCTTATTTTTTGATGTAGGCACTTCTAGCTATAAACTTTCTTGTTAGTACTACTTTCGCTGTATCCCACAGGTTTTGGTATATTGTATTTCCATTATCATTTGTTGCAATAAATTTTTTTAATTTCCTTGTTTATTTCTTCATACACCAACTTGTCATTCCAGAGCATATTGTTTAATTTCCAAGTGTTTTTATAGTTTCCAAAATTCCTCTTGTTATTGATTCCTCATTTTATTCAATTTTGTTCAGAGAAGATACTTGATAAAATTTTATTTTTTTAAATTTAAGACTAGTTTTGTGAAGTAACATATAGTCTGTCCTTGAGAATGATCTATGTGATGAGGAGAACAATGTGTATTCTGCAGCCAATGGATGAAATGTTCTATGAATATCTATTAGGTCCACTTGGTCTATAGTGCAGATTAAGTTCAATGTTTCTTTATTGATTTTCTATCTGGATAAGCTGTCCAATGATGAAAGTGGGTTGTTGAATTCCACAGAAAATACTGTACTGGGGTCTATCTCTAGTTTAATAATTTTTGCTTCATATTTATATATCTATGTACTCCAGTGTTGGGTGCATATACAGTAACAATTGTTATATCGTCTTGCTGAATTGATCCCTTTATCACTATATAACCTTCCTTATCTCTTTTTATAGTTTTTTTTTTGTCCTAAAGTCTATTTTGTCTGATATAACTACAGCTACTCCTGATTTTTAAAATTTCTATTTACATGGAATATCTTTTGCCATTCCTTCATGTTTAATCTACATGTGTCTTTACAAGTACAGCGTAATTCTTGTAGACAAGGCATTGCTGAGTCTTGCTTTTTTTAAAATTCATTCATCCACTTTATGTCTTTTGATTGGAGGTTTTAGTCCATTTACATTCAATGTTATTATTGATAAGTAAGAACTTACACTTGCTATTTTGTTATTTGTTTTCTTGTGGTTTGGATCTTCTCTTCCTTCTTCCCTTCTTTCCTGTATTCTTTTTAGTGAAGATGGTTATCCCTGGTGGTATGTTTTAATTTATTAGTTTTATTTTATTTTTTTTCAAGATGGAGCTTCACTCTGTCGCCCAGGCTGGAGTGCAGTGGTGAAATCTCAGTTCACTGCAACCTCTGCCTCCCAGGTTCAAGTGATTTTCCTGCCTCAGCCTCCTGAGTAGCTGGGATTACAGGTGTTCGCCACCATACCCAGCTAATTTTTTGTATTTGTAGTAGAGACAGTGTTTCACCATGTTGATCAGTTGATCAGGCTGGTCTCGAACTCCTGACTTCGTGATCTGCCCAACTTAGCCTCCCAAAATGCTGGGGATTACAGGCATGAGCCACCGCACCCGACCGTATTGCTTTTAATTTTTGAGTCTCCATTGTATGTTTTTTGATTTGAGGTTACCATGAGGCTTGCAAATAACACCTTATAACCCATTATTTTAAACTGATGACAACTTAACACTGAATAAATAAACGAAGCAAAAAATAAAACTAATAAAAATTCTACACCTTAACTTTGTCTCCAAGCTTTTTAACTTTTGGTTGTTTCTATTTGTTTTTATTGTACTGCTTATGTCTTAAAAAGTTGTAGTTACTATTTTGATTGTTCCCTGGTTTGGTCTTTCTACTTAGTAGTAGTTTACACACCACAGATACAGTGTTATAATATTCTGTGTTTCTCTGTGCACTTACAATTAACAGTCAGTTTTATACGTTCAGACAATTGCTTCTTGCTCATTATTATCCTTTTCTTTCAGACTGAAAAACGCCCTTTAGCATTTCTTATAGGAAACATCTGCTGTTGTTGATATCCCTCAGCTTTTGTTTGTCTGGGAAAGTCTTTATTTCTCCTCATTTTTAAAGGATACTTTCACTGGATATACTATTCTAGGCTGAAATATTTTTCCTTCAGCACTTTAAATATGTCATGCCACTTCCTCCATGGAAAGATTTCCTGTAAGGTTCCCACTGAAAAGTCTGCCACCAGACATACTGAAGCTCCATTGTATCTTATTTGTCCCTTTTCTCCTGCTGCTTTTAGAATCTTTTCTTTATGTTTTACCTTTGGGAGTTTGAATATTAAATGCCTTGAGTTAGTCTTCTTTAGGTTAAATCTGCTTGGTGTTCTATCATCTTTTTGTACTTGCATATTGATATACTTCTCAAAGTTTGGGAATGCCTCTGATATTATCCCTTTGAATAAACATTCTACCCCATCTCTTTCTCTACCTACTTCATAAGGTCAATAAATTTTATATTTGTCCTTTTGAGACTATTTTTCTAATCTTGTAGATGTGCTTCATTTTTTTTAATTCTTTTTTTCTTGTATCCTTGCTGACCGTTCATTTTCAAATAGCCTGTCTCCACACTCACTAATTCTTTCTTCTGCTTGATTAATCCTGCTATTAATAGACTATAATGCATTCTTCAGTATGGCAATTGCATTTTTTCAACTCCAGAATTTCTGTTTGACTCTTTTCAATTATTTCAATTTTTTCGTTAAATGTATCTAGATTCTGAATTCCTTCTCTGTGTTACCTGGAATTTCTTTGAGTTTCCTCAACACAGCTATTTTGAATTATCTGTCTGAAAGGTCACATATCTCCATCTTTTTAGAATCAGTCTTTGGTGCCTTATTTAGTTTGTTCTATGAGGCCATGTTTCGATGGATGGTCTTGATGCTTGTGGATATTTGTTAGTTTCTAGTCATTGAAGAGTTACATATTGATTTTACTCTTTGCAGTCTGGGCTTGTTTATACCCATCTTTCTTGGGAAAGCTTTCCAGAAATTCAAAAGGACTTTGGTGTTATCACTTAAGCTGTAATTGCTTTAGGGGGCACCTGCAGCCCAGTAATACTGGTGTTCCTGTAGTCTCACCAAGGTACTGCTTTCATGCTCAGACAAAATTTGGAAGAATTATTGGGTTTAGCAGGCAGAAACTATTGTTCTTTTCTCTCACTTTCTCCCAAACAGAGTCTCTCTGTCTGTTCTGAGCTTCCTGGAGCTGGGGGTAGAGTAACACAAGCACCTTTGTGGCCATCACTACTAGGACTGTGCTGGGTCAGATCCAAGGCCATCACAGCCCTGTGTCTCATACAAGGCTTGCTATAACCACTCTTTGCCTACCACTTGTGTTCACTCAAGGCCCTGGGGCTGTACAATCAGCAGATGGTAAAGGCAGTAAGGCTTGTATCCTTCCCTTCAGGGTGATGAGTGCCTCCAGGTCCCAGGTAGGTCAAGAGTTGCCATCCAGGAGCCAGGGACTGCAGTCAAAAACCTTAGTAGTCTACCTGGTGTTCTAGTATATCGTGGCTGAAGTGGCACTCAAACTACAAGATGCAGCCCTTCCTACTCTCTGCTCATTTCCAAAGGTAGAGGAGCCTCACTCCATGGTTACTGCCACCACAGGCCCACAGGGAGTACTACCAGACTACCACCAATGTTTCCTTGAGGTCCAAGGCCTCTTCAGTCAGCTTGTGGTGAATTCTGCCTGGCCTGAGACTCATCCTTCAGAGCACTGGGCTTCCCTTGAGTTCAGGCAAGGTCCAGAACTGCTGTCCAAGGGTCAAGTCCTGGAATCAGGGATCCCAAGAGCCCACTTGGTGCTTTACTCTCCTGTGGCTGAGCTGGTTCCTTAGGTATAAGACAAAGTCCACTTTACCTTTGCCTTTGCTTTTCTCAAGCAGAAGTCTTGCCTCATAGCCATCACATCTGGGGATGTGCAGAGTCTCATCTGAAGCCAGCAAGTCTGTGTATCTCACCCAAGGTCCTCAATGTAGTATCTGGGTATCACTGCTGATTATTCATGGCCACAGGGCTCTTCAGTTAGCAGGTAATAAAGTCTGCCAGAACAAGGTCCTTCCCTTCAAAGAAGCAGGTATCCTTCTGCCCCAGCATATATCTAGAAATGTCATCTGGAAACTAGGGCCTGGAAAGGGGGCTTCAAGACTCTGACTGGTGTTCCATCTTGCTGTGGTTGAGCTGCTATCCAAGATGCAGGACAAAGTCTTCCCCATTCTGTCCTCTCCTCTCCTCAAGCAGATGGAAGGAGTCTCTTTTGCAGCTGCAAGCTCTGCAGCTTGGGGTTAGGGTAGAGGTGACACCATCACTCCCTTAGTCACTTCAGTTGGTGTCTCAGTAGATTACATATCCCCCAGTTCTCTGGCACTGATGTAGTTTAAATGTTTTCCCACCAAGTCACATGTCAATACGTAATCCCCAGTGTTGGAGGGGGGCATGGTGGGAGGTGGTTGGATTATAGGGGTGGTTTCTCATGACTGGTTTAGTACCGTCCCCTTGTACTGTCTTCATGATAGTGAGTTCATTCTTATGAGATTTGGTAATTTAAAAGTGTGTGACACCTCTCCCCTTACTCTCTCTTCCTCCTGCTCTGGCCGTGTGAAGTGCCTGCTCCCACTTCACCTCCCACCATATTGTATATTTCCTGAGGCCTCCCCAGAATCTCAACAGAGGCCAGTACCATGCTTTCTGTACAGCTTGTGGAACCATGAATCAATGAAACCACTTTTCTTTACTAATGATCCAGTTTGAGATATTACTTTATAGCAATGTGAGAACAGACTAATATAGGCTCGGAGCCCAGTTCAGCTCTAGGACTTGCCTAGAAGTTGCAGTCATTGTGGCTTGGACTTCCTTTCAAGTTTATTTAGGTCCCTGAAGCACTTTGGCCCATGGTGGCAAGTGTTACAGGAACTCAAGTTCCAACTGTTGGGATCAGAGATTTCCCTCTGGCTAGGGGTGGTTTAAATGTTCCCTCCATGCGGAGGGTCGGCTGAGTTAGGTATGTTCTTTCTTTCTGCAATAACAGGATAGCACTGAGTTCATTGCCTCACAGTTGCTGAATTCTCCCTCTCCCCAGGGGACAAAAACATTCTCTTCACTATGCCACTGCTGCTAGGAGGTGAAGGAGGGGTGGTGTTGGTGATTCAAGACTTTTTCCCTGCCTCTTTAGTGCCTCTTTCAGTGATATGAAGTTAAAACCAAGGAGTGTTAGTGGTCACCTGTATTTTGGTTCTTTTTTTTTTGAGACGGAGTCTCGCTCTGTTGCCCAGGCTGGAGTGCAGTGGCCGGATGTCGGCTCACTGCAAGCTCCGCCTCCCAGGTTTATGCCATTCTCCTGCCTCAGCCTCCCGAGTAGCTGAGACTACAGGCGCCCGCCACCTCGCCTGGCTAGTTTTTTTTTTTTATTTTTTATTTTTAGTAGAGACGGAGTTTCACCGTGTTAGCCAGGATGGTCTCGATCTCCTGACCTCGTGATCCTCCTGTCTCGGCCTCCCAAAGTGCTGGGATTACAGGCTTGAGCCACCGCGCCCGGCAATGTATTTTGGTTCTTATAAAGGTGCTTTTTGTGTAGACGGTTGTTAAACTGCTGTCCTTGTAGGGGGAGGACAATTGGTAGAGCCTTCTCTTCCACAATCTTGCTCTGCCTCCTGAACCTATATTGTTAATAAGCACTTAGAATGCATAGCCTCCATCTACTACCTCAAGCAGCTAAATTTTCCAAGCACAAGCTGCTACCAACTTCTGAACTTTTTTCAGAGAAAAGCAAAGCATGTCCTGGAAAGAGAGGCAAGCTACTTCATTCACTTAAAGAACACCCACACCGGAAGAAATAACATCACAGGGATTGTGTTGTCGTATTTGCCCGGCGTTTGTAAATGGGAAAATAGTTCATTTGAGGTTTGGAGTGTGATTTCTCCACATCCTTGTCCTTTAGACACCTTTATGTGTTGGGGTTGTGTACTATGGATAAAAGTAAGTGATGCTTTTTTCTGATCTATGCCTATTAGTGGCCAGAAAATGGGGATAGGAAGCTCTGGTCTGTGTTTAGAGTTTTTATTTTCTTGTTGAAGTTCTTAAATTGTAGTAGTATTGTGTTAATCTGGTTTCTGACTCTTTTTTTGAGTGTGTGACCCTAAAGTGAGTTACTGAGAAATTTTTTTTTTTGGGAGCCCGAGGTCTCGCTCTGCCACCCTTGGGCTGGAGTGCAGTGGCGGATCTCAGCTCACTGCAAGCTCCGCCTCCCGGGTTCCGCCATTCTCCTGCCTCCAGCCTCCCGGGTAGCTGGGACTGAAGCCGCCACCTACGCCCGGCTAGTTTTGTATTTTTAGTAGAGCGGGGTTCACGTGTCAGCCAGGATAGTCTCGATCTCCTGACCTGTGATCCATTCCGGCCTCCCAAAAGTGCTGGGATTACAGGCTTGAGCCACCGCGCCCGGCCCTGAGAAATTTTTTAAATGTTTGTCTAGATAAAGAAAAAGGCAAGGTTTGCCTTTCCATGCTGAGGCAGCATGGCTAGCCCTTCATAGATGATCGTTTCTTTTCTTTTTTTTTTTTTAATTATTTTTTATTATTATACTTTAAGTTCTAGGGTACATGTGCATAACGTGCAGGTTTGTTACATATGTATACTTGTGCCATGATGTTGTGCTGCACCCATCAACTCGTCAGCACCCATCAACTCGTCATTTACATCAGGTATAACTCCCAATGCAATCCCTCCCCCCGCCCCCCCCCCCCATGATAGGCCCCGGTGTGTGATGTTCCCCTTCCCGAGTCCAGGTGATCTCATTGTTCAGTTCCCACCTATGAGTGAGAACATGCGGCACTATTCACAATAGCAAAGACTTGGAATCAACCCAAATGTCCATCAGTGACAGACTGGATTAAGAAAATGTGGCACATATACACCATGGAATACTATGCAGCCATAAAAAAGGATGAGTTTGTGTCCTTTGTAGGGACATGGATGCAGCTGGAAACCATCATTCTTAGCAAACTATCACAAGATGATTGTTTCTTAAAGTGTGAGCCACTGATCACCTGGATCAGCACCTCCACTGACATATGCAGACATATATACTCCACCCTGACCTGCGCAATCAGAATTTCTGAGGATGAGGCCTTGGAATATGCATCACCTAGGTGACTTTGATGCAAAAGAAGTTAGCAACTATGTCAAGATCACTATTAGAAGGAAGCATCTGTATAGGTATTGTACTTTCTTAAACTCTTTAAATGTGTGTTCCAGGGAAACAGACCCAAAAAATGTCACGGAAAATCAGCATACTTCAGCTGTGACAACTGGGAACAGAAACTCCCATGGTGCAAAGCTATGACTAGAATGCTATTAAAGCACTTTTTCTGCTTTGCAGCAAATCTGCAATATTTCTCCATGGTCCCTTTGGAAGTGATGTGTCAGATTTAAGCGAGTTCAAACAAATGTTCTGTCTTCAATCAATACCAGGTTAGTACTTTCCTTTTTACTATAAAACTTTAAATCTTCTAGCTGGCTTCTTCTATTACAGGCCACCAACAAATTCCCCCAACTACTTTACGTGGAACAGGCAGGCTTAAGAAGGGGATGCAAAGAGAAAAAACAGAGACTCTGGGGTAAATGTCTTTTGTGAAGGTGGAATGTATTGCGAATATATTCAACTTAGAGTAGAGGTTACAAACACAAATGAAGTCAGGAAGGGAAAAGAAAACTGCACATTGAGTTGGACAAATGAAACACTCGGCTCTTTTAGTTTAATACGTTTTCTTACTTTTGATAGAGATGCAGGTAAAATATATCAGTTTCATTTCAAATATGGCATACGAATATGACAATGTAAGTGTGCTAATAAACAGTAACTGACATTCATCCTCAATGTCATAAGAAGTGGTAGGGGTTGTAGTAAACTGGAGGAGCCCATGCTACACATAAAGAGTGAACCAGCAACACAAGGCATAATAATAAATGGCAACTACATTTGGCCTCAGTGCCAGGAAGACAATGAGAGGGGAGAAATGGGGGGTGTAAACTGGAGAGCTCAGGCTAAAAGAGGGTATCACTCCTCTAGCTGATCCCTTAAGAAATGAGCACCTTTTGTTTCTTGATTTTACGATTCATTCAGAAAAGTTAAAAATCTGGATATTTAATGTGTGATCTCTTGATTTTTAAATGCTGGTAACTAATTCCATGTTTCATAAAAGAAGTTCAAAAGGGAAAAATTAAACTAAACACTGTGTTTGTCAGGGCTGTTTTTGACTTCTGAACTGAGGAACATTTAACCCATTTACAGTTTTCAACCATCAAGAAAAAATAAACTAACAAAAAGAAGAGCCAGGCAATAAAACCAAGAATTTGTCTAGGAAGTGAGAAAAGAAGAGTTTCCTCAGAATCCAAGAGTAGATAGAACATGAAGGCAGAGATAAATATCAGGAGCACTAGAGGCAGCAGAGTGGTCACAAACCATTTGTCAATCCTGGATGGTATCTCAGAGATTGTATAGTTCAGTCCTCTAAGTTTACAGATGAGACACCTAAAGCACAGAGGTTAAGTGGGTTGCTCAAAGTCAAATAGCCAGTTAGGGCCTTAGTCTCATGATGCCCAGTCATTCCATTAGACAAAGCTTTCTGTAGGGGTCAGTTCAGTGAACTCACTAATGAAGCATCTGTGAAAAAAAGAGATGACCAATATCTTCTAGCAATTCAATTGTCATGCCTTTGATTATTTTTCTCCTTGTAGCTGGCTGTGAAACACCTGATTGTGGGTGAAACTTGTGGTTCCTATGCACAACAAATAGCTTTGTGGATTATAGTCTGTTTACTAAAGCCAATTTGGTGGGGCAAGTAAATGAAGAAGAAAGAAGGGCAAAACCGTGAGCATTTTCTTTTGGTAGGGAAAGGGGCAATGGTTGCAAAAGTGCGGGGAGGGGGATGCATTTATTCCAACCACATGTACGTAAAACCAAGAAGCTGCGTTGTTTCCATTTCACTACTTCAGAAGCCTAAGAATGAATTCTGAGTTGAACAGGGCAAAGTGTGATTTCAGAAGCCTTAAAATACTATTCATACCGCATACTAAGTTACTCAAAACAAATTCAAGACGTTCGCTTCTGTGAAATCCTTTCACAGTTCCCTGCTTCCTTTCCTTTATTTAGCACACTTTCATTTCCAAGAAAGTCTGCTGACAAAAATTTTTCTCTGCCCTTCCTTAAAGCTGTCTGGTTCTTCAGATTTTGACCAGTATCTGATTGCTCATCCTAGAGGTATCATGTCATAGTTGTGTCATCTTTCTCTCTTCCTTTTCTATAGAGGGATGCTTATTCCTAAGCCATCAAGGTCTAGAGCTCTGAGCTTTTCTCTCCTTCTTTATCACAATGACTCACTTACAGATTTACCAAGAAGGAGCTGCCAAATTCACTAAGGAATGAGTGAAGTGATGCAAGCACAGCTCCTGCCATCAAGACAGGTCTGTATTCCAAATTCTCAGCTCAGACTCACTAATCAAGGATTTGCTTCTGAAAACTTAGGAATGAGCAGTGGTCAGAAAGCACAAGTGAATTTCAGCATAACATGGACTAACACGGTCTCAAACTGTCTTAGGAAATAGCATTTTTACATACACACACACAACAATTCAGCAAAGAAATGAGCTAAACCTCAGTTGAATGGCTTTTCACTAGTCGATGAGTATTTACTGATAAACACCATGTGCTTGCAAGATACCGAGAGAAGGAAAAGGTATGATTTGCATCCCAAAGAACCTTAAATTGTATATGAGAAGTCAAAAACTTATCAGGCATGAAATAATCAGATAGATACTTAGCAGTTAGAGTATGAGGTATCCTGAGGAAGTACAATAAGAACGTATAAAATAAAGACATCTGCATATTCTGAAGCATTAAGCAAAAGCTTCATGGAAGAAGAGAGGCTTCAGTTAGTTCTTGAGAGATAGATAGGACTTGGATGGATGGAGAAGAAGGTACACTAAGCTAGAAGAACAGTAGGAATGGGGGCAGAAATAGTAGGATGGACAATAGGAAAAAACCGGTCCAGAATGAGGCTGAATATTCATGTAGGTGAGTAGTGGGATAGAAAATTATACAGAAACATGGAATAAGTGTCCTAAAAGTAAAACTGAAGGGTTGATGCTTAAAGTGTCAAGCAACAAAGAGCTATTGAAATTTCTTGCACAGGGATCTGAGTTGATTAAAGTATTTAAGGAAGAATATCTGGCAGTAATATCCAACAGAGTGGGAAGAAAGAAATGAAATTTGTTAGGCTATAGCATTAATGCAAATTTGAGGTGAAGGCAGCTAGTTTTCAGAGACAGAAAGTGGGTAAGGTAATGAAAATTTAACAGTTTTAATCAGAGTTACTTAGAATTAAAGGGTGTTAATGTAAAAAAAAAAGACTATAATTTTTCTAAAGAGGGTATTCATTTCATAAGTTAGTAAATTGAAGCCAAGAATATATAAGTTATTTCTCTCTAAGGTTACCTAACTAGGTATTTAGTGGCACAGCATGGACAAGAATCCAGGCATTTTGACACCTTAAAAAGTGCACCTTGCAATACACCAAGCTGTTAAACTAAAATGAGAGCAAGACGTTCAAATGGAAATCCTTTCAGGCAGCAGTAGATAGGATATAGGTATACAGATGGGATGGTACCTGGACCCACAATGGTGGATGAGCCTTAAGAGGGGAAAATATAGAGATAAGAATAGAGACATATTGATTATGGGGTGAGTGGAAGAAGGGTAATAACAAAAAACAAGGGAATAATCAAGAGGAAATAATGTCACAGGAACTAAGAGAAAGGAGATTTTCAAAAGCAAAGGATAGAAAACTTCTACTTTGGTCTAAGATGGAATAACCGAGACTGGATTTGCCCTCTGGACTGAAACATTGAAAACAGTGAACAAAATACATGAAATAACAATTACCAAGATATTTGACATCAGACAATGAAATGCAGTGATCCCTGAGAGATGGACGAAAAACAAGGGGAGCCCTATTGTTGGCTCATCTTGCTGCTTTGAGAGTGTTTCCAAGCCCCAGTATGAGGAGTGGGAATCTGAGTCAATTTTGATCATCTCCTTGAGTTGAAGAAATAGAGCTGAGAGTCTAAGGAGACCAAGGCAGCTTGAATTTGCAGAAGAGAGTACCAAAGAAGGCAGAGCTTCACAAAAGAAGAACTATAGAGATTTGCAGAGTGTCCCTTCAGGTATTCAACTGAGTACTTACCTAAGTAATGGAAATAGCCCTAGATTAAGCACTGCTGCAATATTCCACCTATTAAATCTTTAAAGCAAGCCCAGAAAGATTATTCTGTTTTCAAGTACATGTCCAAGAACAAAGCTCAAGACTATCGAAATAGAGAAATATCCAGCATCCAGTAAAATAAAATTCACAATGTCTGTCTTCCAAACAAAAATTACCAGGCAGACAAAAAAGGAGGTAAATATACATATTAAGGGAAGAAGACAATTAATCAAAACTGACACAGAAATGACACAGATGGTAGAATTAGTAGACAGTGACATTTAAAGTTAACTGTATTCCATATGTTCAAGAAACTAGAAGGATTGAACATGCTAAAAAAGATTTGAAAAATAAAAAAGAACACAATGAAGTTCTAGATATGTAAACTTAATTAATGTCAGAGCAGATATTACCGAAGGAAAGATTGGTGAACTTGAATAAACAGCAATAAAAATGATCCAAAATGAAACATAATAGAAATAATACTGGGGACAATAGAGCATCAGAGAGAGCTGTGAAACCACCTCAAATAATTGCTATAAGTATAATTGGGGGTCTCTGAAGTAGAGGAGAAAGCAGAGGGATAAAAAATATATTTGAAGAAATAATTTCCAAAACTTTTATATGATTGATGAATACTATAAATCGGTAGATATGAGAATCTCAAAAACCCTAAGAACAATAAATATTAAGGCAATTATAGCAAAGCATATCAGAATTAACCTGCTAAAACAACTGATAAACAGAAAATCACACAAGCAGGAAAAAAGGACACATTAATTACAGAGGAACAAAGATATTATAAAAATGAAAGCAAATATCTCTTCAAAGCCAGAAGAACACAGTAGAATAGTAGCTTTTTAATATTAGAAAATGAAGAATGAAATAACCTGTCAAACTATAATACTTTACCCAGAGAAAATATCTTCCAAAAACAAAAAAGATACCAAGGCTTTTTGAGCTATATAAAAGCTGAAATAATTCCTCTCCAACAGACCTATTCTACAAGAAATGTAAAAGGAAGTCTTTCGTAGAGAAGAAAAATGATGCTACATGGAAATCTAGATTCATCAAAATGAATGAAGAGCCCCAAGAATAGCAACAACACGGGTAAATATACAGACTTTTCTCATCGCCTAAGTCACTTTTAAAGATAATCAACGTTTGAAGAGAAAAAAAAATGGAAACTAGATAACAACATTCTTTAAAAAACATGGGTCAAGGAAGAAATCAAATGGGAAAATATTTTGAGCTGCATGAAAATCAAGACACAATATATCAGAATTCAAGGGATGCAGCTAAAGCAGTAATTAGAGGGAAATTTATAGCATTATGATTTCTTTTACATTAGAAAAGAAATAAATCAACGACTTCAGAGTCCACCTTAAAAAACTAGAAAAACAAGAGCAAACACACACCAAAATACAAAGAAAGGATATAATAGAGGCCAGAGCTGAAATCTATAAAATAGAAAAACAATAGAGAAAATCAATGAAATCAAAAGCTGACTCACTGGGAATATCAATAAAATAGGTAAACCTTTAGCCAGGTTCTTCAGCAAATAAAAGAGAGGGTCGAAGGCAGAAAGAGAGCAAATACTTACATAATCAATATCAGAAATGAGAGTGACAAAATTAATAAAGATTCTATAGTTATAAAAATGAGGAACGATAATGAACATTTTTATGCTGCTAAATCCAACAACCTAAATGAAATGAATGAATTCCTTGAAAGACACAAACTATCAAGGTTCAACCAAGAAGACATAGAAAATCTCAATAGCCTGACATTATTTAAAGAAATTAACTTCACACTTTGAAACCTTACCACAAAGACATCTTTTGGTCCAGACAGCTTTATTGGGAAATTCTATGAAATATTTTAAAAAATAATAATAACAAGTCTACAACTCATCCCGAAAATTGAAGAGGTGAGACTCGTTCTCTAATTAGTCTATGAGGCTAGCATTACTCTGATATCAAAAACAAAGCCTTTACAAGAAAAGGAAGCTACTATTCAATATCTCCCATAAACATAGAACCAAAAAAAGTTAACATTTTAGAAAATCTGATCCAATAGGCCAGGCGCGGTGGCTCACGCCTGTAATTCCAGCACTTTGGGAAGCCGAGGCGGGTGGATCACGAGGTCCGGAGATCGAGATCATCCTGGCTAACACGGTGAAAACCCGTCTCTAAGAAAACTACAAAAAATTGGCTGGGCGTGGTGGCGGGTGTCTGTGGTTCCAGCTACTCGGGAGGCTGAGGCAGGAGAATGGCGTGAACCCAGGAGGCAGAGCTTGCAGTGAGCCAAGATTGTGCCACTGCACTCCAGTCTGGGCGACACAGCGAGACACCGTCTCAAAAAAAAAAAAAAAAAAAAAAAAAAGAAAGAAAAAGAAGAAAAGAAAATCTGATCCAACAATATACAAAAGGGACAATGTGACCAAGTGGAGTTTGTCTCAGGAATAAAAGTTTAGTATAACAAACATTTAGAAAGCAAAAAATGTATTACAATTCACCATCTTCTCAGATCACAAAAGCAAAACCACATGACCATCTCAATAGATACAGAAGACGAATTTGACAAAAGCTAGCACCAATTCCTGATAAAAGCTCTATGCAAACTAGTAATAGAAGGAAATTTCCTCAACACGATAAAGAGCACCTACAAAAAACCTGAAGCTAACATAATACTTTGGTGAAAGAGTGAATGATTTCTCCCTAATATTACCCTAAGAATGTAAGAACATCCACTCTCAACACTCTTAATTAGCGTTATATAGGAAGATCTAGCAATTCGATAAGGCAAGGAAAGGGATAAAAGGCAACTGAAGAGAAAAAGAAGTAAATCTGTTCCTATCACCAGACAATATGATTGCTCAGATAAAAAATCCCAAGGAATCTTCAAAAAGCTACTAGAAATAAGTGAATTTAGCAATGTTAAAGGGTATAAGGTCAATGTATAGAAATCTAGTGTATTTCTATATATAAGCAACATACAAATGTAAACAAAATTTTAAAATCAGTTCCATGTGCAATATGACCAAAGGTGTAAAATTCTTAAGTATAAACTTTTTAAAACATGTATAAGATCTATATGCTGGAAAGTATAAAACACTGATGAACGAAGTCAATAAAGACAAATAAATGGAGATATATATTATGTTCATGAATTGGAAGGCTCAACACTTAAGATGTCTGTTTTCTTCTCACTGATCTATAAATTCAACTCAATTGTAACAAAAATATCAGCAGAAATTTTTGTGGAAATTGGCAATCTGATTTTAAAATGTATATGGAAGAATTTCAAATGTGATCAAGAAGAATCATACAGAATTCCAAATAAACTACAGTTGGCCCTCCATATCACAGGGTCTGCATGAATTAATTCAGCTAACCATGGATTTAAAAAGAAAAGCCTAGAACAATAATAATTTAAAAATAAAGAACAAATAAAAACAATATAACAGAACAACTATTTACACAACATTTACTCTGTATTAGATATTTTAAGTAATCTAGAGATGATTTAAAGTATACAGGAAAATGTATATAGGTTATACAAAAATACTACACCACTTTATATGAGAGAATTGAGTATCCAAATTTTGGTATAATGGGGATACGTGAAGCAATCTCCAATAGATACCAAGAAATGACTGTATGTAGATGCTCCACACCTTAAGTAGGCACTGTGCATAGTGCCATCTTTCAAAAGACAATAGTATGAAAAATGGGAGTAGAGGTGGTAGAATAACTTTACATGGAGAAATCTGTTTTGTCCAGGTGAATGTAAGTCATTGTAAACTCATGCAATTTACCTCTGTGATATTCCTCCCCAAATTCTAGAACCCGGTCTAATTGTAAGAAAAACATCAGATAAATTCCCAAGAAGGGGCATGCTATAATAAACCTGACCAGTATTCCTCAACACTGTCAAGGCCATCAAAAACCAAAAGTCTGAGAACCTGCCACAGTCAAGAGGAGGCTAAGGATACCTGATAACGAAAGGTAATGTAGTATCCTGGTTGGGATCTTAAATAGAAATAGAATAATAGATAAAAACTAAGGCAATCTGAAAAAAATGCATGCACTTTAATTAATAATAATGTGTCAATATCTTTTCATTAGTTGTACCAAATGTCTCATACTAACATACAATAGTAATAATAGGAGAAATTATGTGTGTGGGGGGTATAATTTGAGAACCCTGTACTTTCTGCTCAATTTTTCTGTATGTCTACAACTAGTCTAGGAGGGTCAGAACAAGGTGGACAAATAAAAAGCTCCACTGATTATCATTACCGCCCCCACAACAAGAACACCAAATTTAACAACTATCTACACACAAAAAGCACCTTTATAATAACGAAATATCAGGTGAGCACTCACAGTACCTGATTTTGACTTCATATTGCAAAAAGAGGCACTGATGAGGGTAGGAAAGACAGTCTTGAATAACAGATACCATTTTTCCACTATTCCTTGGTAGTGGGTAGTGGCCACATGGTGAATAGAGAGAATCTGTGCATTTGGGAGAGGGACAGCACAGCAATTGAGACATTGCATTGAACTCACAGCAGAACGTATAATCGTGCTGAAATTCGCTGACATGCACCCATGGATGGAGTACTCAAACCAACCCTAGCCAAAAGAGAATTGCCCATTCCAGCAATCAGAATCGGAACTCTGGCAAGCCTTATGTGTCAAATAAAAATTAGTTTAATTATATGATTTTCCAGATTGCTATTTGATAATATAGAGTCAAATAATAGATAGGATCTTGGAGTTTAAAAGAACCAAATTTCTAAATTCTTACCATAACAATCTGGAAAATCATATAGTTAAACAAATTTTTATTTGACACATAAGAATATCCCTCATCAATCTCAACCTCAATTAACAATGGGTACATGACACAATAGTGCCATGTTTGACTTTTGTATTGTGTTACAAGTCCCAGGGACATGCTAGTGAAATGGTGTCCCAAAGCAATACTTGAGGCTCAGCCAAGGGGCTCAATCTAATTACTGAGAGGATAATTCTGCCCTCTAGAGTTGCTTCTCTGAAGCCGTTTATGTGCCACTTTGACACAGGTTGCTTGTGTTAAAGAGTCATGCGTGACAGGATGAGGCAGAGGTGAAAACTTATTGAAGGACAGACAAGTCTACTAAAATCATGTTTTCAGGACTCTTCTAAATCAGAAAACCACGTATTTTAATTAATATAGTGGCCTGTCAGCTTTCTATTTCAGGGTGAGAATAAATTTTACTTATTAAGATAAAGAGTTTTTCAACATTAAATAATTTCTATTTTTGTTGATTTTAGGAATTATGTTAGTTTTAAATTTTTAAAGTAAATTTTATTTTATATATTTGAGGTTTACAACATGATGTTATAGGATACATATAGATAGTAAAATAGAGTAAAATAGATCAATATGAAGCACACTGATACATCTATTCTCTCTTATAGTTACTTTTTTGTGACAAGTGCAGCAAATTTTATCAGGGATTTTTGTTAAATAAGTATAGTTTAGCTGATTTTCAATTTTTCAAACACTATTTTCATAGCATGCTAATGTTTTAAGGTTTCTGTATTTGAGGAATGCAATTTCTTTTCTCACTAGATTTTTTTCCTGTTTGGCTAACATCAATAATAGCTTTCAACTAGTGTGCCATGAAGTCTTCAGAGTACACTGGCCCCATCATTAATTGGTTGGTTCTAATGGTAGATTTACATTAGATAACATCTCTTTCTGAAAATAACTAGCTGAGTCAAGAGTCAAAACATTTCTAATATTTGGGGAGTTTTGTTGCTGCACTTAAAAACTCAAGAAACCAAAAAATTCAGTTAACAAAACACCCACATCCTGAATAACTGAAGTATTAAGGTAGCAATAGTGGAAATTTTTAATCTCCTTGTAAATCATTAGTCCATAAAATTTAGTATTAACCATAAAAAGAATTTACCTTACTTTCAAATTATTTTATCCTGAGATAAAGTGGGTAATGGGAAAATCTTATTTATTAAAAGATACATTTGAATGTTTCAATATCTTCACTTCTTATAAAAGTGTGCAAATGAAAGAAAAAAATTATCTCCTGCAAAATATCTTTTTAAATTTGAACTTTATTCAAGGTACCCTCTTGTTATCCCAGAGCTAATTGGCTTACATGAAACTAATGCACAAATGAAAGGAAGAAAGCTACAACTAATTTGATAATTTATAGTATGGAGTGTTAGGCTCAGTATGAAAATTAAAATTACTTTAAAGATAATTATGTTATATCTCATCTTTTAAATAATCAAATCAATAGTCTTACAAAGCATACCAGTATAAAAATTCTATTTCATAAAAAATGTACAGTCAGAGGAGGCAAAAGAAAACATAATAAAAATCAAAAAAGAACAATTAAAGAAAGATGACTGACTATAAGAGAAGCAACTAGTGTGTGCATCTCTCATGGAGAGGAATGGAAGGAATGAGTAAATACAGCACCTTCAGCTGAAACATCCAGGTACATACATTATTGGTACTAATCAAGGAAACAACCCAACCCACAGAGAATGGAGAAAAGCAAGGCAAGAAGGCAAGACGACAACCTATTGCGAGTGACATGGAGCCAGGGAACCTCCCCCACCCAGAGAACCTCCCCCATCCAGGGAACCAGTGAGTGAATGTGAGACCCTGAGAACCCACACTTCACCCGTCGATCTTTGCAACTCTCAGGTCAGGAGATTCACCTTGTGAGCCCACTCTACCAGGGTCTTCGATCTCACATAAGAGCTACATGGAGTCTTGACAGAGCAGCTGCTCCGGCACACACAGAGACCCAAAAGCCTTAGATACACAGGCTTTCCAGGCTTCCCAGCAAAAGTAGCTGCAACTCTAACAAAGTGAGAGGTTAGGCCCCCATACTTGTAGGAAAGGAGCTGAATCCAGGGGGCTGAGCAGCAACAGTCTGTAGGCTCAGCTTCCATGGCACCCCACAGGATAAGACCCAATGGTTTGGAATTCCAGTCAGCCACAGGTAGCAGTATTGCACCTCCCTGAGACAGAGCTCCCAAAGGGGAGTTTGCTGCCATCCTTGCTGTTTAGCTGACTTAGCCATTCCAGCTTTAAGGCTTTGGGGAGTCCAAGTCAACCAGGGGCTGAAGGGATTCCCCAGCACAGCACATTTGCTCTATGAAAACAAGGTCAAACTGCTTTTTAAAGTGGGTCTCCAATCTCGTTCCTACTCACTGGGAAGGACCTCACAACTGAGATCTCCAGCCACCCCCACTGATGTTCTCCAACTGACAAAGATTTGAAACCTCCTGGGAATAAAGATCCCAGAAGGATGGGTGGGTGACTTAGCCATTGCAGCTTCTGGGCTTTGAGGAGCACCAGCTGACTGGGGGCAGAAGTGGTACTCCAGCACAGCACAGCTGCTCTGTGAAATATGGTCAGACTGTCCCAGCTACTCAGGAGGCTGAGGCAGGAGAATTGCGTGAACCCGGGAGGCGAAGGTTGCAGTGAGCCAAGATCGTGCCACTGCACTCCAGCCTGGTGACAGAGCCAGACTGTCAAAGAAAAAAAAAAAAAGAAAAGAAAAGAAAAGAAAGAAAAAGAGAAATAGTCAGACTGCTTTTATAAGTGGGTCCCCAATCCCATTCCTCTTCACTGGGTGAGACTTCCCAACTGATGTCTCCAGCCACCCCTGCCAGTGCTCTCTGGCCAAAAGAGACTTCAAACTTCCCTGGGACAGAGCTCCCAGAAGGAGGCGCAGGCCATCATCTTTGCTGTTTGGGTGACCTAGCTCTTCCAGCCCTTGGACTTTGGAGAGTCCAAGGTAACTGTGGGCTGAAGCAGTCCCCCAGCACAGCACAGCTGCTCTATGAAAATGTGGCCAGATTGCTTTTTAAAGAGGTATTCAATTCCATTCCTCTTCTCTGGGCAAGATTTCCTAACTGGGGTCTCCAGCTATCCCCACCGGTGTTCTCCGGCTGACAAAGGTTTCCAACCTACCTGAGATGGGAGGGGTGAGCCACTGTCTTTGCTGTTTGGGCAACTCAGCTGTTCAGGCCTTCGGGCTTTGAAGGGTGCGAGGCGACCAGGGGCTAAAGTAGACCCCCAGCAAGTGACTGCTGCTCTATGAAAATGTGGTCAAACTTGTTTTTAAAGCAGATCCCTGATCCCATTCCTCCTCACTGTTGACACCTTCTGACTGGGGTCTCCAGCCACCTCCTACAGGTGTGTTCTGAATGGCAACAGGTCCGTACCTCCCTGAGATGGAGCTCCCAGAGGGAGGAGAAGGCCACCATCTTTGCTGTTTCACAGCCTTCACCATTGATACCTCCAGTTACTAAAAAATCCAAGGTGACTGGGGAAAAGAGTGGGCCCTCAGCATACCACAGCAGCCCTCTGGACAAGTGCCTGGACTGTTATGTAGGTGCCCATTCCCATATCTCCTCACCATGCAGGTTCTCCAGGCCTGGTCCTTCAGCCACCATCCACCAGAGCTATGGAGCCGGTAGCAGATCTGTAACTCCCTGGACAGAGCCCCCAGGGAAAACTGAAAATCTCTCTGCCACTGCCTCTGCTGTAGAACTGCCCTTCCTACCCTCAGACTAATGAAGGAGCAAAGACCCTAAGTGCCTTATCCATACCTCTAACAAGCTGCTGTCAACCCAAGGAGAAGAGGCCATTCCATCTCCCAGAGGTCCAACCCACCCCCACCTTGCTC
Source organism: Papio anubis (assembly GCF_008728515.1). NCBI lineage: Eukaryota > Metazoa > Chordata > Mammalia > Primates > Cercopithecidae > Papio > Papio anubis. The sequence continues at coordinate 41,062,341 of NC_044996.1, read as the reverse complement.
ATCACCAGACACGGAGCTCCTGGCTTGAGCCCCAAACACAGACCCTCCATCCTGGGCTGATTGGACTGAACGATTGCTAACATGCATCTCTCTGGGGATGGAGCCCCCAGGAGACAACAAAAGACCCTTGGTCACAACCACTACTAATGTCTTTTTCTCTTTCGTCTCCAAGTTTTGGAAGGAACGTAAACACTGAGATTGTACCTAGAGCTGCAGTGGGCAGCCCAGGAGTGCCAAACCACAATCTATAGCCAGCACTCAATGAGGAGAGGAACCTACACTTTTGGAGCATTGAGAGGGAACACAGCTGCAACTGTGAGGAAACAGAGGAGCTACACAATCAAGCAAGAGTCTACCAACTGACCAAAACACCTAAGTGCCACCTACTAGATCACACCCCAAAGCTTCAACACCAAAAATAACCTCACTAACATACCCACCTCTGAAACCAAAGACAAGAAGTCAGTTACAAATAAAGATCCTGCACAAAGCCTTGACCCTGTGAAAATATTCATAAAAAAGACTATCGACTATACTCAATCTCCAGTGCAGTTAAAGGAACACCCACACACAGAGATGAGAAAGAACCAATTCGGGAACTCCAGTAACTCAAATGGCCAGAATGTTGTATGTCCTGCAAACGACCACTTCAGTTCTCCGCTGAGTTCTTAAGCAGGCTGAGATGGCTGGAACGACATAAATAGAATTCAGAATAAATATAGGAATGAAGATCATCGAGCTTCAGTAGAATGGCAACACCCAATCCAAGGAAACTAAGAATCACAATAAAACAATACAGGAGCTGAAGGACAAAATAGCCAATGTGAAAAAGAACCCAACGAATCTGAGAGATCTGAAAAACACAATACAAGAATTTCACAAGGCAATCAAGTGTTAATAGCAGAATAAACCAAGCTGAGGAAAGAATCTCATAAATTGAAGACTGGCTTTCTGAAATAAGAAAGTCAGACAAAAATAAAAAAGAATAAAAAGAAATGAACAAAAACTCTGAGAAGCATGGGATTATATAAAAAGGCCAAATATACAAATCATTGGCACCCCTAAAAGGGAGAGGGAGAAAGCAAACAACTTGGAAAACATATTTCAGGATATTGTCCATGAAAACTTCCTCAACCTTGCTAGAGAGGCCAAGAGTCAAATTCAGAAAATATAGAGAACTACTGCAAGATTCTACACAAGAAGATTATCCTCTAAACACATAATCAGCAGATTTTCCAAGGTCAAAATGAAAGAAAGAATGTTAAAGGAGGCCAGAGAGAAAGGACAGGTCACTGACAAAGGGAACCCCATCAGGCTACCAAAGGGAACCCCACCAGGCTATTTGCGGACTTCTCAACTGAAACCCTACAAGTCAGAAGAGATTGGGGGCATACATTCAACATTCTTAAAAAAAATCTTCAACTAAAAATTTCATATCCAGCCAAATTAAGCTTCCTAAATGAAGGAGAAGTAAGATTCCTTTCAGACAAGCAAATGTTGCAGGAGTTTGTTACCACCAGACATGCCTTATAAGAGTTTTTTTTTCTTTTTTTTGAAACAGAGTCTCACTGTGTCACCCAGGCAGGACTGCAGTGGCAAGATCTTGGCTCACTACAAAATCCGTCTCCTGGGTTCAAGCAAGTCTCCTGAGTAGCTGGGACTACAGGAGTGCACCACCATGCCCAATTAATTTTTGTATTTTTAGTAGAGAAAGATTTTCACCATGTTGGCCAGGCTGCTCTCAAACTCCTGATCTCAAGAGTTCCACTTTCTTAGCCTCCCAAATTGCTGGGGTTGCAAATGTGAGCCATGGCACCTGGCCACGATCCTAAATATATAAAAATACCCAACACAGGGGCACCCAGATTCATAAAGCAAATCCTTAGAGACCTACAAAGAGCCACAGACTCCCACACAATAATAGTGGCAGACTTCAATACTTCACTGACAATATTAGACAGATCATTGAGACAGAAAATTAACAAAGATATTCAGCACCTGAACTCAACTTTGGACAAAATGGATCTGATGGACCTCTAAAGAACTCTCCACCTCAAAACAACAGATTATACATTCTTCTCATCACCATATGGCACACACTCTAAAATCAACTACATAATTGGACATAAAAGAATCCTGAGCAAATGAAAAACAAATGAAACCATACCAAAAACATTCTCAGACAACAGGGCAATAAAAATAAAAGTCAAAACTATGAAAATTACTCAAAACCATGCACTTACATGGAAATTAAACAAGATGCTCCTGAATGACTTTTGGGTAAATAACGAAATTAAGGCAGAAATCAAGAAGTTATATGAAATTAGTAATAAGAACAAAAATACAATATACCAGAATCTCTGGGACACAGCTAAGGCAATGCTAAGGGGGAAATTCATAGAACTAAATGCCCATATCAAAAAGTTAGAAAGACCTCAAATTAAAAACCTAACATCACAACTAAAAAATTAGATAAACAAGAACAAATCAACCCCAAAGCTAGCAGAAGACAAGAAACAACAAATATCAGACTTGAACTGGAGAAAATTGAGACACGAAAAACCATTCAAAATATCAACAAATCCAGGAGTTGTTTTTTTTGAAAAAATTAACAAGATAGATAGAACACTAGCTAGAATAATAAAGAAGAAAAGAGAGAAGATCTAAGTAAACACAATTAGAAATGATGAAGGAAACGTTACTGCTGACCCCACAGAAATAAACTATGCACACAAACTAGAACACCTGGAAAGGATGGATAAATTCCTGGATGCATACACCCTCCCAAGACTGAACCAGGAAGAAATTGATTCCCGGAGCAGACTAATAACAAGCACTGAAATTTAATCAGTAATAAATAATTTAGCAACCAAAAAAAAAAAAAAAAAAAAAAGCCCAGGAACTGAATGGATCCACAGCCAAATTCTACCATATGTACAGGAAAAAGAGCTAGTACCATTCCTCTAAAACTATTTCAAAAAATTGAGGAGAAGGGACTCCTCCACAACTCATTCTACAATGTCAGTATCATCCTGGTACCAAAATCAGGCAGAGACACAACAAAGAAAGAAAACAGCAGGCCAGTATCCTTGATGAACATCGATGCAAAACTCCTCAGCAAAATACTTGCAAACCAAATTTAACAGCACATCGAAAAGCTATTCCACCACAACCAAGTAGGCTTCATCCCTGGGATGTGAGGTTGGTTCAACCTACATAACTCAACAAATGTGATTCATCATATAAAGACAATTAAAGACAAAACCCACAGGATTATCTCAATAGATGCAGAAAAGACTTTCGGTAGAATTCAATGACGCTTCATGTTAAAATCTCTCAATAAACTAGGTATCAAAGTAACATACCTCAAAATAAGAAGAGCCATCTGTGGCAAACCCACAACCAACATCATACTGAATGAGAAAAAGCTGGAAGCATTTCCCTTGAAAACTGGCACAAGATGAGGATGCCCTCTCTCACCACTCTGATTCAACATAGAATTGAACATCTTAGCCAGAGCAATCAGGCAAGACAAAAACATAAAGGGCATTCAAATACAAAGAGAAGTCAAACTATCCCTGTTTGTAGATGACATGATTCTATATCTAGAAAAACCCATAATCTCAGCCCCAAATCTCCTACAGATGATAAACAATTTCAGCAAAGTCTCAGGATACAAAATCAATGTACAAAAATTACTAGTATTCTTATACACCAACAGCAGCCAAGCTAAAAGCCAAATCTGGAAGGCAATTCTATTCATAATTGCCACAAAAATAAAATATGTAGAAATATAGCTAACCAGGGAGGTGAAAGATGTCTACAATGAGAACCACAACATTACTCAAAGAAATAAGAAATAACAGAAACAAATGGAAAATATTCCATGCTCATGAATAGGAAGAATCAATATTATTAAAATGGCCATAATGCCCCAAACAATATATAAATTCCATGCTCTTCTATCCAACTATTATGACATTCTTCATAGAACTAGAAAAAACCTATTTTAAAATTCATACCGAACCATAAAAGAGCTCAGATAGCCAAGGCAATCATAAACAAAAAGAGCAAAGCTGGAGGCATCATGTTACCCAACTTCAAGCTGTACTACAGGGATACAGTAACCAAAACAGCATGGTACTGGTATGGAACCAGACACATAGACCAATGGAAGAGAATAGACAGCCCAGGAATAAGGCTGCACAACTACAACCATCTGATATTCAACATAGCTAACAAAAACAAGCAATGGGGAAAAGACTCCTTATTCAATAAACGGTGCTGAGATAACTGGCTAGTCATATGCAAGAGTGAAGGTGGACCCCTTCATTGCATTCAGATTATTTTGTCCCACTGGGTGATCCCTTGATCTGGTGCTCTCTCCCTTTCTCTATGAATGGGTCTTCCTGAGAGCCAGACTGCAGTGATTTTTATTGCCCTTCTGGGTCTGGCCATCCAGCAGAGCTACCAGGCTCCAGGCTGGTGCTGAGAAATATCTGCAAAAAGTCCTTAATTAAAGAGCGTCTGCATAGCAAAAAGAACAGTTAGCAGCGTAAACAGACAATCCACAGAGTGGAAGAAAATTTCACAATCTATAGGACACGAATAGACAATTTTCAAAAGAAGATATACAAATGGCCAACAAACGTATGGAAAAAAATGCTCAACATCACTAATGATCAGGGAAATGCAAATCAATCTACAATGTGATACCACCTTACTCCTTCAAAAATGGCCATAATCAAAAAAAAAAAAAAAAAAAATAGACGTTGTCATGAATGTGGTGAAAAGGGAACATTTATAAACTGCTGGTGGGAATATAAACTTGTAAACTAGTACAACCACTTTGGAAACAGTGTGGAGATTCCTTAAAGAACTAAAAGTAGAACTAACATTTGATCCAGAAATCCCACTACTAGGTATCTACCCACAGGAAAAGAAGTCGTTATTTGAAGAAGATCCTTGCACATGCAGGTTTACAGCAGCACAATTCCCAATTGAAAAAATACAAAAGCAGCCTAAAAGCCCATCATTCAACGAGTGGATAAAGAAATTGTGGCATACATATACGATGGAATACTACTCAGCCATAAAAAGGAACTAATTAATGGCATTCGCAGCAACCTGGATGGAACTGGAAAACTATTATTCTAAGTGAAGTAACTCAGGAATGGAAAAGCAAACATCATATGTTCTCACCCGTAAGTGGAAGATAAGCTATGAGGATGCAAAAACATAAGAATGGTACAATGGACTTTGGGGACTCAGGGGAAAGGGTGGGAGGGGGGTGAGGGATAAAAGACTACACATTGGGTTCAGTGGATACTGCTCGGGTGATGGGTGCACCAAAATCTCAGAAATCTTCACTAACAAATTTACACATGTAACCAAATACTACCTGTTCCCGAAAAACCTATGGAAAAAACAGTTAAAAAGGAAGAATAAATAAGACCTAGTGTTTGCTAGCACAACAGGGTGACTTTGGTCCAAAATAATTTAACTGTAAATTTTACAATAACTAAAAGAGTATAATTGAATTGTTTGTAACACAAAGGATAAATGCTTGAGGTAATGGATATGCCATTTACCCTCATATGATTATTACGCATTGCATGCATGAATCAAAATATCCCATGTATACCACACATCTATATACTCAAAAAATTAAAGATTAAAACATAAAATAAAACTATTATAAAATTAAAGCCTATTAATTTAAAATTTTAAGTCCATGTGGAATTTGAAAACCTAGACATTAGTTCCCTTAAAACGATTCTAAGTGCTCTTCAAAATGTCTTTGTGTACCTGCAGGGAACTAAACCCCACATGTCACTTAACATCCCTTCCCAGTAAATCCAGATATCTTCTGCAAGGAAGCACAGAAGAACAGCAGAAATATAAGCATCTGAGCATCTTTATCCAAAAATCCAAGCTTTGTTTAAAAGGAATGTTTAAATTTCATAATCTGGATCAATTTTTTTTTTTTTTTGCCATTCCCCAACCCCTGACTAACATGTGGTTGTTTGTGTAAAATGTCAAATCAGATTTAGACAAAATAAAGACTCCTTTGCCAGAAAAAAATGTTATATCCAAAGATACAATAACTAGAATAGGTAAGACAGTTTTGAAAGAGAATAAAGTAGAAAGAATCATTCTCTCCAATTTAAAGATTTTCTATCCAGATACATACAATAGTCATCATTGTGGGGTATTGGTGGAGCGATAGACACGAAGATCAAGTAAACACAAAAGAACATCCAGAAACAGACCTACACATATATGGTCAATTGATTTCTGACAAAGGTAAAAAGCCTTTTAATGAATGATAGTCTTTTCAACAAATATTGTTGAAAATACTGTCTTCAAGTTTTACAAATTGTTACTGCAAAAAAAAAAAAAAAATACACTTTTACCCCTCTCTTGTACCTTATTTGAAATTAATTTCAAATGAATCACAGACCTGGATGAAAAGCCTAAAACTATAAAACTTCTAGAATAAAACATAGCATACAATCTGGGGATCATAGGTTAGACAAAGTTTCTTAGATACAACATCAAGTGCATAATCTTAAAAAAGAAAAAAATTATAGACCAGATTTTATCAAAATTTAAAATATTTGTTCTGTGAAAGCCTTAAGACAGTGAAAACAGAAGTCACAGACTGGATGAAAATATTTCCAAAACAGATATTTGATGAAAGACTTGTTTCCAGAATAAAAACCTTTCCAAAATCAATAATAAGATACAAAATCAATGTGCAAAAATCACAAGCATTCCTATACACCAACAGTAGACAAGCAGAGAGTCAAATCATGAGTGAACTCCCATTCACAATTGCTATAAAGATAATAAAATGCCTAGGAATACAACTTACAAGAGACCTGAAGGATTTCTTCAAGGAGAACTACAAACCACTGCTCAAGGAAATAAGAGAGGACACAAACAAATGGAGAAACATTACATGCTTATGGACAGGAAGAATCAATATCACGAAAATGGCCATACTGCCCAAAGTAATTTATAGATTCAATGCTAGTCCCATCAAGCTACCAGTGACTTTTTTCGCAGAATTAGAAAAAACTTTAAATTTAATATGGAACCAAAAAAGAGTCTGTATTGCCAAGACAATCCTAAGCAAAAATAACAAAGCTGAAGGCATCATGCTACCTGACTTCAAATTATACTACAAGGCTACAGTAACTAAAACAGCATTGTACTGGTACCAAAACAGATATGTAGACCAATGGAATGGAACAGAGGCCTCGGAAATAACACCAGATATCTAAAACCATCTGATCTTTGACAAAACCTGACAAAAACAAGTAATGGGGAAAGGATTCCCTATTTAATAAATGGTGCTGGGAAAACTGGCTAACCATATGCAGAAAACAGAAACTGGCCCCCTTCCTTACACCTTATACAAAAATCAACTCAAGCTGGATTAAACATTTAAATGTAAAACCCAAAACCATAACAACCATAGAAGAAAACCTAGGCAATACCATTTAGGACATAGGCATGGGCAAAGACTTCATGACTAAAACACCAAAAGCAATTGCCACAAAAGCCAAAATTGACAAATTGGATCTAATCAAACTAAAGTGCTTCTGCACAGCAAAAGAAACTATCATCAGAGTGAACAGGCAACATACAGAATGAGAGAAAATTTTTGTAAGCTACTCATCTGACAAAGGTCTAAAATCCACAATCTACAAGGAACTTAAACAAATTTACAAGAAAAAGTACATGAAAGGCAAATAAGCTCATAAAAAGAGAATCACATCATTTTTATTAGGGAAATAAAAATTAAAATATAATAGGATACTACTATACCTATTAGAATGTGTAAAATAAAAATACTAACAATACCAAGCGCTGAAAAACATGCAGAACAACAAGGGCTCTCATACACTGATAGTGGGAATGTAAAATGTTTCAGCCACTTTGGAAAATTTGGGGTATTTCTTACAAAATTAATCATGACCTTATAATATAATCCAGAAACCCCACTTCTAGGTACTCATTCAAGTGAAATTAAAACTTATGCTTACACAAAAATCCCTTACAGAAATAATGTGTATGTTTTAAAATAACTTCAACTTTTATTTCAGATTCAGGGGGTACATTTGCAGGTTTGTTACATGGGTATATTGTGTGATGCTGAGGTTTGGGATACAAACAGTCTCATCACCCAGGTAGTGAGCATAATACCCAACAGTTAGGTTTTTAACCCTTGCCCCACTCTAGTATTCCTCTATGTCTATTGTTGCCATCTCTATGTCCATGTGTACCCAATGTTTAACTCCCACTCATAAGTGAGAACATGTGGTATTTGGTTTTCTTTTCCTGTGTTAATTCACTTAGGATAATGGCCTCCAGCTGCATCCATGTTGCTGCAAAGGACATGATTTCACTCTTTTTTTATGGCTGTGTAGTATTCCATGGTATATATGTATATTTCCTTTATCCAATCCACCATTGGTGGGCACCCAGGTACATTCCATGTCTTCCCCTTCAGAAATATTTTGAGTGATTTTATTGATAATCCATAATCACAAAACTGGAAACAATTCAAACTTCCTTCAGTGGCTGTATAGGTAAACAAACTGTAGTTCCTCCTTACAATGAAAAACTACTCTGATAAAAAGTTTAAAAAAATTGATCCCAGGCTAGGCACAGTGGCTCATGCCTGTAATCCCAGCACTTTGGGAGGCCGAGGCGGGCGGATCACGAGGTTAGGAGATGGAGACCATTCTGGCTAACACGGTGAAACCCCATCTCTACTAAAAATACAAAAACAAAATTAGCTGGGCGTGGTGGCAGGCGCCTGTAGTCCCAGCTACTCTGGAAGCTGAGGCGGGAGAATGGCGTGAACCCAGGAGGCAAAGTTTGCAGTGAGCTGAGTTCGTGCCACTGCACTCCAACCTGGGCGACAGAGCAAGACTCTGTCTAAAAACAAAAAAAAAAAAAAAAAAAAAAAAAAAAAAAAAAAGATCCTCATGGTTGAATGAATCTCAAATCCATTATTCTTAGTGAAAGAAGTGAGAGTCAGAAGGCTACTTACTGTATGATTCAATTCATATGACATTTTCAAAAGGCCAAGCCTGTAAGGGTCAAGAACAGATCAGTGATTTCCAGAGGTTGAGATATGTGAGTTTAGTACAATAAGGAGTATGAGGAAATTTTTTCAGGTGATTGAATTGTTCTTTATCTTGATTGATGACGATGGTTGGTGGACTGCATGCTTTACACAAAAATCACAGAACTGTACTCCATAAGAGTGAAATTTACTGTATATAAATTAATAATTACTATTAAAATATTCCAACTAAAATCAGCTAATGTATATCACATTAAAAGCATAAAAAATCTTATGATCATGTCAATAGATGCATAAAAAGTGTTTCATAAATATGAACAACTACTGAGAAGCAAAAAATGAATTGTTAGAAAATTATAAATAAAAAGAAGTGTCTTTGATCAACACACATTTAAAACATGTGCAGCAGACATCATATTCAGTGGTGAAATGTTATAACTTTCCTTCTGAGATGAGAAATAAGACAAAGAGGTTTGCTATTACCAGCTCTATTCAACATTGTACTTGATGCCTTAGCCAGTACAATTAGGCAAGCAAAAGATAGAAAAGGCAGAAGAATTGAAAAAGAAGACATCAAACTATCATTATTCATGAACAATATGATTATGTAAGTAGAAAATAGAGGAAAAATCTTCTCTAGATTTAATTACTGGAATTAATAAGTGGGTGACTTGGAGTTTATGGTAAGCAAAGCTACTTCAATCCTTTGTTTTCCAGACCTATGTAATCTACTTATTAGGGATTCAACACAATATAGTGGTCATTGATTTAGGGTGTATACTACATTCTGAAGGATGGCACTTCATTCTCATAGGATATTATCTTCAATCTGGTTATCACTTTCAAAAAGCTGCACTATTGCTCTATCAGGCTAGCAACTTCTGGGTTTTGTAGATATGATAAGACAAGTGCATCTTATGGTGAGATACCCACTGCTGCACTTCCTTTGCTGTAAAATAAGTTTCATAGTCTATGCAATACATGTGGGTTCACATGTCAGTGGATCAAACATTCTGTGAGCACTCAAACAGTGGTATTTGAGGCTCTGTAGACAAAAAAGGCACACAATACCCAGTATATGAGTCAGTTTCAGTCAACATGAATTGTCCTTCCAACGCAGAAGGCATTTGATGTAATCAATTTGCCACCTAAACACTGGCTGGTTTCCTTGAGGGATGGTACCTTGTTGGAGACTCAGCATTGGTCTCTATTGCTGGCAGGTTGGATTTTTGGTAGGGGCAGTAGCTAAATCAGTTTGGTAGTGGCACTCCACTGTATTTGGACCATGCATAGCCTTCATTCCTGCCACCTTGATTGCTCCATTTATGTTCCCATTGTGTCTGCACACTGAGGTTGTCAATGACAAAGGCTAGGCAATGTCATCTTTCCAAATCATTCTGTCTACTTGCTTGTTAGTGCTTTTAAATGTCAGATTATTTTTGGTGAGCTTTAATACGTGATTCAAAAGTCTTCACATCCAATGCCCACTCCTGTAGGTCTATCCACTTCTCCTGGATATATCACATGCCTCTTTCTTGGACTTTCTTGTCCCTGATCTTTCTGTTACACACTCTCAACTCAGACCACTTCTTTTTCCACACAAAATGAATAACTAAGTGTACTACCTGAAGATATGTTCCTTGGAAGAATTTCCCCTGAAATCTGTCTTCTAGACAGAGTGAATGACTCAGTGTGTTCAGGCTCAGTGCCACTCTGAGCAGGGCTGTTGTGCACCAGAAGTACACTTTTGGCTTACATCCCCATACTGAATTAACCCATCTATGAACCAAGCTTGGTATTTTCACTCACCCCTCAGTCAACCCTAAGGGATACCCTGTAACTACCACCACCATAAATAATGTGGCCTCAATGTGGGCTGAGGGAGAAGTGTAAATGCAACAGTGATGGATGACATGGAAACCTGGTCCATCTACTCGTGCAGCTTATTTGTACCCTCTGGCCCTGATCATGGCCAATTCCAGATGTACCACATCTGCCTTTAGGTCCATCAAACCTTACAATCCAGTCTAGGATCTCTTAGAATCTGACTCACATTGTGTAGTTCTGGCTATATGACAAGATCACTTGATGTTCCATGATGAAATACTCCATTTCTACTATGGCTCAAAAGCATTTCAAATGGTATATAATTTTCCACTTCAGGTGGCATGACCTTGCACTGACACATAGGGTCTAAATTGTGATTCTGCTATTGGGAATGTGTGATAAATTCAACATGGCATCTTTTCCCATCTCTGGTATCTTGAATACCATAGTGTGTGTTGTGTCATGTATCTGAAACAACAAGGCTACTTACATGATAGCCTGGTCATGCTCGAGAGCCTTTTTATGCTCTCAACCCTGTACAAAGTTGGCAGCCTTTCACATCATCATGTAGTGTATTGAGTTGTACAGACGGTCTCCAATTTATGATGCCCTGACTTAATGATTCTTTGACTTTACTATGGTGGAAAGTCATACGTATTCAGTAGAAATTGTACTTAGATTTTTGGTCTTTTCCTGTGCTAGTGATATGTGGCACAATACTCTCTCAATACTAGGCAGCAGCAGTGAGCCCCAGTTCCCAGTCAGCCACACAATAACAAGGACATACAACTGATAGTCTAAAGTATACTGTGTTGCAAGATGATGTTGCCCAATTGGAGGCTAAGTGTCCTGAGCATGTTTAAGGCAAGCTAGGCTAAGCTATGATGTTTGGTAATTTTGGTGTATTAAATGCATTTTTGACTTACAATATTTTCAACTTATGATGGGTTTATTGAGACATAACGACATCATAAGTTGAGGGGCATCTGTATCGTAAAATATGGAATATGCTGCCTCTAGAACCCCTATTGGGCATTGTTCTCTCTTCTTAGTGGTGAGAAGTATGATGAAATAAATTGTCTTTTACTTTGAAGGAGTTGTTTTAGCATACTGCAGATCACTGGACCCTAAAAAAATTAATAATGTCATGAGCTTAATGTTTATAGAGTTTATCTCCCACTTCCTGGTACTAACATTTCTTTCTAATGCCTTTAAAATACTTTCCACTTATTTACCATTTTGCCTGATTAACATAACATCATTGATATAGTGCACCAATATAATGCTCTGCAAAATATTCAGAAAATTTAGAATTCTTAGAACTACATTAAACAGAATAGATTACCTAACAATGCTTGTGTCAAGAAAATAAATGTAGATGCTCTGTGTTCAACCGAATGCAAACTGCTTCTAACCCTCCTTGATAGGAATGAAAATGAATATATTCACAAGTTCAGTGGCCATATACTGAGTAGCTGAGGCCTCTTTAGTTAGCTCTAGCAAAGGTACAAATGATGGTGCAAAGCTAGTATTGAGGCTTACTATTTGCTTGAGTCCACTGTAAACCTGCAGTAAATATCCAGTTATTCTAGACCAGACTGATGAATTGAATGAGGACATGATAGTGACTAGTACCCTTACATCCTTAAGGTCTTAAAGGAATGCACTAATCAGTGCCATTCCATCTGAGCTGTAATATTATTTCTTTTATTTACTGTTTTGACTGGGTTTTAGTGGAGGAGAGTTTCAGAGACTTCCACTGGATCTTGGGAAATAACTATTGGCTTGGTCTGTGGATCCATTGTAAGTTGAACTTGGCCTAGATCTCCATTTATTACTTGGTTCCCATGCATCCCCACTTAAACTGGGAGTGAGTCAATGATAATGATTTTAGTCTTTGGGTATTAATGTCAACTCAGATTCAATAGACTTTGACGTATTTGGAGATTCCCTTTTACCCAGTGTGCAGTCATCTTAGTAAATGACTATTTATACAATGATACATTTAGAGCAGAGTTTCTCAACCTTAGCACTACTGGATTTGGAGTTGGATAATCTTTGTTTTCAGGGACTGTCCTATGCATTGTAAAATGTTTAGCAGCATCTCTGGCCTCTATTCATGAGATTCCAGTAGCATCTCCCCAATCATGATGATCAAAAATGATCTAAAAACTTACTCATATCCAGTCCTGAAACTGGGCCAGGTATTATGACTACTTACTGTTCTGATAGCCCTCAGCCCTCTGATTATCCATCTGCGATTTCTCTTGATTATATAGATCAGGGCTCAGAAAACTTTTTATTTAAAATTCCCTATAGTGAATAGCTTAGATTCACAGGCTATTTTGTCTCTGTCACAACTACTCAGTTCTGCCATTTTAGTGTGAAAGCAGTCATAACCAGTGTGAAAACAAATAGGCATGGTTATGGATGTCAGCAAGATGGCAAAATAGAAGCATTCCACCGTCATCACTCCCCAGAGAAGCATCAATTTTGACAAGTACCCACAGATTAGAGCATCTTTGTTGAAGTCTGACAGTCCAATAGAGAAGTTTCAGTACACTGTTGGAGCAAAAAAAATCATGAATAGATGCCTCGAAGAGGGAAAGAACAGTGCTAATTTACCCATATCATCCCTCCTCCAAGGTAACAAAGTTTAGTGCTAAGACACCCTCAACCTGTGATTTCCCCCATGGAAAAAAGTGAGAATGTAGTGAATGAGCACCTGGTTCCCCCCCATTATACAAGATGCTATCAAAGAGGCCCAGTTCTTTCTGAACTCATCCAGAGTACTGAAGTGATCTGCACAGCTGAGTGGTTAGGAGAGACCGTAAGCAGGAAAGAGAGGCTGCAGAACCTTAATAACCACTCTACAAACTCAAGCAGAAAGCTTGCCTGAGAACCACTTGGGACAACTTGCCTGTAGACTTCTGCCCCCGCCTCAGCTGGGTCATGATCACCCCAAATGCTCTGCATGTCTTTCCATCCCTCTTCCTCCTAGCCAGCTCTCCTAGCATAACCATGTGGATGACAAGTGCCAGGGTCTCATGCAGACAGTCAGATTGACTCTGTGGGACTGGGGAAGGCATACTTAAGCATTTTAGGGCAACACCCTTGAGAAGACAAATGTGAGACCCTCACACCTGGCCTGGCTTTGCAGGACCAAGAAAAGACATTCAATATTAAAAATTCCCTCCTAAGTATTAGTATAAGTACTCATTATCTGAAATTTAAACTTTAACTGGGTGTCCTGTATTTTATCTGACAACACTGTCCCTTGTTGCAAGGTAACAAGGCTTCATAACTTTTTTCTGGCAACAACCAGTCATTGGGAGGGAAGGAGACCTGTGGCTAGGCAATTCTCTTCAGCTGAGGTCAATGTCTGCAAAACCTCCAGCCAATAGCCTTTAACCACCAAACTCCCAGCACCTAGGCGAATGAGTTCTTCAGTTCTGAAGGAAGAGAGAGATGGGCAGCGCACCAGTGTTTCCACTTCGCCATAGTAGTAAATCTAGCAAAAGATGTGCAAGGTGTCTACACAGAAAATTGTAGAAAAATTTGGAGACAAAACTCATAAAACTTAAATAAACAGAGGGACATTGCATGTTCATGGATTGGAAGGCTTGATACTATGAGAATGTCAATCATTCCTAAATGGATCTATAAATCAATGAAAATTTCAGCAGGTACTTTTTTGTGGAAAAATGATTCTAAATGTATTTAGAAATTCAAAGGACCATAAATAGCCAGGAAAATATTAAAGAGGAATAAATTTGGATGAACTAAACTAACCTGATCTTAAATTTTACTATGAAGTTACAACAATCAAGGTTGTGTGGTATTGTCATAAAGACAGACAAGTAGATCAATCAAGCAGATGGAGAGTATCCACACTATTGGAGCACTGATTTATGACAAAGGTGGCATTCAGTCAAGGGTAGTTATTTTCAATAAATAGTGTGAGATAATTTGGTTATCTATATTGAATATAAAATTTGACCTCTATCATAATATAGACACAAAAATCACTTCTAGATATATTTTGATCTAAATGTGAAAGGTGACATAATAAAGCTTCTAAAAGATAATATGAGAATATCTTCATGAAATTTAGGGTAGACAAATATTTTTCATGCTCAAAAAACTCAAAAACATTAGCAATAAAGGAAATGATTGATAAATTTCCTAATTTATATTAGGAAGAGTATGCATCAACAGTCAACATTAAACTACTCATAAAAAGAAACAAACTACTGATAAAACATGGATGAATCTAAAAGACTTTGCGTTGAGCAAAGAACAAAGAAAAGAAAAAGGAAACACAACATACCATATAATTCCTTTGATGTGAATCTCTAGAAAAGACAGATCTAATGTATAGCAATAGAAAGTAGACCACTGTTTGCCTGAAGCTAGGAGTAGGGGATTGAGATTGACTGAGGAGACAGAAGATGAATTTTTGAAGTGTTAAAAATGTTCTATACCTTGATTTTGGTGGTATATATATATTCCAAAACTCATTGAGCAGTATAGTTAAAAATGGGTATATTTTATTTTATGGATTCCATTGTACTTGTTGTATATAAGTGAAACTTCAATAAAATGGACTTTTTAAAAAGGTACTATTAAGAGAGCAAAGAAACAAGCCACAAAGTGAGGGACAGTATTTGTAACACTTAAAACTTTCATAGCTCATTTCTAGGTTATATAAAGAATTCCTACAAATCAATATGAAAAAGATGAACTACTCAAAAGAAAACTGACAAGCAACTAGAGAAAAACATCACAAAAAAATTAAAAGTTGCAAGTGACAATGTTCTGCACAGAAAAATTCAAGTTAAATCACAATAAGTTACCACTATATGCCTATGAGGATGGCCAAAACAACAACAGCGAATGATGATACCAAGTGTTCACGGTGCTCTCATATACTACTGGTGGGAGTGTAAATTGGTAAAACACTTTAGGAGACTGGCAATGTGCACTAAAGTTGAATGTACACATACATACATGGCTCACCTATTCTACTTCTGGATATATACCCAACAGTAATGTGTACATGAGCTACACTAAAAATATGTACAAGAATGTCCATAGTTGAGAGTTCCATTCATGCTTAGGATATAGAAAAACACAAGAGTAAATTGTTTCCACCCTTACAATGAGAAGATGGGGAATCTACAAAATAACTTTTCTTGAGCCTGTCAGTTAAGGTTGCAAGAAAACCAAATAATTTCTCAAAAGAGTGACAAGTATCTCCAAGGAAAGACACAACATAGAACTTTTTCATCTTTGGCAGAGCACAAGAGAAAAGGTACCACCACACATACAGGCAAGATGAAATAAGCTAACATTTTATCCAATTCTTAAAGGCAACTATGAATGAAAGAGTCAATTTGGGACAACTAAAAGTTTTAGATACAAGAAGAACTCAGCCTTACTCACAAACTCTCTTCTAGGGAAGTCTCCAGGTGCTTGTGAAGAAGACTGGGGGCAAAGTAGGAGAGCAGGAAAGGAGAGAAACTTCTTTCCTTAGTGGTGCAGTATGTGATTGGCTGCTGCTGGCAGATAGGCATGAAGCTCAGTTGCTTCCCAGGATCCTTCTTTTCTACAATGTGAAGGTTGAGCTATTGGTAGAGGGGCAACACATCCTTCCTCCCCAAAAGCCCAGGCAAAATCTCACTGCTTCTGGGACAGGAATAGAAGAAAAATCCTCAAGGGCAGGTATAGAATATGCTCTTACCCTCAGGACACATGCATAGTAACATTGTTTGTAATAGCCCAAAACTGGAAATAACTGTAATATCCATCAACAGTAGAAATGATTAATTAACTATGCTATAGCTGTCCAACAGGATATTATACAGCAAAGAAAATAAATAGATACTGCTACACTAAATAATGTACATGAACCAAGCAAATATTTTGAGCAAAAGAAACCAAGTACACTAGAACATATGCTGTAGAATTCAATTTAAAAAATTAAAAAACAAACCAGACAAATCTATGCTGTTAGAAGTCAGGAGAGTGGTTACCAGTGAGAAGGAAGAATGAGATAGTGATTGGAAAGATCAAGGGGCCTTCTGCAGTGCTGTAAATTTTTTAAAATTTTTGGTTAGTTACATGGGTCTGTTCACTTTGTGATGATTTGTTAAGATGTACACTTCTCATTTGTATATTTTTATGTTGCATATTATACCTCAAATAATAGCCGTTTATTTTAAAAATTTAAAAACATATTAGTTATAGATGTAACTCACTTAGAAGCATCTTGTCTATGGAGCTAAAATTAGACAAAATTGAAGAAGCTTAAAAACATAAAATAAAAAGTATGCGTGTTATTGTTTTTCCCATAACTTGTGAATTAGGATCTAAATATTTCATGCCAAATTTTAATTTCTGATACAGATGGTTTCAAAGTGCCATTAAATGGTGTGACAGATGAATAGAGAGATGGACATGAGAATGATTATACATAGATAAGTCAATAATTTTATTTTATGGTTGAAAACAATTTGACAAAAATAGAACATATCTGAGAAGGAGAAATTAACCCTAATCAAATGAAGTTGGTATTCTAAAGTTCAAGTCATTACACATTAGATGGCACATTTGGGGAACATCTTGTCCTACTTCTATATATAAGTAGATGTTCTGCTTTTAAGACTTCAGTTTAATGTACTTTGTGGAAATTAACTTTGAGAAGAGAAGGTATTGGGTCACCAGTAAAGGCAGAACTTAGAAAAGATGTTTCTTACCAAGGTTGATTTGTTTTCTTAACAGGTCTTCCATCAGAATACTGCTTTCTGTAACAGTAATGAGAGGATAGACTGCATCATAGTAAGATTTAGAATGGATGATGGGTGTGTCTTTCTTTTGTAGAGAAAGCAATTGAAGAGTAACATTGACAGGAGATATGCAAGAGAAGAACTGGTATGACACTCCAACTACAGATGTATTTTAAGAAATAATACCACTGAAAATTAAGAATCTGGTAATTTATTTTCTTGAAACTGTGTCTAAATATCCCTTGAAATATCTTCATGTACCCTCAAAGGTACTTACATTCCAGGCTGAAAACTATCTTAGAAAGCAAGTGTACCTCTGCACCCCTGTCTTGTGAATTGCCATTGTCACCAGAACCATGGAGCTTAGAAATCATGATTGATTCACTTGGGCCCTGCAGAGCCAGGACCAATATGAAATATACCTGAACAGTTTCAAGGGAATTAGGACCAATTCCGGGTGCAGTCCTATCTGGGAGGCAGAGCAGGGAACATGATGACCTCAGAGCAATGCTTCAGCTCTGGTATTTGTTGCTTCTCTTTTTCCCACTCTTCAATTAGAAATCAATGCTATAAACTCTGCCTATACCCCAAGAGGAGTGAAAGTGTACAAGGGTGGCCTCAAAGGAAGAAAGGAATGCTTCTTAGTGATGATAAGTACTGTGCAACAACTTGGGATGTGGATCTTCTACTTAAAATAACACCTACAATATGAACCTTTCAGCATGCAAACAACAAGATGAAGATGCATGGAGCAAGGCGAATGCTTGCTCTTCTCAAAATTCAGGGACAATGGTGCCTTTCCCTTCCTTGCAAAAAGCAAACTGACAGGTGGCAGCTTGCATTTCACACTGATTTTCAAAATATTTGCATATGAATTATGCAGATAAAAATGTCTTCTCACACTTGTAAGAATGGATTCTTATTTGGCTGGGATTAATAATCATTATATTAGCCTGGAAGAAATGATAAATATGTATAACCAAGTAACCTCTTGAGGTTTAAAATCACATGAAGGATTTAGCTGTTGTTGCTGTGAGAGCAATGCAACATGGGACATAGTCCAGAGAACAAAGACTCTATACTCCCAGTCCTCTTTCAGGAGGCTTCTGGGGGCAGGGGCTGCTGCTACGATCACTCCACAAAAAAGAGGCAGAGAGGGTTAGTCTCTGGTCAAATGATAGGCTTTTGTCTATTAATGTTGTGGCCCCCCAGGGTCCAGTTCTTGGTTCTTTTCTCTATCTTTACACTCATCTTTGATAATCTTACTTAGTTTCATGGCTTTCACATCTTCGCCCCATACCACTCTCCAAATTTGATTCATATAACGAACTGCCTTAATGATATCTTCAGTTGAATGTCTAATACACATTTAAAAATACACATTTAAAACCAAGTTCAAAACTAAACTCCCAACCCATACACAACGTTCCTCATGTCAACTGTTGGCAACTCCATACTTCCTATTTCTCAAGTCAAAAACCTTAGAGGTCTCTCATCTCAGAGTCACTCTTGCAGCCACATTCAATCCATCAGGAAATCCTGCTGGCTCTGCCTTCAAAAAATACCCAGAATCTATCCATTTCTTAACACATTCATTTCTACCATGCTGGTTTTGACCACCATTGTAGTTGCCTCAATTACGGCAATAGACTCCTAGCTGGTCTTCTAGCTTCTGGCCAAAGGAATAACATTAAAGCATAAGTCAGATTTGCTCTGCTCAAAACCCCTAAGCACCTCAAATAGTGCTTCCACATAGTGGGCACTCTAAATATCTGCTAATAAAAAGTAGATTTGTCTTCTTTTTCTCTTCCAAAAAACTCAGGGGTTCCTTTTCCCCCCTTCTTTTGCCCCTCTCCCCTAGTATAGGGATCTCATTCATTCATTTATTCATTCATTCAACAAACACTTATTTATTGAATTCCTACTATGTGCTGTGAAGGCCTAAGGTAAGGACTCCACTGCCCAGACATTATGAAAGATTCTGAATGGGAACTCCATAGTCTTCCACAGATGGTCTGAGGTTTAATTCCATTACCATTTGGAAGTCCCTGGATAGTCCAAGTCTGAGGGGGAGAGACATACCCTCAGGAAAGGTGTCTCTTAGTACAGAATGAGAAAGTAGCACCTATCACAATTTAAGCTATACCCTAATGCCAAAAGATTGTAAAATGTCTTTACCTGGAGTGAATACTCTGTAGTGCTCTGCCTGTGGTTCCATACATGGGGCCTAAAGCTACATAAGTAGGGCTTCTGGTGCCCAGGATAATTTCAGGAGACAGCTCAGGCAGGGGCTGCCACTAGCCCTTATCATTTCTCACATGTTCTTGCTGTCACAAAGTATATGTAGGTACATTGCATGCTGGCCAAAAAGAATATGGGCAAGAGGCACTCTAGGTCTCTGGAAGATCAGAATAAGTTTGCAGATGCACTCTAAGTGCCATGTGCACACATACTCCAAGTACTTGTAGTGTACAATTCATCCCCATACTCTTGAAAACTGACTTAGGTTATTGGGACTACATATATCAACACCTGGTTATTGTTAATTGGTGAATTATAATAATACCTCATTTATCAATTTGGTCCACAAAAGAGAATCTTCCAGGCCACTAAGGCTTATCCCCTAAAGTGTCAAAATGTAAATAACCACTCTAGCTTGTCAATTCATAAGCTTTGAAGAGGTCTCTGAGTTTATTTACTCTAAGTTCTTGATGTTGTCTAGCCCAAGATTTTATAGCCTTGGTACTATTGACATTTGGTGCCAAATAATTCATTGTTGAAGGAAAAGGGTTATCCTATGCATTGTCGGATGTTTAGTGGCATCCCTAGCCTGTGTCCACTAGATGTCAGTAACCCCCTCCCAGAAGTGACAACCAAAATGTCTCCAGACATTGCCCAAGTATCCTGGGTAGGGGTGGGGACTGAAATCCTTGATATTGAGAACCAATTATCTAGTTCAAATTTATTTTACAATTGAGGAAAATGAATTTGATTTCAAGGCTAGTTTGCGCTTAAATAGTGACTACCAAAGGAAATGGCACTACCGTCATCTATTAATACTTTATGTCCGTGCCAGAAAATTTGGCATTATCTCTGATTCTTCTTTCTCCCTCACCAGACGTTCACAATGTTCTGTCAACGGCATGTTCAAAACATGTTTCAAATCCACCTTCTCTTCATCAACACACCCACTGTCTTAGACCAGGCTATCATTTTCTTTCACTGGATCACTAAAACAGCCACCCAACCATACTACCTGTCTCTAGTCTTGCCCCTTCTAATCGATTCTCTACACTGTAGTCAGAGTAAATATTTTAGAATATAAATTTAATTCATGTTATTCAGTAAGTTTATACCTTTCAATGGCATCCCATTGTCTTCATGAAAAATGTCCAACATCTTAACCAATTAACTGGTATTTGTTTATATTTCCCTTACCACCAAACTACTAGCATTTTCACAAACACGCCAAATTATTTTTCATTTTCAGACTAGAATATATGATATGCTCTATGCATAGAATGTCTCAATCCAACTTAATTTTGTCTGGATAACTTATTAACTTAGACATCATATCCTGCAGGAAGTCTTCCCTGAATGTCCAGGTTAAGTGTCCCTTCCTGTGTAGTGTCTCAGCACCCTGTTAATCCCTTGATCACTCTGTGTTTTAATTGCTCATTCCCTTGTCAGTTTCTTCCACTAGAATGTGATCTCCACCATGACAGGGACTATGTCTTTTATACCATTGGATCCCCAGTGCCTGGCATATAGCAGAGTGCTTAATTCATATTTGATGAATAAAATAATCAGTGGAAGAAACTTGGGATATTTTGAGTTTCAGCATATTGTTTACTTTCACATGCTGCCTCCTTATAAAATTAAAAGTATAAAAACAAAAAACTTGTGATAGAGATGTAGGCTTCCTAAAACAGAAGTTATCTAATATAATTTAGAAGATTTTTTCCTGATGACTTGATGCCATCATTAAGCACAGTGTGGTGCTTTCATGCAATAATGCCTTTCAGAACGAATAGTACAGGTATTATTATTTTCTCTAGCACTCACAAGTCTTGAACAGTTGAAATTTTCTTTTCTTGGGTCTTTTTAGTTATCAGTTTCAACTCATGTGTCATTTCTTGCAGCTATCATCATGATTGACACTAATAACCTAGCAATAGGAGTGGGGAAGTTTGATGCTCTGTTCTCTTTCTATTTTTCTGTTTCTAAACTTCTATTTACAGGGGAAGGAAGTGGCCAATTATGTTAGAACTGTTTAGGGAATTAAACTATATTGGCATAGGGTGAAGATGGAGAGGTGCATTTTTTGCCCTGTGTAAAGGACATGAGCTTTAGGGCATGTAGCAGCCATTTTGACCATTAGTAGCTCTTTGTACAGCTTCCTTGCTTTTCAACTGCGCTCCAGGCGGGAGAAGCTTCCTCAAAGGTGACTATCTATCATTTTCATTATCCCTGTAGCAGAGAGCCCATGCCTTGTTTGCTGAGATCAGAATGTACCTCCCAGGATTCTATTACAGGGCTGGTCAAAGCTGCCTTAGACTGGGCCTCCAGTCTTGACTTGACATTTGCCACTTCTGAGCACAACCAAGGAAGAAAGACTGTGGTCATATTTATCAAGTACACACAGAGAAAACAGTTACTTATTTATTGTCTGTGCATGCTGCAAACACAAACATATTTGATGTTTGCACAAATTTGTGGAGTGTGGATACAAAAAAATAGGGGGGCTACCTACAAAAGAAGAATTTGGCAGACAAGGACACGTGAGGAATGTGTGTCAGAAAGCCTGGAAAGGCAGCCTAGCATATTCATAAAATAAGCCATTCAATAAACAAATACTTAACCCCAAAAAGCAGAACAGTTGTCCAGGTGGAGAAACTGAATTACATGAGCACACATTCTGCCATAAACTGCATCACGTTTCATCTCTCCCTGCGGGCAGCTTCTAGGCAGGGAGGGGACTGGGGCACATACAGAGCTTGTGAGGAACCACCTGCCAATGCATGTATTTGAGTGTATGATCTGTGTAGCATATGTCAGGCTTGTACATAATGATGGTGATGATGGTGATGATACTAATTATTACTTTATCTTTCCTGTACATTTCTACTTTTCAGAGTACTTTCACATCTATTATTTCCTTTTAGTCAAATGTAAACAAAGGCATAGCAAAAATAAGTGACTTACTTAAGGTCCCACAGTCAGAGCAGGGCAGAGCTGAACTAAAGCTCAGATCTGCTAATGTGCATTTGCCTTCCATCCAATCACACTGCCTCAACTGTCATAACTTACTGATATTAATGGCCAAATGAGAGATGACTTTCTGGCTCCCCCAGGAAGTTGACAATGCCCATGGGCTACTATAAGCCACAGCTCAAAGCAGAATCTAAGTTTTCAGGAGGACATCTGAAGTGAAGGAAAAAAGTAAGGTCTTTAATTCAGTAAGTGCTCTTCGCCAGAGACAGAAACTTCCCAGAGACAGAACAACCAGAGAAGCCCACCAAGTAGCATTGACTGGGATCAAAAGGGGCACTTGGCATGAATAAGCAGGGTGGGAGGACCTTAACTGGAGTTCAGTTGACTGGGTAAAGATAGCAAAGATTAAGAGAATGGAGTAAGACCTTTTGCCAAGTGCATGAAGTTGGGCCCATTGCCTATGTGGGCAGGCAGCATGGGATTACAGAAAGAGCACAGGAGTGAAAGGCAGAAGATCTAGGTCAAGAATCAGAGGCATTCAAGTCAGAAGGGCTATTAAAGAACAAATTTGCCTGTGTGTGGGTTAGATAGATCTTCTATATCATCATCAGGTTCTCTGGGTAACTCTTTCTAGTTTGTGTCACGTGATCCTCCTAGGGAATCTACAAACGTCTTTTATTTAAGTAACTTGGTCAAAAAGTATTCCACTTTGGTGGTTTGAAAACCCAAATCTATGACCCTTACATAACTGAGTCTCTCTTAGCCAGAGGAATGGCATTAGTAGAAATAAGTTGAGTTTCTGACCCCAGGTGATCTGGGAAAGCTTTTATGAAATGATTGACTTCTTACAGCTCTTAAGATTAAGTATAAGTACATTAACACGACTCTTCATGATCTAGCCCCTGCCTATCTCTCCAACCTAATCTCTCATTCTTTGTGTCTTACAGCGTGTGTTCTAACCAGACTACTTTGCTTTTCAGTTCCTTGAAAGTGCCAATATGTTTGGCCTCCGGACTTTTGTACATGTTGTTTCTTCTGCCCGGAACTCTCTTTCTACCCCCACCATGTCCACATGGTATACTTCTACTGATCCTTCAGGCATCAACTTAGACGTATATTCCTCTGAAAGGCTTTCTTTTTCCCTTTTAAAGACTGGATTAGGCACCTACTCCATGCTCCTTTACACAATTGACTACCCACCATCTTATATTCTATCACACTAATTGCAATTACAAAAAATCTTCACCAGACTGTAAGCTGCATTAGGGGCTCTGTCACTATGGTTTACCTGTACCTACCACAGTGTGTAACACGCTCTAAATATGCACTAAATATTTGTTGAATTGAATTAATATCAGCAATGACTTGAATTCAGAAAATGTATTGTGTCAAAAACGTTCATGGTGGTAGGATATTAATTAGTCCATACCAATGGAAAATCCAGACTTTGTTTAACCTAGTTCATTATATTTTCCCTATCTGCTGGTCATTTTAGTATTTCTGTTTCTTCATCTTGCTCTTACCTCTCAATATTACTTCTGCTCTCTATTACTTCCCAACCTCTAGACCTATAGCTGCTCAGAGTTACCATTCCTCCTCTTCTTCTCAGCAATGCTCCATGCTTTCGGATTGATCTTTATTGTCTGTACTCCCATGATCATCACCACCCCCCACCAGTCAAAAAAGATCCATCATAGTTTCCCAGATCTCAGTGAGATGTTATGATGAAATGCAGTTCTAAGTTACTAAATTGTACCAGGATTCTGAGGCCTAATCCAACAATTGGATTGAGTCTTAGGACTTTCAGAATGGTTATATATAAATAGTCAATTCCTAAAGCCTCGATGCCTTAAGCAGGAGAAATAAATCTGGGATACTGGAATTTCAGTCAGACTTCATGTTTATGAATGGGTTCTCATGGGGAGTAGAGGGTGTGTTGTGGAGGGGGTACCTCCAAACCACACAATCACCTAAGCAATGGCCTCTATGGTCTCACTGTAGTTACATTATTGGGCTAGGGAATCCACAGAAGAAAAATATCCAAGTCCTTTACTTCTTTGAGAGGAATTCAGAATATCTGCTAAAATTAACTCTGCAGCTATTAGATAAAGTAGATTCCCATTACCCACGTTCTTCCCATTCCATTATATTCAACAAGTCCTGACTAAGTGACTCCCTATGACACACATAGTATTGCATGATGGGAACACTTGGGTTGACACTAATGCTTCTGAAACAACAGATATTTCGTGCTCCTATAATGGTTAACTAAAGTAAAGAGCCTTACTAATCAGAAATGATTTTGCGCCCTTCTTTCCTCATCCATCCCTCCAAAAATCTCGTCCCCACATCACAGCCTTTGGGTCACCATCTGGCTATGTATCTCACTGTGATCACATCCTCAATGTCCTGCTTATGGTCAGTCCTCGAGCTGCTGAAAAGTTGTGTTTAATATGGAGAGTGCGTCATATTTATGTCAATGGTGCTGAAGGTTATGGTGCTTCAGATAATGAGCTTTTATTTTAAAAAAAATAGTAGCAAAAACAGGAGCATCTTAAATTAAAGGGCATTTCACAGAGTGTAATTGAACAGGGAATAGGTGTCTATTTTTGTAGAAAAGCTGTGATTCAACTTCTGTCTCTTGCTTATATTTTCCAAATGGTTATACTCTAGATGGAAAAATCAAAAGCTTACTACTGGTCCTTCTCTTGGTATAAGTATGAGTATGCAAGACTCTCTGCCTCTGTGTTCAACTGGCAAACTGCTATGGACTCTTGGATGTGATACCAGAATAAGCAAGGAGTTTATCTCACAAGTGACCCTACCATTCCCCAAATAATTTCCCTCTTGCCCTTAATTTAAAAGCAGTTGTCCTCTGGGTCTTAATGTCAATGCAGATAGCCCTTTACCCTGTAGACCCTCCAACCATTTAATAGGAAGAAATGATTATGTATGTCTTCGTTTCCCTGAAGATAGGAAGGGTCACAGAAACTTGCTGGTTCACTTCCAAGTCATGCTGTCTGGCATGAACTGGGCTTTTGCTGACAATCAGCGAGCCTCCTATTGTTTTTAATTGACTTCCAAGTGTTCCCATTACAAAGGCTGTTTCAGAACTGATCTCTGCTTAAGTCTGAAACTCTGTTCTTCTCCCACCTTTACCCTTTTCTGATCAGATAACTCTGCCTCCTCCGTGGGAAAAGAGAAAGGGGAACTGCGTATTGAAATAAGAGAAGGGAGGGAAGGCCACTCACAGAGCACACTTTGTGCTTTTTCCATACAAACTTGGGGAAGATACAGCTCAGACCTTGGGATGGTATTTCTGCATGTTAGGGGCAGGGTCTGATATGTCACAGGATAACTAACCATCTTGATTTGCCCAAGGCTGAAGGATTTCCTAGGACATGAACTTTCACTGGTAAAATCAGGATAGTCCAGGAAAACCAGGATGGTTGACTACCCTAGATGTGGGTAAGGAACTGAGAGAGTCTGTTGGGAAGGGTACTGTAATAGTCACCTTAGTCTGTGTGGACCCTCAAGCTATGTTTGTTATCATGAACCTTATCTAAAACTTGCCTCAACAGAAGCTTCCCCTGTCCACCTCTGTAATCTCATTTATTACTACTCTCTCCATTGGTCATTTTGCTCCAGCTGCACTGTACTTTCTTTTTCTCAAACACCACAAGCTTATCCATACTGAAGCTGTTCCCTCTGCCTGAAAACAGTCTTTCTTCAGATGATAGTCTTCTTCACATGAAGACCTGAAGAAAGACATCATTAAAGAGACTTTCTTTAACCATTCATTGTAAAATGGATGGTTAGGAAACCTCTACTTCTGCCCAGTTTCTAGCATGTTATCCTCTTTTCTTCCTAGTCTTTAGTATTACCACAATTGATCTTATTAATCTGTTCACTTGTTTGTTGTGTATCTCCACCACTACACGAAAGCTCTATAATGAGGGGAACCACACCTTTCTTGTTCATTTCTCTACGTCCAGCATCCAGAAGAGTAGCAAGAGCTCAATATCTATCCATTGCATGAATGAACAAATTCAAGTGCTGGTGCACTGCAAGACCCATGGCTTTGCTGGGAACATTACAGAAGTATTAGCTGAGATATTGTAGCTGTCATTTCAGGGTCATATCTGAATAACTTCTTAGAAGAATATTTGCATAAAAGGTATCTGAATAGATGTGTGTCTTGCAAATATTCCCTGGATCTTTGATAATACCTATGAAGGGGAAAAGTGAGTCTATAAACATTTGGGAGTGGCATCTATTATTGGTAGAAGCAGATTGTTGAAGCTGAATAATAGGGAAAGAAAGAAAGAATTTAGTCAATTCCAATTGAAGGGCCATCCTCTTTTGCTGAAATCGTAGTTGCTAAGAAGGGGTGTAAAGTCTCCTATTTTGGGATAAAACCTCCTGATACCAGAATTTTCAATTAACCAAAATGAGCCACTATAACTAAATGGGAGGGCAAGCAAGCAAGAGAGCAAGCAAGAAAAGAAGAGATCAAGGAGTTAAAGTCTTCACACATTCACGAGACCCGAACTCTCCTCATGGAGGACATTCCATGAGATTGTCCAGACTTGGCAGAGGAATCTCTCTCTTGGATAGAAAAGATGGAGGGTGTAGAGGTTGCATTGCAGAGGGGCGGGGAAAGAAAGAAATCCCATAAAGTCCATGGGGTCACTTTTAGCAAACTCTTGGAACTGCTTTTGAAGAGGAAGTTGTCAAATTATAATCCTAACATAGCCTAGAATTCTCAGTCTTGAAATAAAAAGGATGAAAAGCATGTTTGACTTTTTAGAGATTAAAACCAACAAGTAAACTGTAAAAGTTATCTATCCCCACGGGTAAGATTAGGAGGCAGTGGGAGTAAGAACCATGGAATGCCTAAAAACAGAGAGCCTAGGAACAAGAATAGGAGTACAGAGACTGTTAGTTGAATTCTTCTAAAGCTATCAACTAAAACTGTTGCTAATTGTGTATATGTGTGTGTAAGTTTGTGGTAGCATATAACACATGTGCTTTTTCCTCAATTGTAATAGCAACTTATCTGGGGAAGAATTTTGTCCCTAGAGAAAGAAATACCTGTGCAATTGGGAAAATAAACTCTCAGGCAAATTTTGGATTTAGTTTTTGTGTAAGGTTGTGTGTGTGTGTGTATGTGTTTAAGTGCTATGAATGTGTTCTTTCTTTGTTATGTGAAGTGCTATGAATGTGTCCTTTCTTTGTCTTGGCTAACTCAAAGTTGATTTGATTTAAAAGAATGAAACATTTTTTCTTTTTAAAATTTTTTTTTCTGTTTCTATTCTGTAACACAAAGAGTACTCTGCCTCCCTAGGCCATAAATAACTCCAGGGACCTTGGAATATGACATACGATTATGAATTGAGTTTCATAACTATCTTAAATGACTCATTGTGACTATCAGGTTTAATGAAATGCTGCTTCTCCATTTTTTTCAGAAGCATAGAGTAGGAAAGATGCCACAACATTACTGAGAGGAATGGAATGATAAACTAGCGTGCCAAAATATTCTTGTGAACAAGAGGCCAAAGAAAAATGGTGAAATGAGTTTTCGAAAAAGAATCAAACAACAGAAGGCAGGCATATGTAGTGATACAGTATGATGATAGAAGAAGGAGGACAAAAAGTTCAAAGACCTGTCAAGTGAATATAAACAGAGTCAAAGTAAAAAGAAAAATAAACACTAGATATGTTATGTTCTAAAAGAATTCTTAGGACTATTCTGATCTGGGTCCTTTGGTAAGCAATATAAACAATGGTTGCCTGGGGTCTGTGTTGCCTTAGGTTTTCTCAAATTTCTTATTTGTGCTCTATTCTCCTATACTTTAACACTCCTAAATAACATATCTTTTGTTTGAATCCTTATACTATGATTTTGGGTCTTGATACTGAGCCCATAAACTGAATCTAGGACTTGAAACCTGAGACAGGGAAGGATAAGTGGATCTGGAACTTCAAAAAATTGTTGTGTCTCAAATCCACAATTCGATTTAAAAGGACCTAGAGAAATGGAATCAGTATTAGAAGAGGTCAAAAGAGAATGAGGTTCAGTAGTAGAACCATATCTGTAAAAAGATGAGTAAGTGATAAGATATCTAAAATGAGACAATGAGGTTCAGACAGTGAGCCTGAGACAGAAGAGGCTTATGTATACAACTCATGTGAAAGAAGAGTTAAAACAGGATGCTTATATAACCAATATTTCATCCTTGCGATTGCTATTATGATGATTATTCTACATTAAGTATATGTAAGAGCCTCTGGGCCTTTCCATATTTCTACAAGAACTTCATTCTAATTTAATAAATTACTGCTCCCATTTGAAAAATTGTAGCTTTCAAAATGTCCATTAGTCCTAGTCAGCAGGAGCATATATTGCCTACATCAGAAAACTATGTGGTGTTGTGGCACCTGGGAAAGTGGCTTCAGGGAACCTACAAACCTGCTTCATTAAAGAGCCTGGATTTCAATGCCTGTCACAACGGGCAGCCAGAGTTACCCAAGAGAGAATTGTCAGAAGCACCAATTAAGTAAAAAATGATGCTTATTTTTCTTGAATCCCAAGAGACAGGGGAGTGAAAGTATAAGGGGTGGAAGACCCATTAGGAATAGAGAAAGAGAGATTACCTACTTCCTAATTGGAATGTTCAAATTATAGCTATCTTTATAATTGAAAGTACTTGAGAAGGTACACAATCTTCCAAGGAGTCATTGTGCAGCGAGGAGGTGGTGAAAAGTAAAGCTATTTCCATTACCTAAAAAATAAAACATTTCTGAATGATAGTTGTCAGAGACTAGGAAGGGTAGTCAGGGGGTGGAAAGTGGGAAATGAATAAGATCGATCATCTGATAGCACAACAGAGTGACTATAGTCAGCAATAATTTATTGTGCATTTAAAAATAACTAAAAAAGTATAGTTCGATTTTTCATAACAAAAACTAAGACCAAATGCTTTAAATGATGGATACTCCATTTACCCTGATGTGATTATTATGCATTGTGTGCCTTTATCAAAATATCTCATGTAACCCATAAATATATACACCTACTACGTACCTCCACAAAAAAATTGTTAATGTATCGTCCTAGATTTTTTTAAAAACATATTTAATTAAAAGGTATAGTTCTGAGGGCTTGATATATTATAGATCCACTGTTTTCATTAGCTAAAAATAGACATTTGTTATGTGCCTTTCCAGCAACTATACTCCCTTCTTCCAGCCACGATGCACTGATTACCCTTTGAGGAATTCATTTCTCTTTGACTTTAAGTCAGTATAGTTTGGATGGGGTTGATTCTATCCCCTAAATCCAGCGATGGGCACCGATTGACCTAAATGAATCAGCAAATTTCATTCCCCTAACCAAAGGGATTAATTTAATGATGAGCACTCAATCAAATTCATACCAGTGATGGAGAGTGAAAAGGACTAAGTCCAGAAACTACTGGAAAAATTTATGTGTCTTTCCCTAAATAATATAGTAAGAATGAGATATCCAGAATGGCAGCCACCATTTTGCTACTATGATGTGGCAGAGGTTAGAGCTGCCGCGTATCCACCATGTGGAATACGAAAATAAAACCAGTACTACCGAAGTCAGAGTAGAAAGATGTAGAGCGACTGGGTTGTCATGACATTGTTTGGCTTGTTGTATCAAGCTTTGTTCACCTCTGGAATTGTAAGTTATATGGGCCCCTCCATATTTCCTTTATTACATAAATAAAATTAGAGATGTGTTTTCAGTCACTTAAAACATAAAGTTCTATTCTACAAAATGGGCAAATTGACTTTGACTATGTTGTATCTGTCACTTAAGTGTGACCACCTGTTTCACAGATGCATCCTAATTTGGTTGAAAGTGATTTTGTCACTTGAGTCCAGGAGCTGGAGACCAGACTGACAAACCTGGTGAGACCCCATCTCTAAAAAAAAAAAAAAAAATATATATATATATATATAAGTTAACTGGACATGGCGGCACATGCCTGTAGTCCCAGTTACTCACGAGGCTGAGTTGGGAGGATAACCTGAACCCCAGAGATGGAGTCTGCAGTCAGTTGTGATCATGCCACAGCCTGGACAACAGAGTGAGACCCTGCCTCAAAATAAACAAATAAAAAAGAAAGAAAGAAAAAAAAAAGAAAATAACTTTGGATGATTCAGTAGAAACCCATTTCTATAACTACAAAGAAAAATTTAAAGCACAAAGCCCCTATTCAAGGTATCTGAATAGTATTTATTTTATAAAAAAAGATTGAATTACTGTCTATTACTTTGGGGCTCTGAACTTAAGAATCAGTAAATGTTTAAATACTTGCCTTATATTCTTTCTAGTGGTTGCAGTCTGAGAACCTGAGACTAGCATGCATGTCAGTGTTTGAAAGGTCCTTAGCAAGCCTGTCCAGTAAAAGCCCTTTAATTTACACATAGGCAAACTGAGGTAATTAGCCATAACATTAGTAGCCAAACATAATGCTCTGATTATATCAGTGTTGTTTGTACAGCACTATATAAGCCTCTTGCACATACAGATAAGGTACCAGGAAAGTTGCTATCAAAGCAGCATGCTTAAGCATTAGTTATCATTTTGCCCAATATCTTCTTTTCTGGTTAAAGAGTCTATCTCTTCCTGTTGGCTTAATCCCTTCTTCCAGGTACAGAAATAGACAAATGACCCAGGATTGGTCAATAAAAGCACAGTATCTTCCTGGACACAGTGATTGGCTTGGAAGTGAGCAGGTGATCCAAATCAGTTGAATCAAAGAAAATTCTGGGACACTTGGAATCAACACAGATGAGGAGCTCTTTTTTTGGTGAAGTAGTTAAGCTAGTAGAAAGTAAGATTAGAGGTGCTGAAGGTTTTCTTTATCACTTTGTTGGAAATGGCTTCCAGCACAAACAAAAGCAGAGCAGAGAAATGATAGCGATTTCTAAGGATATCATCTGGATTCTCTGTTCCGGTCAGCCGTACTCCTGAAACTTGTGGATACATAATCTAATATATTTCCCTGCATTGATTAGACTAGCTTGAACTGTGCTTTCTGTCACCAAAAGAGTACTGACTACGGCAGACTTTTATTTCTCTCACATTTACAAGTGGCATATATAGTAGATATGAATTGCCAACTAGCGAAAGCTTCAGTTTTTGAAATTGTTCACGTAATCTTGGTCCCTGATCAAAGGACAATGGACACGTTTTGGGTTAAGATGAACATATGATCCAGGGTTTACCAATCCATAAAATGGGCTAAGATAATTATTTGGACATGGTGACTAAATGAATTAGCTATAACATCATCTAGAGTTGGGTCAGAGTTGGTGCCATGGCAAGACAAAGTTACTTACAAGCTAAAGCTATAGGAAAGCTGAGAAGCATGTGTAGAGAAAGCTAATCTGTAAAGAGAAAACAGTAGACTAGAAAATATACTCAAAGAAGAGATCATATTACACATACTTCCCCCTGCAAAACAAATGGGATTTAATTGATATAATATAGTTGCCTATTTTCTACACACAATGTGGTATTCTCTTCACTTCATTTCTTCCAGAACCTTCCCTCTCTCCTTTATCCTTTTAATTACTAGCCTTTTTATGATTTAAACTAGCCTAAGTGGGATTCTATTCTTTGCAACTGATCAACCTTTCACCTAAGAATCCTAGCACTAAGGCAAAGGATGAGGAAAATGCATTACAAATCAATCTGGACTAGAGGAAATACATTCAAAAGCAGAAGACTGTGGGTTGGTCTGTAGCATGAATTTTGAGCATAAAGGAGACGGCTTGCTATGCCTCAATTTCTTGACTCTCAATTTGGAGCCTGAAATCTGTGGACTGGCTTACTTGTGCAGGAGCTAGGGAAAATCTCCCCCACAAGTGTTTATAACAATGTTTAAATTATCATCTCAATTACTCTCTGTGTACACATCAATGAGCACTCTGCATATCAATAAATGAACTCTGTGTGTATTCAGAAGGCTACTGTGGTAACATCAACATTGAGATCCAGTCCTCATTTGATGGGCACCTTCCCAGCTAGTTGTGAATGGCTTAGGGGATTATGGCTGAGATTTAAGGGAAAACAGATGATTCTCATTGTCCTACATGAGGTAAATTTAAACAGTCTGAAAATGAGTGCCCTAAAATGTGATATTATTCTGTTCCTGGTCTGTTCTCCAGCTGTACAGAATAAGCGGACCAAAATGCTCATGAGGAGATAAAAAGATTCAAATATGCATGTAAGGATGGGACCACATGGCCAAAGCAGGCTGGCACCTTCTGTGAAATTCAGGTTCACCAACTAACTCAAGGTCATCTTCCAGCCTGCCAGACAAATATCAAATTCATCCTCAGGATCATCCCACCCCAGTGCAGACAAAACTAAACATCCTGGAGTTCTGGCCACATCTTGCTCACTATCTCTCTGTAAGGCTTTTCTGAGGTGGCCCATCCAGCAGCTCAACTCTTGGAGAAGTAGCAAGGGCCCAAAAAGGATGACTTTTGTTGGCATGAAAGAAAAGTTCTAGTCCTTTTCTTTGACCCCAGAGCTTACTCACTCTTCTAGCCTTTTCTCCTTTTCTAACGCAAAATGAGAAAAAGAAAAAATATACATGTCCTAAATACTGATGATATTATGTTCTAGCCTGTCATTCTAATCACTTTGGTAGAGTTGTCTCTCCTTCATTACCAGTCCTTCTTCCCTCCTTTCCTTTTGTTCTCTTGCTCCTCTTAGTCTCCCTTCCATTTCTTTGAGGGGGATGCTTTTTTTCTGGATCATTAAAATGAAGTTGTCATTAAAAATGCCTACTTTGCCAAGGTTATATAAGGAATTAATAATTCAAAGTGTTGTTAAAACAACTTAGAAGTAGAGAAAGGAGAGGGGAATAGCTTTTTTTCCCCATTGTCAAACAAATAGAACCCAACTTTATTTTTTGTGAAGTCTTGCTTATTTCATCCCAGCTGAAGAAAAGGAACAAACCAGTTCTTAGAGACTTAACAGCAGAAACAGCAGCGTTCAAGAAGCACTTACGTGAAATAATTCATGTGAAGCATTAACACATTTCCTGGCACATTGTAAGAACATAGAAAGTGTTGATTATTTATATTACCACTATTACTGGTAGTAGTAGTAGTTATTGCTGTTGTCATTGTTGTTTTAGGGGTTCACACTTATAGTTCTGGGCAAAAACCCTTGAAAACTGGACATCTCCAAAGGGTGAACCTCAATGAGTTTTTGGCACCAGAATCTCAGGCCCTCTTAACGTTCTAAAGTGCTTTCACACCTATCATCTTCCTTTCCTTCTGTCACAAGATTGGATTTGTCACTGAGGCTGAAAACAAAAAAAAAGGTAGTGTTCTAGCTGGAATTGTTACTGGAGTAAAATGCTATTGTGTTAATGTCATCCATAATCACTGCAGGAAGAAAATGCTAAGAAAGGCAAGGTTTCTCTTTTTAAAACACTAATCAACTTATCTTGCAATATTCTAGAGACGCAGAGATTTCCATTTATACCAACACATAAAGACAACTCTTTACATAATGAGCAAAAATTAAGTAATAAACAGCTGTGAAAACCAATTTTATGGGGCCATCTTTCTATTTTAATAAAAACTTATGTGGCACTAATCATGTGACAGACACATAAAGGATTTACAAATATTAATCCATTTAATCCTCATAACAACCCAATGAAGTAGGTTAGGTACTATTATAGTGCCATCACCATTTTAATGTTGAGAAACCTAAGGCAAAGAGGGGCTAGGCGAATGGTCCACTGTCATGGAGCCAGTATGTCATAGAGCCTGGATTCAAACCCAAGCAGCCTGGCTCCAAGTCCATGTCCCATACTATAATGCTGTGCTGCCTCCCTTATGCAACTGCATCCCCTCAAAAGGCCAATGCTTCCTCAAGTAATTCCCCCTTCTATGCCTCAGTCTCTCCAGCTTTAGACTTCTGATACCAAAACTATGCACACTCTAGTCTATTGCCCTATTTAGGAAATAGAACTGTTGACCCATGGGAGGCATGAAACAATTCCACAGTTGCCCACAAAAGCTGCAAAGGTGGTAGCCAGAGCCATGAAAATGACTTTACCTTCAATTCTAAGACACTAAATATTGTATTTTTGGCTGATTAATTTTTAAAAATCATTTGTCTTCCCTTTCTGGACATTCTAACCCACAGCACAACAAAACCTCTTCTTGATTAGACAACCAATTTCCTTGTTTAAAGAAAAAAAGGCTTTCCGCTCCATCTTTAACTGGTTATCAAGTGATAAGGAACTCTGAAGCAAAAAGGGGCATGAAATTGGATTCAGAGAAAGGTAAGAATAATGTCAGACACCAAAACAAAGTCACACTCATTCTGTAGGGAGGAAAACCTACAAGCTGGTATCAGAACCCATCATATATTCTTTATAGTTCATTGTATATAAATGTTTAAACTGAATGCAATTCTTTTTTAAGTAGTGTAGTATTTAAGATCATGGACTCTTGAGCAGACTTCATACATTCAAATCTGAGTGTTACCACCTACTATGTGATCCTAAGCAAGTCATTCAACTTCCTCACTTCTAAAATAAGGATACTAATAGTATGAACTATTATGTGCAGCATGTTGTGAGAATTATGGAAGTAAATATTATATTTAAAGTTCTTCTAAAAGTGTCTGGCAGTGGTAAATGTTTTATATATTAGCTAATAGTAGTGGCAGTATTGAAAAATTACACAGGGAGATATTATCCTCCTTCTTGTATGACCCATAGTCTCCACCACACTATTTATTCAGGACATTGACTTCATTTCACTTCTAATTGCCTTTAACCACTTGATCCTTGGTTTCTTTCCATGATCAAACAGAAGAAGAGGCACCAACACATATAGTCATGGATCAGCACATGCACAATTAAGATTTTGCCATATGGAAATTACTTTAAGACCCATGCAGTCTCTAGGAACACAGTATATACAGATGCTGGGTCTATCTGAAAAGTTGAAAAGTACCACTTTCTGATGGCAACAATCCAATCATGGTAGGTTTCTGTTACTATGAAAAAGATGGTTATGTGGTTTGTTCCTTCTCTCTCTCTCTCCCTCTGTGTGTGTTTGTCTGTTTACTAGTTTGTTGATTTTTTTTTTTAGTTTGTGGGAAAAAAATGAGAAAATGAGAAAATATCAAGGATCACCTAAATGATATGAAACACTAAAAACACAAATTTAGGTTATTCCTTTAATTTGTGGCAATCAAAGTATAGCGATCATATCACTCATCAAGGATAGAGAAAGAGAAGCCTAATTGCTAAAGGAATCAGTGGGGAGTCAACCTAACAAAATTCTAGCATCTGAACTAATTGTGAGGCCACGTCTAATCAGAAATAGAACATTTAAATAAAAACCGAAGGCCAGGATTCAAAAGAAAAAAAGAGTTAATATCAGCTAGTGAGACATATACCAAAGTATCTCTAGGCGTTATTTATGCTTGCTCTGTAAGATTCTACTTAGAATTTAGGAAAGTTATATCTTGATGAAAAGTAAAGTTCTGAAAACATTTCCTGGTTCCTATCTGTATATTACATAAAATATATGACTTAACTTTTCGTTTATGAGACTGTATGAGGCAAGGGATGTGCTGTCACAATTACTCTAATTACAGGAAAACAATTTGGGGAACAAAGAATCTCTTAGATGCCAAACCTGTAATCTCAATAGTATAAAGTTATAAGAAAAATTATAGTCTAATGTTTGGATAAGGAACTACCCAAAAGTCCTGCAGGACTACCCAGCCTTGTATCTCCATTCCTTCATTAGGTTGGAGATATCTCAATGGAGGTCAGATTCTGTGGCTTTTTTATTTGATGATTGATTAGCCACTCAGTTATATAGCACAAAATTTTACTTTCAGATCTGCCTAAACAGTGCAATTGGTCCTAGTGGCAGTATCTGGTTAAAGGAATAGAAGGTCTCAGAGTTCCTGTTCCCCATCTCACTTCAGCTACCGATTTGCCAAAGATGTTTTCTTAATTGTATCTCAGTCCACCTGGATTTTGTGGTCTGCTTTTCTCTAGGCTTGAACCTTGGAATAATTGGTGAGTAAGTCAACTTTGACTCCTATACTATCTCTGTGTATCTTTTCTTATTCGCACCTAGCCAGACCATTCTTATCCTTTCAGAACTTAGTTCAAGTTGCACTTTCCTGGCTTAGAGTTTCTCGACCACTCTGGAAGGAAGAAATGATTTCTCCCCTTTTGCAACTCCTGTAGCATATCATATATTTGTCATGCTTTTCACAGTTAGCATATGCCTTGATGATGATCGTGATGGTATATGTAGAAGAAAAAAATTGTTGAATGTATCTTGTACTTGAAGCTCTTCATGAATTATCTCACTCCTCACCTCTTCCTTTTGAGGTAGGTTCTTGTTATCTCTATTTGGAGAGGAAGAAATGGGCTCAGAGCATTTCAGTCACTTTTCTTTAGTCATATAACTAGTAAATGGCAAAACCAGACTTCAGACAGGTTTTTATGTGTCTCTAGCTTTTCTCTACTATTTTTCAGAGTGTAGTTCATAGATAATAAGCACTAAAATCACCGAAATATAGGTTGCTGAGTTTTACCTCAAACTTTCTGGAGAACAATTTCTGAGAAGTGAGTCTGGAACCTCAATATCTTCCAGTGGTTCAGATGTCTATTGAACTTAGTGAGAACCTCTGTACTAAAAACTACTAGTAGCAACTCCCTTGCATTTGTGTAGGTTCTCATGCTCATGATGACCTTTAACATCTATATATCTATATGTAAACCTTACATAGGTTTACGTCTTGTGTCTCCTAGCTAAAGTTTAAGACACATGGTTTCTACTGCATGGCCTCCTCACAGCATACCTCAGTGCTTTACACACATCCAAAGTATTCCGTAAGCCCGTTCCTTCATTGTGATTGCCAAATGGTATCTGCTGCTTCAGAGAAGACACCAATCTGTATTTCATACTAAAGGGGGATATTCTCAATCCCTGAACCCCAGCCATTCTTTGTGACTCCAATTTCAAGCATTTTTGTGTTGTACCTTTTCCATTAAAAAGGGGGTGTCAAGAGGGTATGACTTTTTGGTCTTCACAGGAAAAACAGCTTTTGAGTCCATTGATAAGATTTTCCTTCCCTTCCTGTATGCCCTTCCCTCATCATTGGCTCCTTGCCATCGTCTCCCAGGGATAAATGTGCTTACAGAAGAAATTGAAGACAATGGTAGCCAAATGCATGCTGGGATGTGCTGTGAGATTATAGATAGGGGGAGTATGTCTTTGGCCACAGCAAGGAAACTAAAATGATGACCATAGTCACAACATTTTTGTCAGAAAATGTTACCTAAAATAAGGTATTTTTAAAATTATAAAAATACAACATAATCATTATAAATTGTTTAAAAATAGAGAAAAAAGTTACCCCATTATTCAAACAAAATCTTTGTCAATATTTTTATATATAGTTGTTCAGTCATTTTTTTCTATGCAAGTATGTGTGTGTGTGCATATGTGAGAGAGAGACACACACATATGTATTTTTTTTAACAGAACAATACTGTATACAAGCTTTTGGATCTTGACTTTTATCCTAATGATAAATCATCATAAACATACCTTTTCATTAAATCTCCTTCTTCAAATATCGATGTTGGAAAACCTGGTAAAGTGTTTAAATCAAATTCCTGTCTTGGTTTAAAAAAGTCTAATGACTATCATGCCTGGTTCAGGGAATCTCAAAAAATAAGGCAAGCAAAAACAGGCCAGAACAAGGGGTCAAGTTGGGATGGTGGGCCTGTGGCTAGTAATCTGAGTAGAGGCCCATTGGGGACCCTATTCCCACATCAAAGTAAGTAATAAGGATGATGCTGGGAACAGTACCTGAGGGATCGGAAGAAACAGAATAGAGCATAGGTAAAGTTCCGAACTCCAGTATATAAGCTGAGGACAATACTCAGAGAGGTCCAGATTAGTTGGAGGTCAAGCATAGGTAGAGGTATAGGTCAGGGATCAAGGCCCAGAAGGCTAAATGTAAGTAGGAGAGCAGCATAGAGTCTGAGTGTACAAATAGGTCCTGGTTGGGGATTCCAGACAGGGATAAACAAATTGTTGGAAAACACAGGGAAACTGAGCACAGGAATTGAGGATCTATATCACAGGGAGTATATCAACACAATAGTGTGACAACCAGTCCCAGGAAAGGAGCTGTTTGGATATCAGCAGTCTTAGTGAAGGCAAATAAGGGTACAGTAAGGACTCTATATAGTCTGCGAATTGAACTCAAGGAATTGTAGTCCGAGGTGTCCTGAGAGTTCTAACAGTGACAGCCAGAGAAGCTCTCCTTGCTAATTGAGAACAAGAGCACTCCTGTCATCATCTCTGGAGCCATCAGCAATCAATAGCCAACAAGGGACATAAGGGAAGTATAGGAGGCTAGGCTGGGGGTGACCTATGGGCAGACCACCCCTTGCATGGTGATATGGTTTGACTGTGTCCCCACCCGAATTTCACCTTGAATTGAAATAATCCCTATGTTTCCAGGGCAGGGCTAGGTGGAGATAATTGAATCATGGGGGTGGTTTCTCCCATACTGTTCTTGTGGTAGTGAATAAGTCTCACGAGTTCTGATGGTTTTATAAATGGGAGTTCCCCTGCACAGGCTCTCTTGCCTGCCGCCATGTAAGATGTAAGTCTGCTGTTCTTTCACCTTCCACTATGATTGTGAGGCCTCCCCAGCCATGTGGAACTGTGAATCCATTGAGCCTCTTTCCTTTATAAGTTACCCAGTCTCGGGTAGGTCTTTACTAGCAGCATGAGAGTAGACTAATACACCTGGTAAGTTTTTCAAAAACCATATAAAAATGGAAATTGCCAATTTTGTGAATAAAAAATAATGGCCCTTGATATGGTTTAGATTTGTCTCCCTGCCCAAATCTCACATGTCAAATTGTAATCCTCAGTGTTGGAGGAGGGGTCTGGTGGGAGCTGACTGGATCATGGGGGCAGATTTCCCCCTTGCTGTTCTCGTGATAGTGAGTGAGTTCTCATGAGATCTGGTTGCTTAAAAGTGTGTAGCACCTCCCTCTTTGTGCTCTTCCTTTTGTTCCTTCCATGCAAGATGTGCCTGCTTCCTCTTTGCCTTCAGCCATGATTGTAAGTTTCCTGAGGCCTTCCCAGCCATGCTTCCTGTACAGCCTGCAGAACCTTGAGCCAATTAGACCTCTTTTCTTTATAAATTGCCCAGTTTCAGGTATTTCTTTATAGCAGTGTAAGAACAAACTAAAACAGCAATTTTGTATGGTTTAACTCTTATAAATCCTCTGCAAAAGAGGTGGGTGTTAGAGTGAGGGGAGGTGGGCTTGAGGAAGTTGTGGAATATGGATTAACTGGGAAGTTTGGTTACAATGACACATGGCTTTACTATACTAAGAAAAGCTAACTTTCAAGACTGGAATATGGTAGATGTTCAGTAAATATTTGTTTAATAAATTTTAAAAATGTTAAGGCTAGCACTCGGCTAGTTACTGTGGAATATGTGAAAGAATAATGTACTGCTATTTCCTAAAAGAACTTATTCTTTTGGTGAAGAAAAATGAAACATTTAGACAGAAAAAAAACACTCATTATTCGGTATTTAGGACAAGGGCACCATAGCCAGTGAGCACTTAAGAATTTAAAGAGGATCTAGAGATCAGTATTGGCTAGAGGGGCTGAAGAGGCCTTTCTGGTAGAGGAAAAAATCAAGACTATTAAAGGTTTGTATATAAAACACAAGAAAAGGGACAAAGTACCTCTCAGCACCAAGTTTCCTCCCACGTATGACCCTGTTCTCCAAACAAATATTCCTTAAACCAGATTATAGTGATGACCAGGTTGCTTTCCTGAAGAATGTTCTTCAATACACTAGTCCTGGGCTGCTGCTTCATTTTAAAAGATTCTCATAGTCCAAGTTGGAAAATGCTGCAATTTCCTCTTAGAGATTCACAAGTATACTAGCATATTGAACTCTCCAAAAAGTCATACAATAAAGAAATCAGTTCTAATTTTGCCTAACCCAGCATTTCTCCAAACAACTTGACTACGGAAACTTTTGTTTGAAAAAATTATTATGAACATTCCATGGTGCTGGTTTGCTATAGAACATACTATAGAAGATACCATTATAGAAGAGTAAACAATTTAAATCCTCTATCAGGATCCCCAAAAGTAAGGGATAACAAGATGGGAAACAGGGTAAGAGTCTCAGGAGCTAGGCTCCAACTGCTATCACTAAAGAGTGGAAGGGAAAAGAAACAGGCGCAAAGCGTTTTAAAAGATGGATCACCTACAGAGTCATGGTTGGAAAACATTGTTCTAAGCCAGTATCTATTTCAAATCTTTTTAGCCCTGATTATAATGCATGACATTTGGACTTGTTAGGTATGATGAGCAAATAACCATTTCAGTTGCAGTATGAGAATAGACAGACATGAAAGTACCTATTTTTTTTTCTCTCTCTCTCTTTTCTTTTTCTTTTTTTTTTTTTTTTTTGAGATGGAATCTCACTCTGTTGCCCATGCTGGAGTGCAGTGGTGCAATCTTGGCTCACTGCAACCTCCACCTCCTCCACCTCTCGGGTTCAAGCAATTCTTCTGCCTCAGCCTCTTGGGTAGCTGGGACTACAGGCACATGCCACCACACCTGGCTAATTTTTGTAGTTTTAGTAGAGACAGGGTTTCACCATGTTGGCCACTCTGGTCTCGAACTCCTGACCCCGTGATCCGCCCGCCTCGGCCTCCCAAAGTGCTGGGATTACAGGCATGAGCCACCATGTCCGGCCGAAAGTACCCTTTTTATTTGAACTCCTGATGGTAAAACTCACTTTCTGCCCCCTCCACTTGCTCTCTTGCAACTGTGTCAGAAAGGATTTTGTGGGATTTGTTTTGAATTTGTTTGATTCCTGGTTACTGAGGATTGTGGTGTATCTGTCATTGGCTTTCAAAAATAGAGACACTCCCATGGTTTCTCTTGTCTTCCAGAAGACTGTCTTGGCTGTAGCTGATGATGACAATCATGTTTAAAGATGAAGAGCTTCCTGGAGGAATGCTTTCCCTGGAGATGTTCAAGCAAAAAGTAAACAAGCACTTGGCAAGATTGTCATAGAGATAGAGATTGGTCTTCATGACTTGTGAGGTCTCTTCCAACATTAAGAATCTAGAATTAGGTGGATGTTTCTCAAATATCTCAGCACATTAAAATCTCCTGGAAAGTTTTTTTGCAAATTCCAATGCCTATGATCTACTCCAGACCAATAAAATCAGAATCAGAATCTGTGGAGGTAGGTCACAGGCATCTTACTGTTTAAAGGCCCCAACATGATTCTAATATGCATCCAGAGTTAAGAATGGCTGAGTTACATGATATTTTTAACCTTTGTTAAAAGTGTTGATCCTGGTATGGTAGATACCATGACTCTATTATTCTACACTGAATTTGTACTTAACCAGAGTAGGTGTCTGCCAACACGAAGTGATTTGAGGCCCTCGGTAGATTTACCTCTCATGTACCCCTAAATTCTTTACAGACTAACTACAGTGCTAGAAACTCTCCCTTTAGAGATGTGTTCTTTTATGTTAGGCCCCCAGAGTCCTCTCAAAATGCAAATACCCTCTGGAGAAGCAGTACATTAAAGTTATTATTAGTCACTGGCACCGTGTACTATAATGGATCAGCCTGTCACCTACCAAGGCCAGGAGGGGAGTAGGGAGGGTACAGGAAAAGAAACATTACTTACATAGTGATTGTGCCAAGAATTGCATCAAAAGTTTACTGTCTTCCTTTCCTGTACTCCTCTATTGCTCTCCACTTTCAGTTTTCAGATTACTCATCTGACCCTCTACATTTGCTGCCTGTGAACTAGCTGTGAGTCATTGTTATCCATTTTGTACATAAATGTGATATTTGGAATCTTATAAGGAACTGGAATAAGAGAGCTATTTTTTGATGTTAATAATTTATTCCAGTCATTTTCTACCCTAAACGATGAAGTCAGAATATAGGTTGTATCTATATAGGCCACCAAATTACCCAACTAGTCAAATTGATGATACAGCCAGTCAATTTAATAAAGCCAACATGGTGAACTTTAGCATACACCAAAGGCAATTTGATCCCCTGGTCCCACTCATAAAAGGACCAACTATTTGAGGGAGCTAACCAAAATGAACAGAGGTTCTGGTACCATGTTGGTGTAGTCTCATTGACATCTCCTCAACTTATTGCTTATTCACTGACTAAACAACTGGATAAAGATTTGATGCTCTAACGTCTTAGGGGATAGTTTCAGATGTCCACTGGATCCAGGTTGAGTAAGGATAATTAATGAACTTATTTTATTGTCAGAGTCTCTTGTGTCAACCTTCCCTCCTTCCTACCACTAACTTCGTTAGCCACATTTAACTGTCATTTGACAACTGCATTTTTTTTTTTTGCATGCAATCAGGTCTCAGTGATATCATTTTTTTCTGTCCTCTAAATATTTCCATTTGCCCATATCAAGCATTTCATAAATAAGTTTTTTTTTTCAGTTAATTTCATGTCACATAATGCTCAATTAGTCGTGTTTAAAATGCTTTTACTAGGCCAGGTGCGGTGGTTCGTGCCTGTAATCCCAGCACTTTGGGAGGCCAGGGCAGGCAGATCACTTGAGGTCCGGAGTTCAAGACCAGCCTGGACAAGATGGTGAAACCTCATCTCTACCAAAAAATACAAAAATTAGCCGGGCGTGGTGGTGCATGCCTACAGTCCCAGCTACTCAGGAGGCTGAGGTATGAGTATCACTTGAACCCGGGAGGCGGAAGTAGCAGTGAGCCAAGATCACACCACTGCACCCCAGCCTCGGTGACAGAATGAGACCCTGTCTCAAAAATAAAATAAAATGCTTTTATTTCCTCCTTAATAGAGGA
Source organism: Papio anubis (assembly GCF_008728515.1). NCBI lineage: Eukaryota > Metazoa > Chordata > Mammalia > Primates > Cercopithecidae > Papio > Papio anubis. The sequence continues at coordinate 41,018,419 of NC_044996.1, read as the reverse complement.
AAAATGCTCTGTGAGTTGAGGACATCAAAAGCTTCCTGGGAGTTTCTGGATTTTTTTGTCCTAATGACCTAAAAAGGTTTCCCTCCCACCCTGCCCCGCACCCCCCCCCCCCCCCGGAAAAGATAAAGATAGCATTACTATTCCCATGGGTCTTTGTTTCAAGATGCCTTACATGACTTAGCTTCTCAGATATTTCATTCACCTTCTCTGGCTAATTTTTGGTATTTAATAACCCTTCTGAATATATTGATTCATTTTGTTTGTAGTTGCGTTTTCATTATCCTAATTGGATTCAAAATCCACGGTAGTGAAAATTTCAGCTAAACTGATTATATGGCATCTGTTTAAGTGACTGGGTTCATAGTTTGCTTTTATTTATGGCAATCTCTTTGGTATACGCATAAACAGATCCTTTCTGAGGGCTAGGACTGTGTTCATGGAGAGAAAGCAAAGGGGAGATTTGGACAACAGAAGTGAAAAGTTTGTTTGCAATTATTTGGCTCTTCAGACGACTAAAAATAAACTTCTGCCTAAATTACCCAGTAAACTACAACTATTTAATATTTTTGAGGTTTATTTTATATATTTGTGGTTTTATTTATTGATTCCCTCTGACAAACCTAGCCCTCACTAAAGGCTGAACTACTGAAATTGCCATTCAATCAGTATCTCTACCTGTAGTTCAAGGGTCAGCAAATTATGGCCCACAGGCCAGATCCATCTTGCTGTCTGTTTCTGTAAATTAAGTTTTATTGGCACATAGCCACACTCATTTGTTTACATATTAACTAATGCTGCTTTCAGACTACAATGGCAGAATTGAATAGTTGCAACAGAGACCATATGTCCTAGAAAGCCGAAAATATTCACTACCAGGGTATTACTAATTTGCCATTACCTACTCTTGTCTCTTCTCATTGATTCTGCACATCACTGCCATTTTTACTTTTCTAAAATGTCAATTTCGTCCTGCAGTTTTCCTGCACAAAAAAACTTCAATGCACAATTGATATTCAGCTATTATACACTGTTATGGCTTTAGTCTTTTCATTGTTATTGCCCATGACATGGTGATTGTTAAATATTTTGAGAATCACTCATGCTTAAATGGTTCTTATTTTCACGGAACAAAATAAAACTCCTTAGCCTAACATCCAAGGCACTTTCTAATCCTCTTTCTCATTTGTTCTTTATTCTGAACCACCTTTTCTGTATCCAGAACACACTCAACTCACTCTTATCTTTGTCTTTTCCTTTATAAACCATTTCTCTAATTTGGAATGCTCTGAACCTTCCTTTCTGCCTTGATGAACATGGAGATCATCTGTCCCTGTTTACCTGGGACAATCTCAGTTTGCACGTTACCCTAATGTAATTATTAATGATGCCTCATTTCACTCTCAGAAGTATACTCATTTGAACAACAAATTACATAGTTATCCCAGCTATATTCTTCCTTCAAGGATGGCTTCAAACTCCGCTGCTTCCGTGAAGCCTCTGATGTCTTCAGCCAACAGAGCTCTTTCTCTCTTTCAAGCTTAGTATGTAGAACACTCACTGTCACTTATGGTATGGAGTCTCAGACTAGATTGTTTTTTACTTTTATAATATCGACCCTCAATTAGAAAATACACTCTCTTCAGTTAGGAGCCATGTCATACATTTTGTACCTGTTAATTTAGCTCCTAGACTATCTCTCACATACATAAAATTTATTTCTGTACATATGTTTATTTGCTGGTTGATTTATATATAATGGCAATCTCTTTGGTATATGCATAAACAGATTCTTTCTGAAGGCTAGGACTTCAGTATATACATATATATATACATGTATAGAAATATATATATATATATATATAATCATGACATGGGAAATACATCTTGAAAGAAGGAGTTATATTCTTTATAATCTAAAATGATGATAGCTTATGCAATTCTATTAACCCTTCTCTGCTATTACTTTACTGACAAATATTTAATTTTCAAATGATTTTTGAGGCTTGCCCATTCAACTGGAGAGGCTTGACAATTTTCATTCTCAGAAGAGTATAGTAGAAAGGGGATGACAATGAGATCATGGGACTAGGGTCTCTAATCTTGGCTCCATCACAATCACTTATACGCTTCAGGTCTCAGGTTTGCTCATCTGTCAAAGAAACAAGATTGGACTAGCTTACTTTCCGAGCTAACTACATCATACTCAAGGAATTAATTAATATAATTAATAGATGATTTGTACAACATAGATTAGGATAAGTATGGTAATATATTCCTAGAACTACCTGAATTCATCCTCAGTTATCAACCTCAAATTGATTTTTTGTCAGTCACTTTTAGTATACTCCATCTTGTGTTTCTGAAAGATAAAAATTTTATTTAGAGTGCACAAGACTGTGCATATAATAAAGACATATGTTCTGATAATGAACTGATCTGGTTAATTAAATTTTGGGAGAGGGAGATTCTGAAAATATAGTGAACTGAACATTACGCCTTTTCCCTTAATTCCCAATTACAAGCTATTTGTTTTTCTGAACCAAATGGGTAATAGTGCCCATGGGCAACTGGGTGCAAATAAGGCCTTGGGCTTTCTTAGGTCCTAGTGAGAAAAGTGATACAGGATTTCATCTCTTCCCTGCCCATTGTGTGAGTGTATGAAAATGATTATCATGGAACTTCTAGGTGAAGACTGTAAATTGGTAAACCTTGACTTTTACAGATTTATGAATCCTCGTAGAGAAGGTTGATATTGGACTTGCATAAGATTGTCAAGTCACCCTGCCTCCTAAAAATCTAAAAAGACAGTGAAGAAGTGATCCAAGTCCTTCCTTTCTGAGACGGGAAGTATAACAAGGAAATAAGAGAGTCTAGAGAATTTGTTCAAGTGCCTCAGTAGGAGACTAGTGCCCTATGTACTTCCATACTCTTGACTTACAGGGATAGAGAGCACTTTGCATGCACTATAGGACTACAGACACATAGGACATGCCATCTACCAAAATCCTAACGAGCTGACAGTAGAAAGTAATAACACTATCTCAGGGTACCTAGAAGCCAGAGAGAGGAAGATAAGGCAGAACAAACTGAATACATGCTTAGAGAATTAAAACTATTAAAAGGAACAGATAAAAATTTGAATAAGAAATAAGAGCATTGAAGGAGATTCAAGTGCACCACAGAAAATGTTTTCTGGAAAGAAAAAATAATTATGTTTGGCCAGGCACGGTAGCTCACACCTGTAATCCCAGCACTTTGGGAGGCCAAGACAGGCAGATCACCTCAGATCTGGAGTTCCAGACCAGACTGGCCAACATGGTGAAACCCTGTCTCTACTAAAATACAAACATTAGTCGGGCATGGTGGCAGGCGCCTGTAAACCCAGCTACTCAGGAGGCTGAGATAGGAGAATCTCTTGAACCCAGGAGGCAGAGGTTGCAGTGAGCTGAGATCATGCCACTGCACTCTAGTCTGGGGAACAGAGCCAGATTCCATCCCAAAAACTAAACTAAAATAAAAATATTATTTTCTATCTTTCCAATTCTGTAAATGAATTGAAAAAGAAGATGGTTACTATTATGATATGAATTGGTATATATACATTAGGATAGGCAGACTGGGAATATGTTTAAAATGCTTAATGAGGACTCAAAATCAAAGTGACATAATTTGAGTGAAATTTTATAACAGGCTAAAGCAAGAGCTGGCAATCTACAGCCCACAGATCAAATCTGGCCTGCTACCTGTTTTTGTGTGGACTGTGAGCGAGGAAACTTTTTACATTTTTAAATTGTGGAAAAATATTAAAAAAAGAATTTTCATAACATGTGAACACTATAGAAAATTAAAGTGTTAGAATCCATAAATAAAATGTTATTGGAACCTAGCCATACTCATTCATTTATGTATTATCTCTGGTTTATGGGAAAAGCAGAGCTATGTAGCTGCAATAGGGACAACAAGCCCTGTCAAGCCTAAAATATTTGCTGTTTTGCTCCTTATGGGAATTTTGCCAATCCCTGTTCTATAGTAGTGCTATTCAATAGAATTGCTCAGTGATAACAGAAATGTTCCATATATGTGCTGTCCAGTAGAGTGGCCACTAGCCACGTGTGGCTACTGAGTATATGACATGTGGCTAGACTGAGTTACTGAATTTTTATTTTAATTGATTATCTTAAACAGTTACCTGTGGCTACTGGCTTCTGTATTGCACAGTACAGCTTAAGACAAAAAACAATAAATAATTTAGACAAAACATAGGCATTATGGTTGCAGTGGTTGTAGTGATAAAATGAAAAAGCGTAACTGGCAATCAAAATATCAAACAAGAGGAATGTGAGATTTAATGCACAAGACAGAACTAGGAGGATGTTGAGCAATGGTAAAAATCACAAACTAGTACGCACAAAACTAAGTAAAACAATAGCTATTAAAAATAAAAGGAAAACTTGGTAAAGTAAAATGAGGGTGGAAAATAATATATGCCTTTCTCAGGTAAAACAGCTCTTGTAAACAAAAAAATAGGAAGTTAGAGTAATAGAAGGAAACAATCAACAAGCTTGATTCACTACCTTTCTATATGAACTTACATCTCTCAAAGAGAGAAAATACGTTTTGTGGTATGCCCATGGAACTTTAACAAAATCGATCAACTACTTGGCCACGAAGAAAACCTTAATGCAATTAAAAATAAAGATTTTGGCCAGGAGCAGTGGCTCACGCCTGTAATCCCAGCACTTTGGGAGGTCGAGGTGAAACCCCGTCTCTACTAAAATATACAAAAAATTAGCTGGGCGTGGTGGCAGGTGCCTGTAGTCCCAGCTATTCAAGAGGCTGAGGCAGGAGAATGGCCTGAACCCGGGAGGAGGAGCTTGCAGTGAGCTGAGATCACATCACCGCACTCCAGCCTGGGGGACAGAGCGAAACTCTGTCTCAAATAAATAAATAAATAAATAAATAAATAAATAAATAAATATTTTACTGGCTGCAGTTTTTTTTTTTTTTTTTTTTTTTTTTTTGAGACGGAGTCTCGCTCTGTCGCCCAGGCTGGAGTGCGGTGGCCAGATCTCAGCTCACTGCAAGCTCCGCCTCCCGGGTTTACGCCATTCTCCTGCCTCAGCCTTCCGAGTAGCTGGGACTACAGGCGCCCGCCACCTCGCCCGGCTAGTTTTTTGTATTTTTTAGTGGAGACGGGGTTTCACCGTGTTAGCCAGGATGGTCTCAATCGCCTGACCTCGTGATCCCCCTGTCTCGGCCTCCCAAAGTGCTGGGATTACAGGCTTGAGCCACTGCGCCCGGCTGGCTGCAGTCTTTCATCAAAATTTAACACTATTAGAAATAAAAAGATGAACGTAAAAATCTAATGAGTTGGAATGAAAATAATAAGATTCAACTAATTTAGTTGAAAAGCAAATTAAGAAAGATTTTTAAATGAGTCTTGGGTTAAAGAGGATATAAAAGAGAAATTATAAAATACTTAGAAGGCATGGAAATGAGAACACTTTATAATAAAACCTATAAGGCATTGAAAACTGCAGGCAAAAGAAAATACTTAGCCTTAAATATCATCATCATAGGAGAAAAACATAACAAATAAATTTATTCACCTTCAAAAAGTAAAAAAAAAAAAACCCAAACTTTAAGAAAACAGGAAGAGATAAAAGCTAAAAATGAATGATACTTTTTAAACAATTGAAATGGCAAATAAATGTAAAGTTTGGCGTTTTTGTTTGTTTGTTTTAGGAGAGGATGACCTTTTATGTTTCTGTTTTAGGAAAAAAGAGAAAAAGCCAAAATACAGAAGAGTAGGAATAAGAAAATAAACATAATCGCCAAAAACTAAATAATCAAACTCCGTGATAACGGTATTGAAAACCTTTCCAAAATCAATTCAAGAAGAAGTGGGAAAGTTGAATAGATTAGCTATCAGAGAGGAACTCGGCAAATGTGACAAATACGTTACCTTTCAAAAAAGCTTCATTCAGCACCACAGGAGTTACAGCGAAGTTTTATGTGATCCTAAAGATTAAATATTCCTGTTATGTAAATTATTCCAGGCCATAGAAAATAATGGAAGTTTCCCAATCCATTTTATTAAACCCAGCAAAACTTCAACTCTAAAACCTAATAAAAATAGTATTAAACAATTTGTATACAATTAAAATGAAGTTGACATTAATCCAACCAACATTGTTATGAATTAAGATGTTAATGGTAATCCCCAGGGAAATGACTAAGTAAATAAAAAATATACTAAAACCAAAAACAAGAGAATTAAAATGATACGTTAGAAACTATCTACTTAACACAAAAAAGACATTAATGGAAGAACAGAGAAATTAAAAAGACATGAGACATATGAAAAAATAAATATCAAAAAGACAAATATATATCCTGCTTTATCAGTAATTACATAAAATGTTTATTCATTAAACAGTCCAATTAAGATGCAGAAATTGGCAAGGTGAATAAAAACATGACACAGCTCTTCAGGAGACACTTTATCATATTTATTTATATATTTGCTTTTATTGTATATACAAGTTGATCATCCCAAATCCAAAAACCCAAAATCTGGAAGGCTCTAAAATCAGAATTTTTTTTCAGTGCTGACATGATGTTCAAATAAAATGCTCACTGAAGGCTGGTAAGGATGTAGAGAAAAGGGAACCCTGTACAGTGTTGGTGGCAATATAAATTAGTACAACCACTATGGATAACAATCTGGAGGTTCATCAAAAATCTAAAAATTTTACTACTATCTGGTCTAGCAATCCCACTGCTGGGTATATACCCCAAAGAAAGGAAATCAGTATATCACAGAGATATCTGCTCCTGTGTTTGTTGCAGCACTGTTTACAGTAGCTAAGATTTGAAAGCAACTTAAGTGTCTTCAGCAGATAAATTGATAAAGAAAATGTGGTACACATACACAATGTAGTACTATTCAGCCTTTAAAAAGAATAAGATACTGTCATTTGCAACAACATGGATAGAACTGGAGGTCATATGTTCAGTGAAACAAACAAACAAACAAAAGCCACACACAGAAAGACAAACATTTCATGTTCTAACTTATTTGTGGGATCTAAAAGTCAAAACAATTGAACTCATAGACATAGAGAGTAGACAGATGATTTCCAGAGGCTGGGAATGGTAGTGAGGGTGGTTATGGGGGGAGGTGGGGATGGTTAATGGGTACAACAAATAGTTAGAAAGAATTGATAAGCCCTACTATTTGATAGCACAATAGAGTGACTATAGTCAATATTAACTTAATTGTACATTTTAAAACAACTTGAAGAGTGTAATTAAATTGTTTGTAACTCAAAGGATAAATGCTTGCGGGGATGGATATCCCATTCCCCATGATGTGATTATTATGCATTTCATACCTGTATAAAAACATTTCATATACCTCACAAATATATATACCTACAATATTCCCACAAAATTTTCAAAAAAAATAAAAACATAAAAAATGCTAATTGGAGCATTTCAGATTTCACATATTCAGATTTGGGATGCTCAGCCAGGAAGTACACTGCAAATATTTCAAAATAGAAAAGAATTCAAAATCTGAAACATTTCTAGTATTACACATTTCAAATAAGGGATATTCAACCTGTATTGAAAGTATACAAAGTAATGTTTTGATACACATAGTGAAATGATTACTATAGTAAAGCAAATTAACCTATCTATCACCTGATACACATAGTGAAATGATTACCATAGTAAAGCAAATTAACCTATCTATCACCTTCCATAGTTACCTTTGGTGTGTGCATGCTAAGAGGACCTAATATGCTCTTAGCAATTTTTCAGTATACTATACAAAACTATTAACTACAGTCTTCATGCTGTACATTAGATCTCCAGACTTATTCATCCTGTATAACTGCAAATTTATACGCTTTGACCTACATCTCCCCATTTACTCTCACTCCTCACCCAGGTAACCACTGTTCTTCTCAACAAGAGTCACTTTAGATTCAAGGACACAAACAGTCTGAGAGTGAAAAAGTAATGCATACATACACACCATTGAATATATTCACACAGACACACACACACACACCATTGAAGGAGTAACCAGAAGACAGGTAAAGTGGATATATAATATCAGACAAAACAGACTTTAAGACAAAAATTGTTACTATAGACAAAGGATATTTTATAATGGTAACAGCATCAACTCACAAACAAGATGCAACAATTATAAATATATATGCACCTAACAGCACCAAGCTGACAGAATTGAAGGAAGAAAAAAGCAATAGAACAATAATAGTTGGAGATTTTAATACCCTATTTTCAATCATGGATAGAACGACTAGACAGAAGATCAACAACAACAACAACAACAAAAATAGAATATTTAGGCAACACTATAAACTAACTAGAGTTAATAGACATGAAACTCTACTTAGAAACAGCAAAATTCACATTCTTCTTAAGTGCACATGGAACATTCTGCAAAATAGACCAAATATTAGGTTACAAAAAGCTGAATAAATTAAAATAATTAAAATTGCATGAAGTATATTTTCTGATCACAAGAGGAGAAACAGGGAAAATTGGAAGCTAATTTGAGATAAATGAAAATTAAAACACAACATTCAAAACATATGAGAAGGATCTAAAAGAGTGCTACAAAGGAAATTTGTAGCTATCAAGGCTTATATTTTAAAAATTTAAAAAATATTGTAAATCAGTAATCTAATCTTCCACCTTAGAAAACCAGGAAAAGAAGTAATTAAACCCAAGACAGTGGATTAAAGACTGAAACATAAGATCTGAAACAGAAAAAGTTCTAGAAGAAATGTAGGGAAAAAACTATATAGCATTGGTTTCAGCAATGAGTTTTTGGAGTTGACCCCAAAGCTCAGGAAACAAAAGCAAAAATCGAGAAATGGAATTACTTCAAACTAAAAAGTAATTTGCCAAAGAAACAATCAACAAAATCCATGCAATGAAATATTATTCAGCCACAAAAAGAAATGAGGTACTGATTTATGCTACAATATGGATGAACCTTGAAAACACACTAAGTGAAAGAAGCCAGATACAAAAGGCCACATATTGTATGATTTTATTTATATGACATGTCCAGAATAGCCAAATCCATAGAAAATAGATTAAAGATTACCATCACTTGGAGTGAAGGAAGATACGGAGTCACTTAAAATGTGCACAGGATTTCTTTTTGGAGTGATGAAGATATTCTGAACTTAAGTAGTAGTGATGGTTGCACAACCTTATGGACATACTAAAAATTTCTGCATTGGATATACAGTTTAAAAGAGTGAATTTTGTGGTATGTTAATTATAGCTTTATAAAATAATAGTACAATCATGTCATTGGAAAAACTCAGGATACTACATGTTATAAACTAAAGAGTATATGAAAAATCTAGGAAAGCTATACTCTTTAGAACAAAAGATAAATGTATTTGATCATTTAAAATTGAAGCCTGGCCACAGTGGCTCATGCCTGAAATCTCAGCACTTTGGGAAGCTGAGGCAGATAGATTGCTTGAGCCTAAGAGTTCAAAACTAGGCAAGGCAACATGGTGAAATAACATTTCTACAAAAAAATACAAAAATTAGCCATGGATGGGGTATGTGCCTGTAGTCCCAGCTACTCTGGAGGCTGAGAGGTAGGAGGATCACTTGTGTCAGGGATGTCAAGGTTGCAGTGAGCCGTGATCCCACCACTGCACTCCAGCCTGGGAAAGAGAGTGAGACTCTATCACAAAAGAAAAAATAAAATAAAATAAAATTAAATTAAATTAAATTAAATTCAAAATTTCTATATGGTAAAATATATCATAAGCAAAAATATAATAAACAAAAATGTATAATGCTGATAAGAGACACAAGGTTATTACACATACACAGAGTTCTTTTAAAGTGAAAGAAAATGGACAAACAATTCAATAGAAAAATAGTCAAAGGTAATGAATAATCAACCCATTGAAGGGTAAATCCAAAAAAGTTAACAGACAAAAAGATTCACTAGTAGTCAGGGAAATGCAAATTAAAGTTATAATGAGGTAATACGATAAACCCATCAAACTGACAAAGTTGAAAATCAAATAACACCCGTACGTTGCTGGTGGAAATGTGAAGTTTTACAGCATTTTTGGAAAGCAATCTGGAAACATCTATTGAAATAAAATATTAATTTACTCAACTCAGCAATCCCATTCATTGTAGTTTATTCCATTGTAGTAAAAGCATGTGTACAAGGATGTTTATTTCAGTATTCTTTATAGTGTCAAACAGAAACAAAAACCTGGAATAATCTAGATAATTTCCTCTATTGGGTGAAGGCTGAGTAAATTATAGTACATCCAATTCATAGACTATTAGACTGCAATTAAAACTAATATACTACTGTTATCCCAGATGACCGAAGATATTTCTCAGAAGTATTCTTAACTTAGAAATGCAAGATACATGAAGTCCTTGCCCATGCCTATGTCCTGAATGGTATTACCTAGGTTTTCTTCTAGGGTTTTTATGGTTTTAGGTCTAACATTTAAGTCTCTAATCCATCTTGAATTAATTTTCATATAAGGAGTAAGGAAAGGATCCAGTTTCAGCTTTCTACTTATGGCTAGCCAATTTTCCCAGCACCATTTATTAAATAGGGAATCCTTTCCCCATTTCTTGTTTTTGTCACTCATAGGTGGGAATTGAATAATGAGATCACTTGGACACAGGAAGGGGAGCATCACACACCGGGTCCTATTGTGGGGAGTGGGGAGCAGGGAGGGATAGCATTAGCAGATATACCTAATGTAAATGACGAGTTAATGGGTGCAGCACACCAACATGGCACATGTATACATATGTAACAAACCTGCACGTTGTGCACATATACCCTAGAACTTAAAGTATAATAAACAAAGAATAATTTTAAAATAAAAAAAATGCAAGATACAAAATTATGCATAGTACAACCCCATTAAAAAATAATGACGAAATCCTATATATGTGTGTACACGTATGAACATGAAACAGTATCAAAGAATATATCCTAAGGGCAACATGGTTTGTCATGGGTTACCTAATGAAACAGAAAGAAGAAGAGAAATGAGAGCCAAGGAAAAAAGAAAAGGGAAAAAATAAACCTGCAGGTAATGATCACACTTATATAAAAGTAGATATTCATGTATATATATCTCTATATATGACATTTAAAATGAATATAAAAAATTACATTAAGGCTGAAATGAGACAGTGTAAGTGAATGTGCTTTGCTTTGTGAATTTAAGAGATTATACAAACAAGAAATATTATGATGTAAAACTATAGCATTCTAGTAGTCGAAAATGAAGAAACATACATAACTCTAAGATATCCTCTACAACAAAAAAATGAAAAGAGCCTTACCTTAGGCAAGTCATTAATGTCCTTATCTTATTTTGATATATGGTATTAAAATTGGTTGAAGAAGAATGACCTTGGTTAAGTGGGGTAAGAAACTTCCTGTATAACTCACCTAGCAAATTCAAGACTCTTTTAGTCACTGAATGCCACAAAGCTATTAGGGGAGAAAAGCTACACTTTTTGTTGCTTTACAACAACTTTGATTTTAACTACTCAGTAGTCCTTCAGAATCCCACTTATGCTCATAAAAATTAAGGGTTGAAAAAAGCATTATAGTCTACTCTGGAAAAAATACATAGTTGGATTGAATAGTCGCTGATAAATTAATGTTGCACTTTCTTACTGTGGAGTTTCTAAAAGATGATTTTATTTATTTATTTATTGTACAAATGTATGAGGTACATGAAAAATTTTCATACATGTATGTAATATATAGTGACTTGTTCAATCCATTGAAACATATTGTTTAGCAGGGGAGTTGTACAGAAAAGATGAGATGTGGAATTTAGATTCAAAGATCGTGTTCACTCCCAATTCTACTATTACATAGTTGTTTGACTTCTGGCAGTTTACTAAATTCATCCATGAGTTTCATCAACCTCACTTCATAGGGTTATGAGAAGATTAAACTAACTAGATATATAAAACCAGTTACTACAATACCTCTGTCTTTGTAGGCATTCAAACATTTAGTTTTATTTTCTTTCTTTTTCTTGTTTTTTTTTGGGGGGGGAGAGGGAATGGAGTCTCGCTCTGTCACCAGACCGGTGTGCAGGGGCACGATCTTGGCTCACTGCAACCTCCACCTCCTGGGTTCAAGCGGTTCTCCTGCCTCAGCCTCCCGAGTGGCTGGGACTACAGGCACGCGCCACCACACCCAGCTAATTTTTGTATTTTTAGTAGAGACTGGGTCTCACTACGCTGACCAGGATGGTCTCAATCTGTTGACCTCGAGATCCGCCCACCTTGGCCTCCCCAAGTGCTGTAATAGTCATTTTTATTTTTTATTTTTCATTACACCTAGGGAAGCTTCTCCACTCAATCTGTGACTCCAAAACCCCAGAAAATACCATAGAGCAAATAGTTGCTCAACATAGAAGGAAACAAATAGTTCCTTGAAAGCAGGTCTTACAAACCTAAGATGAGGTGAATGTTGTTTTGATAGCTGCCTCAGTCTCCCTCTAGTGTTTAATGAGCCTATAATAACCATTATCTTCCCTGAGCTACACATATGCCCCTACTCCCCTCCCTCTTTTAGAAGCAAAGCCAAACCCTTTCTACACAAATATGTGGAAATGTTTAAAGACAGATAAACCAGTACTTGTGAGATTTAATTTTTCATTGATCTTATGTGGGGAGTGGGTAAGAAAATTGGAATTTAAGACATTTGTGTTTATATGACTTTGAAGCCACAAAGTGAAGCTTGTAGCTAATAAGGTCATAGACTTATTAACTGTAGTTAGAGCGAAGAAGCTCTTATCCTTGAACTGAAATTCCAGACACATGGCTCAACTAACAACTTTGAGTAGCTTCTACCCCTTTAATCACCTCACCGTTTTTTTTTCTTTACCTCCATCATTAATGAAATCTGGTCTATTATCTCTCCACACAGAAAACAAATTACTTGATTTTTTTGATTGTTTGTTTGTTTGTTTTTTTAACATTTTGCTAGCTTCTTGCCACTGGATTTGAACATAGGAACACATCTAAATTAAATGTCAGGCTCAGAGGTCCTTCCTAAAGGCAAGCACCGGAAGCAATGAAAGTATATTATGTTCACCAAGAAACAAGTGGAAGTGTTGAATATCTTGTTTAATAAGAACTCATACCAAAACTCAAGCCTTCAGAAATAAATAGCTTCAAAAATGGTCATGCATCCAACGGTGCTGCAGGTTTGGTTCAAGAATTATGGAGTAAAACTCAAGAATGCAATCTATGAGCACATTCAGGAAACACAAGAGGCTTAACAACAGCAATTACCAGGGGGAGGCATCAAGACCAGCCCTTCCAAGGGAAACATGGTAATATGACCCAGATCTCCTAATGATGACTATTCTATATCCCTCATATATAGAGATCTTCTGGTACTCTCACTGCAACTCAGCATATGTCTCAAATTGAAGGTTCCCACAGATCACTCTGTTGATCTCAAAATAGTCCACTTTGGCTGCTGCCAAGATCCTAACCTATACTGCCTCTATCCCATTTTGGAATCCCAAGTTCTTTCCCCAAGTTTCAATTTCCAATTCTTTTGGCTCTCCATTTCTACAAAGAATGAATCAGCGAGAGAAGCTAGACACAAAACACCACATGTTGTAATGATTTGTAATGACTCCTATACAAGAGAATACTTTTCAGCAATAAAAAGGAGCAAACTAGAGATATACTCAACACGGGTAGATTTCAAAAACATTAAATTGAGTGAAAGGAAAAAAAAACATGAAAGACTACACACTGTATAATTCCATTTATACAAATCCTTAGAGCAGGAAAAACTAATCTATAGTGGCAAAATCATATTAATGACTGTCTATGTGCGGAAGGAATTGATGGAAAGAGGCATAAGCAAATTTATACGAGCGGTGGAAACGTCTTATGTCTTAATTAGGGTGGCAGTTATCTGGGTGTATAAATTCATCGAAACACATAGAACTATATATTTAAAATGCATGCACTTTATTTTACATAAATTGTGTCTCAATAAAGATAAAGATATAAAAATGAATAAAGGTTTGCTGGTTACCCTTTCTATTACTGTGGAGACTGCCCCACACATGAAGGAAAGGGCACAGTGTACAGATACTTCAGTGTGTCCATCAACCTTGTCTATGCTGTTAAAATTTTGAATGGCCTTTCCATTAAAGAAGAAAAGCAAAAGGAAGCAATGGAGGGGAACCCATTTTCTGACTAAGCAGTGGGTACTTGTACAATACATGAAGAGCGCAAAGAACTAACTAGACTTTACAATGTCTGGGACCTTCACTACTCCCCATTATTCATGGGCCTAAAAGAGACATCCAGGGGTCAAGTATCTTTATAATAAACTGTTAGTCTACAAAAGTTGAATCTAGTTACAGTATCAGTTTTTTGGAACCTTGCACCCATTAGAAAGCCTCGCACACAGGTCCTGCACATGTTTAGTTCAACCCAAGCCTGTAGTATTTCTTTACTGAGCTCCCATGTAGGAAATCTCAGTTTTTGTCTATAGTACTGACCTTGGAAGAGCTAAAAGACTTTATAATGTTCTATTCCTCTCCCTCTCCTCTCATCTTTTTCTCTTAAGTTGATTAATTCATTCTGTTCTCTATTTATAGGCTGTTATGAAATCTGGCTGTCAGTAATCAATAACCCAGGGCTTGAAAGTTTCAGAAGGAAAAGTCTCTTTTGTAGATATAAAAAGTCAAGCTTTTTATAAAGAGTAATTAAGGTAATGATGTCTGAATTGGGGTGGGGGGTGTTGAGATTCCATCATCTATAATGTTTCCACTATGTAATTCAAGTGTCTTATTTAAGAAGCTACTAAATGAGAAGCCATGTAAAGAATAAGAAGAAGCTTCAGTATAGGTAGTTCAGTAAGAAAAATAACTCTTAAGAAAGCTATTTTAGATGACTGCTAATAATATTATACAACAACCTAATCATACATGTTTTGTTTTACTTTATCAAAACGATGATGGTATAATTAATTTAGATGACTGCTAATAACATTATACAATAACCTAATTATACATATTTTGTTTTACTTATCAAAACGATGATGGTATAATTAATATAGGCAAATATAAGCTCCTTCGATGGTGAAAATAATTTCCTTATACATTCACAAATATTGAGTACTTAATGTGTGCCAAGGATTGTTCTAGATAGCAAGGAATACATGAAGAAAATAGACAATGTACAACTCTGATGATGATAAGTACAATGGAGAAAAATTAAGAATGGTAGAGGATAGGGAGTAAAAGGAATTCCATATTGGATAAGATGTTTAAGGAAGGTCTCTCTAATGAAGTGACATTTAGCCTGAGAGGAAAAATGTTCCAGGTAGGCAAAAGAGTAAGTTCCATGTTTCTGAGATACAAGATTGAGAAAGACTGTGGTAGGTTCTGGCATACGTGGCCTAAAGCTACCTGGGGGTTGGGGGAAAGGTGGGACACAAGTCAAAAATGTATTTGTAAATTAGAGTTGTTTGTAGAATTTTGTTAGTGATGTTTTGCTTGACACACACAAGATGATCAATAAATATTTTGAAAATAAGTGCTGTGTGTTGTTGCAATGAGCACCAGTGGTCAGTATATTCCGATACAAGAGCTATTTTCCTTGAGGAACTTCCTATGTCATTGTGGAAGCAACATCCACAAATAAAGTTGTTAGATGCTATTGAAGCTCTGATAAAAAGCAGAATGAGCATTGGGAAGAGCATAAGCTTGGGAATCAGACAAACCTTTGAGTCCCAACTCTACCACTTACTAGATATGTGACCATTAGCATGCTATTTAACCTCTGTGACTCAGTCTTATTCATCAGATGGATGTAAAAGTGCCTTTCTCACACCATTTCAAAGATTATAATACATGGTGCATTTGAAATGTTGAGCACCATATCTGACACATACCTAATAAATAGCAGCTCCTCCTCAGTCCTTGCATACACCTGGTGCTTTAAAAGTAGGTACACTGATTTACCTGACACCATCAAATTTGATTCACACAGCAGCCCCAGGAGGCAGAGTCCCAGTGAGCAGCATGGTCTACGAACACTCAAAATACTCAAGGAAAGGCAGAGTCCATGGCCAAGTTAGTTGGGAGAAGCATGGCTTTTTTTCTTCACCAGTCGTTCAACATCAACAAAGCAATAGTTTCCCTTGTTTAAGCCCTGACTACCTGGTAAAGAATACATGTCAGTCCTTTTTGGAAAGGGAAAAGAGGGTATTAATGGAGCCGTTGGTAATTACGTCTCTGGGATTTTTAAGAGACTGTGGCGCGATCTCGGTTCACTGCAGCCTCCGCCTCCCAGGTTCCAGCTATTCTCCTGCCTCAGTCTTCCGAGCACCTGGGACTACAGGTGTGTGCCACCACGCCCGGCTAATTTTTGTATTTTTAGTAGAGATGGGGTTTCACCATATTGGTCAGACTGGTCTTGAACTCCCTTGTTTATTTGTTTGTTTGTTTGTTTATTTTCTTTCCATGAAAACTGAATCAGAGAAGGTTTTGAATCAGAGAAGGTTTAGACATTATTCGCTCCCTCCCACCATCTGCAAAAAAGAGACATAAATGAACTTTATTTGGTGCAAAGAATAATGAGTACTATGTGATTGCCAGATCATAATGTTATATTATCAGCCCCCTTTGCATTTCGTATTTACAGCGACATGTGGCTGAGCTCAAACTTGTCTTTTAATCTTCCCCTTGTTCTGATTGGACAGTGGAGTTGATAGGTCTGTTATTTCGGCAAATGCTGTGTGTGAAACTAAAGAACAGCAGGAACAAATTAGTGTCATTCTTTTCACATGTCATGGACAGAGTGTAAAAAGGCAGTTTGCTTCTCTGGTTGGGAGAAGTGGGAGGGAAGGATGTGTACTATTAGTAGGGAGTAAGTTGGTAAAATGTAGAAAAATGAACTGAATGGATTTTAATTTTTTGTTGGGGGGCGGTTAGTATAGAAGAGGTAGTGCAACGTTTAATGGTTCAAGATTACATCATTTTTTTTTTATTTGTATGAGTTTAAAAGGTAGAAGCGTAGGTTTTACATGGATATATTGCACAGTGGTAAAGTCTGGGCTTGTAGTGTAACCATCACTCAAACAGGGAACATTGTCCCCATTAAATAATTTGAATTGCAAAATGTTAAACCCTGAAGGGCCCTCAGAGATGACCTAGTCCAGTCCTCCTTTATAGATGAGGAAGTGGAGATCTAGAGAAGGAAAGCAGCTTTCCCAATATCACACAGCTAGCAGCTGCACTTCTCAAAACAAGACATGCCTAAGCCAGGGAACACATTAAGGTTTTATGAGGGGAACCCAAAACAACAGGATTACTGATTCTTGGTGCATCAACTTTCCTATAGATTGGTCATTTAATATAAACAGGAATCATTCATAATCAGAGAAATGCAAATTAAAATAGTCACTGGGCTGTCACTTTACACATTTCAGGCTGGCAAAAGTAAAAAATTTGGATAATACCGAAGGTTGGAAGGGATGAGGGAAAAGAGAAACAAACCCTCCTCCACTGCAGGTGGGAGTCAAAGCTGGTACAGCCATTCCAAAGAGCAGTCTGGCACAACTCACTCTCATGAAGAAAACACACATTCTATGGCCCAGCAGTTCTTCTCCTGGTATATACTCCAAAGAAAGTTGCACATGAATCCACATGTAGACATGTACAAAGATACTCTCTGCATCTTTGTCTAGGGAGGCAGGAAGTTGGCAGCCATCTGGGTGCTTGTCCCTGGGAGAGTGAACAAGTGAAACGTGGCAGATGTACATGCTGGAGTGTA
The DNA here is from genome assembly GCF_008728515.1 of Papio anubis. Taxonomy (NCBI): domain Eukaryota; kingdom Metazoa; phylum Chordata; class Mammalia; order Primates; family Cercopithecidae; genus Papio; species Papio anubis. Next base: position 41,000,521 of record NC_044996.1, on the reverse strand, counting down.
ATGCCTCAGTGTAACATCAGGTTAGATGTATACAAAGAGCATGGATGGTTCTTGTATCAGTGTTGACAGGAAAGACATAAAAACTGAAAGGAGACGTGTAATAAATGCCGTTTCCACTCATTAAAATGCACGTACATAAAGCCATATATTTTGAATAACACATTCAAATCAAAAGATACTCCAAAACACATGAGGATGGCTGTATATGTTGGGGGAAAAAATGGGAAAGGGAGTGGAGACTAAAGGAGAATAAAATCACAATGAAATAAACAAGAGGTAGAAGGCCAGATTCACATGAATTTTTAAAAGAAAACAGTAGATTTCAAATAAACGTTCTGCTTGTGGCTGGCATTGGACCACATCTCCAGTCGTGTCCAGAGTAGAGGTGGGAAATAATGTGGGGGGGGGTTATGAGTTCTTCCCCTAGAGCTATTTTGCTGGAAGATTTTGAGAGGCCCCGAACCACTCAGTATAACCACGGGCTTTGTTTATGAATCAATCCACTCCAACTCATCTCTTCAACACTCCCTGAGGGGATATCTAGGCCAAAGGAGTCTGCTAGATCTACTTTCTCTGATTCTTTATTTCAACTCTTTCTCACATGGCTCCTGGAGGGAGAGCTGTTCTCCTAATCACCAACACGTGGGGCCTGACTTCTGGCGCTTTCTCTCTTCAACAATACAAGGTTTTTTTCTGCTTCCCCTGATGGCTTCTCCCAGGAGAGTTTGTTGTAAGGACTGCCATTATATATTTAGTTTTGAGGCAACAGGAAAACATTCATCATGGCCAATGACGGGCTATGATTGTTTTACAACTTCACGGCTTCACAATATGAAGGAATAGTTTAAAGCCTGCAAGTCCACAATGTTGGGGCATGGAATTATTCTGAAGGTACATAAGAAAGGCAGAAGAAAACAGGGACATCGCTCCATCAAGATCACCAAAAGGGACTTGGTCAGAGATAGTGTGCATGGAAAAGGGGAAGAACTTGAGAAGGCCTAAAATTTGTAGGAGAGTATGAGAAAAGTGGGGCTGGTAAAATAGGTCCCTGTGATTAATACTTTATGTTTCTAAAGAGCACGTTGATGAGGAAAACAAAAGAACAATCTGAGAGGCTCCAATGAGAGAGATGTGAACTCAATGTTAAATTGCAAGCTAATTATATCATTTAAGCATTTTCATATTTACAACCTGCCTAGTTGCAGAAGCTGACAAAATTTCCAAGAAACTATGGCTTATCATTTTCTCAGAAACACAAAAATGTCAAAAGTCCTTAATGTAGCTTTCACCTGGATCCCCTTCCTCATCACTACTATCTCATCGACTCCTTTTGGCCCTTTTGCCCATTATACAGGTGCAGCATCTCTGTTGTTTTGTAGTATTTATCCTCATCTCCAACCAAACAGCAAACCAAGATGGGGAACTCCCAGGACCAAAAAGTTCCCACTACTAGGATTACACATGGTGTTAGGAAGTTGCACTTAACTCCCAGAAAGCTAGCACTGGAAATTGCTTGATCGGTTTTATCTAATTTTCTAAATTTTTAAAACTCCAGTGAATGTGCTGAAGGGTGGGTTTTAGAATGGGTCAGACAAGGGTTGAAGACTTGGATCTACCTTGGAGTGGCAAGTTACTTAATCTCTCTCAATCTCAGTTTCTTCGCAGTAGCCAGTACTTGGCATGTAACTGATATTTGTATATCTGGAGAACTGAATGCAAAACTATACAATGATGATGAGCATAACTTTCTCACAGGATCTTTGTGAAAGTTAGGCAGTGTGGTGATAAGCTATTAGCACAGTATAAGTTTTACATATATTATACTGTTTAGTATATGAGAGGCATCAGAATTTCCCCACTTCCTTTTGATCTCTCTTTCCCCTCTAAATTCCATGCTGAGAATACTCAACTCCCCAGCCTCTTTGCCTTTTTTTCTTAAATTTCCTTTTGACATCCATCTTTAGGACTTTGTCATTTGAGTGACATTTGCTAGTTCTTATGTACCTTAATCACTCCTCTTCTTCCTCTGTCCTTGTCAGAGCAACGTCATCTCAAGCTCTATAACTGAATTTGGCCTTCAGATAATCATACCCTTTTCAATCTAACCCTCTCAGATAAGATATGGATTTGAAAGAGGGAGAGAGAGAGAGAGAGAGGGAGAGAGAGAGAGAGAGAGAGATGTTCTGAAACAATCTAGATATCTTTATTTTATTCCACCTGTCGTTTTAAAGTTATGCAGCTCTTGGACAAAGCCCCAACTTCATCTGAGTGATATTAGGCAAAATACTTAACTTCTGTAAGTCAGTTTCCTCACTTGCAGAATGGAGATAACAGCACTCACTGTGCAGGGTGTTGTGAAGACTAAACAAAATCATGCATGGGGCATGAAGTACCACATCAGAGGTTTTCAAACTTGTTTCACCACTCAGAGCTCATCTTATCTCCCCTAACTACCACAACTCTGGACCTGGGTTTTGAGGTTTTGTTTTGTTTTTACTAAAATACATAAGATAACAATTTTTTTTTCTTAAAAACATAAATAGCCACCAGTCAGAATAGTCCCACATGGTCAGTATTACATCTGTGGATTACTAAACTCTTATACAAAAGAAAAAAAAAATGTCCTTTCTAGCCTGAACAACTATATTGTGAGTAAGTGTACAATTTCAATTGAGTTAAATTGCTCTGAACCTAGAAAAGTCATTAATTAATAAGTGTTTGCAATCAACTTCCCACTATACTCCCATTTTCACCTCAACACACATACGAATGCACACACACGTTACTAGAACATGTTACTAATCTAGAACATGTTACTAATCCTCCTTTTTGATGTAGAATCTGGGTAAGTCGTTCTACAAAATAAAGAGCTAATATAAGGAAAGGGGGTGGGGGAACAAAAAAAGACATGAGAGGCTCCATGGGCTCTATTTGTGAGAAAGGTTTTGGGAGACAGAGTTGGGGAGAAACAGGACCTGGAGGCAGCTGTGGTGTTTGGAACATACTGAGAATGCGGGAAATTGAAAGGGGATTTTGGAGAACTCTTTCTGTTTCTTATGAATGTACTCTGTCTTTGGCACTTTAGAGAGAGCTTGCAATGAAGATTTCAACTGCTCTTCAATTAGTTTTTATGCAGGATTGGTGTTCCTCTGATTGTAACACTGTGAGACATGGGGTCATGAGGCAACTGGGCTTTGTTTAAGTTATACAGCATGACCTCCTAAACTAGGTCAAATTGTTTGCTAAACCGACTGCCTCATTTCTTAGGGGAATGAACACAGTCTTTAAGTGTGAAATTTTTCCAAAGTTCTCCCCGGAGCCCTGAGGTATTTTCTCCAAAATACATTAACTTCTTCTACAGCTGAAAATCAAGCTCTGCTCCTTATTTGGCAGGATCTGTATCACTTCCAATCTGAATTGTAGATTATTAATGACAAGCTGTCATTTATCTGTTAGCACTTTACAGATACCATCTCATTTAGTTCTTATAATAACTCTGGTACATGGAAATTATTGTCCTCATTTTACATGTAAGAGATCCAGGGAGTGGAAGTGACTTTTCCAAGGTCACCAGTAGAGACATAATTCAAACCTAAATCTGTCCAATGCCATGACCTGTACTTTCAACTACTACACTTTGATGTCTGGAAATATGCTAATGGGTTATTACCTATGCTGGGAATAGAAGGATTTTAATTGAGTATCCAATATTATTGTTAATATTATTGTCAAGAGAATGAATGAATTTGTGTAGAGGAAGCAGTTCATTCAAGTGAACTATGATAGGATTGGTTGTGAATAAGATACCACATGTAGAGTATCAATTATTTTTAGAGTGAAATTAACAAGAAACAGTGATTTGGGTTGGAAAGATATGAGCAGCTACTCTGTAGTGAGTGAGAGACCTTTCTGAACAGGGGGAATAGAGGAGAAGGTTTTTGTGAAAGTAAAGAAAGGGGAAAAAAGGATTAAAAGGAAGTGAATGTGAGCACTGTAGAAAAATTAAGAAAGGAGGATGAGTTAGGAGGCAGGCCAGAGCACCTACAGAAATGGTTTCAAAGCAAAGCTCCAGAAATCCTAAATACACTAATGAATAGAAAATACCACTTAAGCTGCACTTACTTTTGGCTTTCAAGGTGTAAAGGAAGAAATATGCTCTCATTAGGTGTTACTTTTCTAATACAGCAGGCAGGGGTGGAGGGAGGGAAAAAGTCTCAGTGATCTTGGCCTAAGGGACTTACAGGGGCAGCTGCTCCCACACACACTTTGTAGAAAGTTTAAACGAGGTTACTGCATCAGAATTCTTGTCCAGGGCTCCCATCCCTACCCCGAGAAATGAAACCTGTTAGGATCCAGTGATTAATCTGTTTCTCTAGAACCCGTCTGAGGGCACTTTTAGAAGTACAGCCAATATCCTATAAAATGCAGAGGGAATCAGATGGAGAAAGAGGTCCCAGAAAGGGCAATCTTTTCGCCAAAAAACAGTGAAATTAGAGAAGAGAATTATCAAGGGCCCCAGCTTCTCAGTTCTTCCTCTTCTTCCCACTCAGTACTCTTCTCTTATCAGCCTTATCACACCCAATGCCTACTCACAATCCCCAAAATGTCCTTTCAGATCTTTCATTCAAATCCAGGTATAAACTATTCCTAACAACTTCAAAGAGCTTAAGGCTTGTGTAGGACACAAGGAACACCTTTCATATTGGAGCTACTTTCATATTGGAAAGTAGCACCTTTCATATTGGAGCTACTTACACAGGCCTAGTAGTGCTTCTTAAACTTCATCTCAAGTTCCCCCTTTGCAGAAGAGAATGAAAAAATACCTCCCAGGAGGTCAGAGACATAGCAGCAAGACTGGAATTTAATTTAATTGCAAGACTGGAATTTCTTTGCTGTGTCCTGTTTTATATATACATATATATGTGTGTGTATATATATGTGTGTGTGCATCTATATATGTGTATATGTGCTCCATATAGCCAGCTGTGGTGGCTAGCACTTTGGGAGGCCGAAGCAGGTGAATTTCTTGAGGTCAGGAGTCCAAGACATTCCTGGGCAACATGGTGAAACCCTGTCTCTACAAAAAATTAGTTGGGAATGGTGGCACGCGCCTGTGGTTTCAGCTACTTGGGAGGCTGAGGTGGGAGGATTGCTTGAGCCTAGGTTGAGGAGGTTGCAGAGAGCCGAGATCGTGCCACTGCACTCCAGCCTTGTAAACGAAGTAAGATCCTGTCTTTAAAAAAAGATACATGAATTTCATAGTCCATTCTATTAGATACTGCTATGGACTGAATTGTACCACCTTCCAAATTCATATGTTGAAGCCCTAACCTCCAATATGATGGCATTTTAAGATGGGGCTTTTGGATGGTAGTTAGGTTTAGATGAGATCATGAAAATGGAGCTCTCATGATAGGATTAGTGCCCTTAGAAGAGACACCAGACAGCTTACTTGTCTATCTCTGCCACTTGAGACAGCAAGAGGTCAGCTGTTTGCAAGCTAAGAAGAGAGACCTTACTGGAGAACCAAATTGGCCAGCACCTTGATCTTAGACTTTTCAGCCTCCAGAAGTGTGAGAAATAAATTCTTGTTGTTTAAACTACCCAGTCTATGGTATTTTGTGATGGCAGCTGAGCTTACTAATATCAATGCTTGCTTCAATATATAAACAATGGTTTAAATACTCTATAAGTCCGTAACTTCCCTTTCCTCAAATCTTGGAGTGAAAATTGACACTCCAGGAAGATACACCTTATTTAACCTATTACACAATCCAGGAAGATTTGCATCTCAAGAGGAAGCAAAGGTCTCATCTGAAGGGCACTGGGTAACAGAAGGAAGCTTTGTTTTTGTTTTGCTTGAATCATTCTAATCCCCCCACCCCTCTGTGTTTCCACACTATGTGCAGTGGCTTATTACATCTGGGGTTTCAGCCATACTGGTTCTAAGGAGTCTCTAAAAAGGACAGCATAAGCTGGTACACTGAATGAAAACCAAGAACAAGCAATCAATGTACAACAGTTTCCCAAATCCATTCATCCACGTAGAAAGTTTCTACTATGTGCCAAGCAACAGGCCATGTACCAGAAGTACAGAGAGAGTTTCGCCATAATTCTAAATGGAGAAATCTGACCAGAAAGGTATGTGTGGTATCCAGAAAAAAAGGAAAGACGCTCTTTTGCCCCTAAGCCTAACCTGTCCTCCATTTCCCTGCCTACCATCCTTTTATCCAATCAGGGAGCTACAACTGCTACTTATAGAATATTGTAAAACTAAATACTAACACAAAAATAGGGCCCTCTCCAACAATAGCTCATTCCTCACAGCACTGACTTCTAAATATTGTTAGCCATGTGTTTTCATTTGATATCCTTAATCATTAGGGTACATTAGGGTACTGGGAAGATATAGGCCAGAAATAAGAGGATGATTTTTTAAAGTTACCAGACTCAACCTGGCTTTGTCTCAGAGTGGCAGGTGATTTACTTTGCTTATATTTGAATGACACTCTAAGTACCAAGTTTATCTTCTTCCAGTTAGGTAGTAGATTTGAGACCTCTTAGAAGCTTTTCTAACCCCATTCACCCGATTCTAGTTGTAGCACTTTAGCAAAAACCCCCAGAAAGTGGCATGATTTTTTGTCAAAATTTAGAGGTCCCCACATAACTCAAGCACTCTTAACACCAACTTTTGCTTATATCAAATAGTACTAGAGAGTACCTCCCAATTGGAGAAAAGATAGTAATAATCCCTTGCAAGTCACTTAAGCCATTTGAACCTCCGTTTCCTCATTTATCAAATGGGGCTAATATAACTACTACTTTGCCTCACAAGGACAGTATGACAGAAAATGAGTCCCTCTTGTAAGTGAGTGATGATGAGGAAGTAGAAAACACAGCAAAGGAATTGTGAGGGCAGATATCAGGCAGTTCTTGTTGAGAGAAGGAAAAATAAAAGAACAACAGAAGAAATATCGTTACAAGATTAAGAAAGCTTAGCAGTACTCAAAAGTTTGAATTAGCCAATCTATAGCACAGTGAGGATCACAAGTGAAAGTTAACTGTGGAGGCAACAAGAAAAAATGTGCTGAATTTGGGTAAGATGAATGGAAGGAAGGAATGGAGGGAAGATGAGAGAGAGATAAAAATATCCTGGGGATCTTATAAGGTGTGTCCTGTAAGGCCTGTACAAAGACATTGAGAAGGGATCACTTGCAGTGGGAAGATCTGCTAATGAAAAGAAATTGCTATGAAGTTACTTGTTCAGAGAGGAAAGAAATCTAACCAGGCAGACTGGGAATCCTGCTTATTGATACAATATCAATGACGTAACATGGACTAGTGGACATGCACATAAGCATGGACTTTGAAGTTAGAAAGACCGGACCTGGCTGTGAGTCTTTCTTAACCACTCATTGGTTAGGTGACTTGGACAAGTTAACCTTTGTGAATTTCAACATCCTCCACTGTGAAGTAGGCACAATAAGAGTTTTACACAGCATTGCTGTAAGTATTAAATGAGATATTGCATGTGACTGCTTAGAACACAGCCCAACCCACAGAAAATGATTATTACATGTTAGCTATTATCAGCTATTTGCAATTATTATCTCGGTTAATGGCAGACACAGAGTCAAGAGCTATTAACAGGAAGAATGGGGACAGAAAGATCTGAAGCAATGAAAACTGTGGAGAACAGTAGGCCCATGGAAGGAATGCCAACATGAAGAAAGCTGGGATCCCAGAGGTGTCATACATACACAAGGTTTCTAGCAGATGCTGAGCAGAGGGAGGCAGAGATCCTGAGAGAAGGACAGGAAGTGCCAAGGATAAGCTCCTCATCTTTCAGGATTTAGCTCCTGGACAGTCATGTGAACAGACAGCACTGGAACTAGCTTCCTGTTGTGGCCACTGCAGAAATATTTCCCGCTTGGAAGTAGAGTTTCCCACGGAGGAGGTAAAGAGTACTGAATACTGTGGGAAGACTCTGGGTAGCTGGGAATCTGCATGCACTGCTTCTACATAAAGCCAGCATAGGACAGATAGCACTTGACAAGCTCAGTGCTCACCCAGCCAAAGCAAGGGGCTCTGCTTCCCTTCTTCCATCTTTCCCCTCTTCATAACTGATTACTTTTCATGCTATCTGTTTGAACCAATTGAAAGAAAAGCATGCTAGTTAAGAACTCTGGAGTCAGCCTGGCTAGGTTTGAAAGCTGGTTTCTCCAGTTACTGTGTGACCTTGGGCAGGTCATGGAATCTCTCCAAGGCTTGGTTTTCTCACTTGTAAAATGAGGATAATAGAATTGACCTTTCTCACAGGATTACATGACGCTTCAGTGAGATTACACATGGTAAATTCTTCTCCTGGAGCCCTGCATGCATGTACCTTCTGGAAAAGTGATAGTTCTGGTTACTCAATTGCCACACGTTGTTCTTTATGAGCACACCTCACACTGTAGCTTACTCCCAGAATGCAAACATCATCTGAACAAATTGTGCTTCCACATCAAATATTCATTAAGCAGGGGAATGCTGGGGCTGTTCTGGGGGTCGGGGGTGAGATTTAGAAATGGACACATGAGCACCAGCCCACAATCAGTTTCCACTTGCAAATTTGTCAGTCTTTCCTCTCTCAAGTGACACTTGGTATAAGGCTTTTGAAAACCAGCAATAAGTTTTGAAGGGAATAATCTCTGCATATCCCATCTCATTTCATCCTCAAGCCACCACCAAGGAGCAGCAATCCCACTAGACAGATCACAGAATTTCAGATCAGGAAGGGACGGGCTACTCCAGGCGATACAGTAAAATCTCCTCTGAGGCCCAGAGAAGCCAAACGGTTTGATTGAAGCAAGGCAGCAAGTCTGTGCCTGAGCTGGCCACCAAAACCAAACCACCTAATTCTAGTGCAGCTTCCCAAAGAAGGCAGCACATGACAAAATCTGAAAATTACACAATGTCCCTCTGAGAGTACAGCGCTGGCTGTACAATGGCATACATTATAGAAGGAATAACAATAGTATTTCTTCTCTTCCTGATGAGCTGTGTCGGCAAGTTCTTAGTACTTATTTTAAAAGGTATGGCTGTTGGCTGGGTGTGGTGGCTTATGCCTGTAATCCCAGAACTTTGGGAAGCTGAGGCAGGCGGATCACCTGCAGTCAGGAGTTCAATACCATCCTGGCAATGTGGTGAAACCCATCTCTACTAAAAATACAAAAAATTAGCTGGGCGTGGTGGTGAGTAGCCTGTAGTCCCAGCCTACTTTCGGGAGGCTGAGGCAGAGAATGAAGTGAACCTGGGAGTGAGGGCTTACAGTGGCCAGGAGATCAGCCACTGCCTCCAGCCTGGTATTAGAACTGAAATCTCAATAAATAAATAAATAAAAAAGAAAAGAAAAGAAAATACAACAATTAGCCAGGTATGGTGGTGCATGCCTGTACTCCCAGCTACTCAGGAGACTGAGGCAGGAGAATCACTTGAACCCAGGAGGCAGAGGTTGCAGTGAGCCAAGATTGAGCCACTGTGACAGAGCAAGACTGTAAAAAAAAAAAAAAAAAAAAAAAGATATAGCTGTAATTCACTGAGTACTCCCCTTCCCCTCCCTGAGCATGCCATGTGTTCAGTCATTTGCCTGCATGTAGATTCTTATGTTATGGAGAATCTGCAGATCTACCCAGCCGAGATCCATAAGCTACTGACGGCTTCTCAGGGGCAGAAGCAGGGAGTATTTTTTTCACGTTTTTGACAGCCCTTGCTATTGTTCCCAATGCTAAAAAATCATTGAAATGCTTTTGGTGACGGTCAGGTTTCTTACTAACATGCCAATGAATGTGGAAAGGAAAAGAGGAAAGATAAGGAAAGAGAGATGCAGGAGTGGGATGGGAGGAAAGAAGCATGAGGAAAGAGGGGGCAGGATGGAGTAGGAGGATAATGAGTGGGTCAAGAGATTTATTAAATTCTGTCATACCTCATTCTAGAACAATTTATAAGTGTTTCTTAAAACATGTGCTGTGGATTAGTGTTCCATAGGCTGCCACACAGAAAAGATATCTGTGAGCCAAAAAAAAAAAAAAAAAAAAGGGTGTGGGAAAACTCTAGTAAGTAAAGAGTAGTCAGGTTGCTTTCCTGCAGTACTGCTTGGAGCCTTTTATATGTTGATGACATCCCCCAGGAAATACTGCAAACACTGTTCCCCCAAATGTCTTTGACCAGGGGGCTTGCCCTTTGGTCCTTTCATCAGAAACAGGTCCTTTAAAAATTTTTTATATCAGTAATAAAACTGCAATTCATTCTATATCTGCCCATTCAGGTGTTTATCAACACTGTCAAGATAACCAAGTGCTGTTGCAATACCCTAGGGGACAAGATAGTCACATACACACACAAACACACACACACACACACAATCACCAGGCAATGGCTGGTGCCTTTGGAGTAGGGCATCTTTGGCTACTCTTCCACATGAAGTATTCTTTCCCAATGCAAACACCCTTGGATGTGATGATCTCTGACTTCCTGGAGTGACCTGAGGGCCACAAAAAAGACATGACTGGAGTTGCGCTCTTTATCCTTAGGCAGCCTTGCTTGGGTATCAGCCACAGAAAGGTCCAGGTCCTTCACTTCAAGAATTAGGCTCCACACCCAACCATATGACCACACTCAAAGAAGAGAAAAAGGGTCACATTAGCTACTGTAAAGGCTATACATGCAACACTTCGAGACAGTAGTTTGTGGAAGTCAGTAGGTAGCAATCATTAATTTGCAAGTACTAGACAGTGGGTGGTAGTAATGTTGTGCTAGTAGTTATAATACAAGCATCCCTGTATATTCAAATATAAAATGCAATAGAGAATATGTTGCATAATTAACATAAGCAGAAGCCTATATCCCATTATTTTAAATGGAGAACTAACAATACATTCCCAGGCCATCCAAAAACTCCAAACAGTTTTCCTAATCATTATTAAAACATTTAAACAGCTATACATCAATCCCTGAAGGACTTATGAATAATATAATTCATTTAAAGTGCCAATACCTAATTAACACATAATGAACTCATTAATGGGTATTTTTTTGTGTTTGGTATGCAATCATTTACAATTTCGGGAGCAAACTGTTTCTCTTCTAAACTGCAATGAACATATATTGTAATATAAACAATGAAATAATGTGTTAGAGATTCTCAGCATGTGGTCTATGTGGACCGTGGTTGATAGTGTCCCTAGGCACTTGAAACAAGCAAACACTGGGCTCATGAAGGACTAAACCCTTAAGAAAATGGTGTGGAAGATGAGAATGATCACACACAAGGCATCTGGAGCCAAGATGCTGTCGTATCCAGAGAAGGGTACATTCTATGTCCTCTGGATAGGATTCCTGTGAAACTCAAATGTTTTCACCTGAGGACTTCTGAGTTGAATAGTGAAGTTTGGGAAAACATTTTTGTAATTTTTTAAAAATAGTGAACGTCTAGATAGTGAGAGTTCAAATAGCAAGGGATACCTGTTTAGTAGTAGTAGCCGTAGTAATGGTAGTTCTCATTTATTAAAAACGACTTAACAGCAAGGCCCCTGTTTGCCTCATTCACCAATTTACTCCCAGTGCCTAAGTACAAAGCCTAGCACATTGTAAATGCTTGACAAATATTTGTTCAATGAATGAACTGAGTACTAATTGAGTACCAGGTACTGAGCAATCTACCTGCGTTATCTCATTTAATTCTAACATTAATAACCTTATAGGATGAGGGATGAGAAATTACTTAATGAGTGCAATTTACACTATTTACACAGTTTATACTATTAATGAGTAGAATTTACACTATTTGTAGCCATCACTACAATAAAACCCCAAACTTCACCACTACTCAATATATTCATGTAACAAAATAACAATTTACCACCTAAATCTGTAATTTAAAAAACCTATGTTGTAGATCCCCGTTTTTGAGATGGAGAAACCAAGGCCCAGTATTAAAGAGGAACTTGGCTAATATTACACAATGCATGTGTGAGAGCCAGGAACGTAAACTCCTGTTTCTTAAGTCCAAAGCTAATGCTTTTTTTTTTTTTCTTTGACAGAGTCTTGCTCTATTACCCAGGCTAAAGCATTGGCACGATCACAGCTCAGTTGTAGCCTCGACCTCCTGGCTTCAAGCAATTCTCCTGCCTCATCCTCCTGAGTAGCTGGGCCTACAGGTTCAGACCATCATAAATGGGTAATTAAAAAAAAAAAATTAAAGACAGGGTCTCATTATGTTGCCCAGGCTGGTCTTGAACTTCTGGACTCAAGTGATACTCCCACCTTGGCCTCCCAAAGTGCTAGGATTACTGGTATGAGTCACTGAGCCCAGCCAAAGCTAATGCTTTTGGCTACCATCCCCTCTACACTTCTCTTCTCTCATTTAGAAATTTGTACACTTGTTTGGGTTCTCTAGACTACAGAGTTTCCTGACACCTCATGTCAGAGACCTTGAAAAAAAAAACTGTCTGCTTCTGAGAATTATGAATCCCTTGCACATGACTTCATTGTTACTATTAAACCAAGTTTTTAAATGCTATGACACACGTTGTTTTCTTTATTAGTATTAATAATAATTACAGCTACCGTATGTAGAGCATTTACTATGTGCCAATCAGGCACGGTACTGTGCCATTATTTCAGTTAACCTTTAAACAACCTGATGAGGTAGGTATTGTTATAATTCCCATTTTACAAATGAGTAAACTGAGGTTTGAAAAAGTTAAGTAGCTTACCTAGGCAAATATCTTGTAATTGACAGAGATGCAATTTGAAACCACATATGTCAGATTACAGGGCACATCCTCTCAGTCACTCTGTACCACTTTGGTAACTAGCTGACAAACCAGCTAATTTGACAAAACAGAAGATCTTATTGCTGCCCTACCAACCACTGTCAAGGCCCGTAGGAATCCTACTCTCCTCAGCTTGGCCTCTGCAAATCCTATTGCCCTTCCATATTGAACCCAATTCCCACTTCCCCTGAGAAGCATCCCCTAACTCTCATTGATATACTCCACAGGGATTATTCCCTTGGCTCAGATCCCCTCAGCACTGTCTGTGTGAGTCTCAAAGGGTTGTTGATTCCTGCTGCCTTGCACTGATCTCTGGCTTCTTTAGTGTAATTGTCTTCCCCGGTCTTTCTCACTAGATTGAGAGCTCACACAATATATGGTCTAGGCTAACTAGTTCTGACTGCCTAGTTCTCCACCAGCTGGCATAGTGCCATAAACACAGTAGGAACAGGAGAATATGGCTGCAGTGCCATATGAGGGATGCGAATCTGTTTTTTAAAAAAGTAATATTTGTTGTATTGCTTTTCTAACTACTAAAGCAATATACATTTATTGTTGAGAATTTAGAAAATACACTCAAGCAAAATGGAGAAAAAATTTAAAACCCTATCTTCCAACCACCTAGAGAGAACCTTTGTTAACAGATTAACAGTCTAGTGAACATCTTTTCACGTCTGTTCTATGCATGCATGCTCACAGTTTCTATCCATTAGGGCCCACACTATTCAAATGGATTTGTAACTTGCTTTTTCCTGTATAAAGACATAGTTAACACTTTGCTATAGCCTTGAATGTGCTTTTACAATGTCATCTTTAAAAGACACCATATTACAGATTATAATACAGTATAATACAGTTGATTTAATGAATTATTGAATATTGAACACTGAGATGGTTTCAAATCCTTTGCTACTCAGATGACTGGAAACAACCTAAATGTTATCACCAGAGGACCAGTTAAATAAAATATGATACAACCATTCAATGGAATATTATGCAGCTGTTATAAAGCTTAATGTAGAATGTAAGTGATGATATGGAGTGATTACCAAGATGCATTATTAAGCAAAAAGATAAAACTGTAAAATCAGATGAGTGAAAGGACCTTTATATATATTAGATAGATAGATAGATAGATAGATAGATAGATAGATAGATGTTTACATGTGCAAAGATATTTCTGAAAGAATATATAGATACAAAAAATACAAAACTGTCAGCAATTATTTTACCTGGGGAGGCATAGGACTACCAATGGACAGGGAGAGGTTTTCTGTTTATTTTATACTCTTCTGAAATGATTGAATATTTTATTTTGTGTGATATATGTGTGTGTATGTGTACACACACACATACAGTATGATGATGAAAAACCTCGTCACTAATTAGTTTATATTTATGATAAGTAATTTTTCAATCTGTTGGGGAGAGAAAGTCAGGAACAAGTTATATTGGCATCAAGTTCCTGAGAAGGTTGACAGAGGACACACTGTCAGGAAGAGTACATATGTCCCATGGGAAAGCCCAGGAGGCAACCTCTGCCCTGTTACAGAGTTGCCGAAGGGTTGGCTTCACAGAGGAATGCACTATTGCAGACTCCAAAGTCCAAGGGTGAGAGCAAGGCTTTTGATTCTTGCTCTGAAGTAATGCTTCCTCAGCTGTGTTCTCTGAAGACCTCAAAGTCCACTGAGAGGGATGACAAAGTTCCACGGCCCAGCTGCCATTTTACTCAAAACAGATTTACTTTTAAAAATTGTGGTAAAATGCACATAACATAAAATTTGTCATCTTAACTATTTTTAAGTGCTCAGTTCTATGTTATTAAAAATATTCACTTTTATTCTGATTCACATATTGTGGCTCAATAGTTAAAAGACACTTGATAACAAATGCTCTAAAGATAGTACTTCCCAACTTTTTCAGTACATGACACAAATGGAAGATGACAATGTTTATGTGGCACACTGAAGTAAAATAAGTTTGCTCATGGCCAGAAGCAAAGACTGCTCATGGATAATGGCTGCCCTATTATCTATCAGACAACCTAGAAAGATCAATAGCTCAGCACATTTGCAACTGACTCAGGGCACATCAGTACACCACAATGTCCCAGTTGGAAAGCATCATTGAAAAGACTGAGGGAACCAACTCTCAAATCTCAGAGTTAAAACTGAAATACCAGTGTTTAACGCCCTGTCTTGAATGACCTATGATTGGCAAGAGCAGCCTACAAAAACGGAGAAGGACATAAAAGGTCTTGGAAACTAATTGATGCAAACACAGCTGAAGTTCTCTTACACAACTTAGAAGAGAGCCCTGGGCATCAGTTGGTACATTTTACAGAGTGTTGCTTTGGTAATTAGAAAAACAATACAAGAAGTATAAGGAAAGGTCAAATAACTTCTTTTGTCATCAGAAACATGCACCTGAGTACAGGTGAAAGCTCACCTTGCTTCTGGGATCTAGAACAGAAAAGGGCCCCCAAATAACCCCACTATCCACAAAGGGGTGTTTGCACACTGTCACTGGGGCTACAACTGTTGGATTCATTCAAATCAGGCAAAGTCTGGAGTCAGGAACACTAAACAAACCTACTGTGCGGAAGAGCAATTATTAAGACCCAGAACACACATTTTTCTGTCCAATTATTGACCCAAGTTCCTGAGGAATAAGGACAATAAAAGAACCATGTGGAATGAAAAATCTCAAGAATAAGAACCCGAGGACCCTAAAGTAAGTTGCTCCCATGATAAGGGATTCTGAGAAGAAGAATCCGAATTTGTAACATTGTAAAGGTAGAATCAGGCTGAACCTCTAAAGCTCTTCATGATCTAGTTTAGAGGCAGAATTTCATAGCTATGCCCAGGTAGTCTCTCTTTCTTTCATAATAACTAATGTTTACGAGTATTTGCTATATGCTAGACAAAACACATGCTTTATTTAATTTCATCTGGAAGATTAAGTGAGTTAATCTACACAAAGCAGTGTGAACAGTGTCTATCACATAGTAGACAATAAATATGAGTTAAAACAAACAGAAAGTACTCTGAGGTGGATACAATATTATATATTGCTTAATGTCTGGGGAAACTAATGCCCAGATAGGTGAGATAATTTGCCTAAGGTCGAAACAAAAGTAAATGGCAAAGTTGGGATCCAGACACTCTGATTCTAAATCACTCCACTATGTTATCCCATCTATCCAACCAGCCAGCCCATCAACCAACCAATAAGCATGTTTCTAGGAACCTATTCAGTTTCATGCACTTTGTATACAGACATGATTAAGTCTTAGACCCTGTCCTCAAGAAACCCAGAGTCTAGTCAAGCAGCTCTCAGACGAGTGTCATGTATGAGAAGAGATAATGTTATAGCTTGTACTGACCCAATAGGAGTGTTCCAGAACATCTTTTCTATGTCATACGTCTAAGTTAAGTAGGTCTATGAAAAATCTAGTGTAAGTGAACATATGTGTTGCACTTTTAAGAAAAGGGTTGTGAGCCACTGTTTGTTGGGGAGACAGACCTAGAAACCAGTCGCTCCAATGGCTTGTTTATCAGGCTGGTAGGCATGTAAAGGAGGGAATCATTTGATATGGTTTGGCTCTGTGCCCCCACCCAAATCTCATGCTGAATTGTGATTTTGAGTGTTGGAGGTGGGGCCTGGTGGGAGGTGATTGGATCAGGAGGATGGGTTTTCATGGTTCAGCACCATCACAATTCCCCTAGTGCTGTCCTGTAATACAGTTCTCATAAGATCTGGTTGTTTAAAAGTGTGTAGCACCTTCCCCTTTGCTCTCTTCCTGCTGCTCCAGCTGTGTCGAATGCGCCTGATTCCTCTTTGCCGTCCGCCATTATTGTAAGTCCCCTGAGGCCTCCCCAGTCATGCTTCCTATACAGCTTGCAGACCATGAGCCAGTTAAACCTCTTTTCTTTACAAATTACCCAGTTTCAGGTATTTCTTCATAGCAGTGTGAGAATACACCAGTAAAACCACTTGGGACTAAAGAAAGATTGAAATTGGGGGTAGTTAAGTTGCTCCCATGATAAGGGATTCTAACAAGAGTCTTAACTTGTAACACTGGGGAGGCAGAATCAGGCTGAACCTCTAAGGCATGGAGGACATTCCTTCTGTTCCAAAACATTACCACAGATGAGACAGAGCTCCCTGGAAGGCAGGGAAAGGCAGTCAGCACTGAATTAGGAAAAAGGAAAAAGATGGACAAAACCTGTCTTTCCACTTCACCTAAATCCTATCTTTTTGACCTAAGAATAACTTAGGGAGAGAAAAGGCCAAGGAAGAGATGGAAAAGAAAAGGGATTCTAGGCCGGGCGCGGTGTCTCATGCCTATAATCCCAGCACTTCCGGAGGCCGAGTGCGGCGGATCACAAGGTCAGGAGATGGAGACCATCCTGGCTAACACGGTGAAACCCCGTCTCTACTAAAAAAAAAAAAAAAAAAAAAAAAAAAATTTAGCTGGGTGTGGTGTGGTGGCGGGCGCCTGTAGTCCCAGCTACTCGGGAGATTGAGGCAGAAGAATGGCGTGAACCCAGGAGGTGGAGCTTGCAGTGAGCCGAGATTGTGCCACTGCACTCCAGCCTGGGTGACAGAGTGAGACTCTGTCTAAAAAAAGAAAAGAAAAGAAAAGAAAAAGGATTCTCAGTTCTCAAGAGGGGTAAACACAGATGGAAGGGAAAAACAAAAAACAGGGAAATGATTCTCTGAGGTCATACTGAGACCAATTGCTCAGTATGGGGTTTAGTGGAGGGATGTATGTGTGTGTAGGGAGGAAGTCACAGTATCTCTGTGAATTAGTGGGGAACAAAATACAGGGTGTAGTACAACTAAAAGGACCTTATTTGATTCTGCTATAACTCCTGGAACACGTTCAGGAATTCTAGAATAAAACCAAAGTTAGAGCCAAGTCTTTGAAAACCCACATTAATTAGTCAGATAAAGGGGAAATGGGCTAATAGCAAGAACTAAGGTACTAAGGCAACTCAGAGAATAACAGAGTTGGTGAACTTCAGGTCCTTTGACTCTGCTGGAGTTTTGGGATGCATAAGAGAAACGACAAGAGATGAGGTTGGATAGAGAGGAAGGAAGGATCAGCGGTAGTGACAAATGGTCTTATGTCCTCTGAGGCAGTCCCTGGCAGTGGCCCCCTCGGAGCCTCAGCTTCTCTGGGGGAAAAGCAGTTTTCATCCTTTCCCCTCTCTGCAGTATGGTAGAGGACAAACAAGGAAATAGGCAGAGAGTTCATTTCAGTATAAATGAATATATTTCAGCAATATTTTTCAGCAATGTATTTCAACAATATAAAATACAACTGATTATTGTCACTTACCTGACTTTGGAATTGGGACATTTGGGTACAATCTTTAGGCAGTTCAATATAAAAACACTCTATGCAAATTGCACAGTAATTTCGACAGAGAAAAAAAAGAGAAATGCAAACTTAATGAGCTGTACTCAGAGTGCTTGATGAAATTGGAGTTATAGATGATGAAGGCAGGAATGGAAATAGACCCATTAAGCTCGCTTTTTCTGGGATCCCTCCCATCAGCTACAGTTGAAAATGATTGGTCATAATGCCCCGGAAGGCTCATAGCACTGAATTTTTCTCTGAGCCTTGGAGTTGCAGAAGGACATAAGTAGAAGTGGGATGGCCCTTGTGTGGGCTACCAGCAGATCTCATGTGTGGGCTGTCCCCGTGGCTCCTGATTTGTGCTGGCAGGCAGGCACCTGCAGTGAGGGTGAGGAATACATGTGGAATGACCCTTTGAAGAAAAGGGCTCACGGAAACCACTTGAAGGCAACAAATGAAGAGAAGAGAAGAAGATTTATATACTTTAAGTGGGAATGGTACAAGGAACCTCTTGAGCAGGACCAAAAAGCATACTGCCCTAGAAGCCAGGGAGATAAGGAGATGTTAGTAGGATGGGGAAGACAACAGCATGAAATGAGGAGCAGAAGGTCCAGTGGCGGAAGACTATGAGAAGAGAGATTAAAAAAAAAGATACCAGCTCTTACCTGGAGAGGTTTAATTCAAGGTCTCTGAGAGGCCAAAATCATTTTGGATACACTTAGAAGCAGTAAAGTCATCCACAAGGAACAAGTAGCTGCTATGTTGCCTCCAAAAAGCCTTCTATAGTGAAACTCATGGACATACTGATTCAAATGTCCTAATCTTTGGGAGGCATTGTTTGATGACAAAAAGAAATTGTATTTTAAAGTTGAATTGTAAGAAAATGCATTTGTAGCAATATTTGATTATATTAGTCAAACCAGGGTCTGCTCAGGGACTGGTCTTTATGATTGTTGGCTGGTACACTATGGTGAGTCTCTTAGAATGTACACATGAACATTAAAAAGAGGTCATCTATTACTCAATGGTCAGATCAGGTATTGAGCTAACTGCTAATGAAATGAACTTCCTAGGAAGTTGGCCATCTAAA
This sequence comes from Papio anubis, assembly GCF_008728515.1. Classification (NCBI taxonomy): domain Eukaryota; kingdom Metazoa; phylum Chordata; class Mammalia; order Primates; family Cercopithecidae; genus Papio; species Papio anubis. Next base: position 40,981,245 of record NC_044996.1, on the reverse strand, counting down.
AAACATCCAGAAAATTTCAAAGAACATATTATAAATTCCCAGAAGATTAAGGCTGATTCAAAGTATCGGGATTAAAAGTAGATGTGAGATATCAAACTACATAGCACATATGAAAAGTAGTTTTGAGGGATTAATGGTTGACGGTTTTTGTTTTGTTTTGTTTTGTTTTTTGAGATGGAGTCTTGCTCTGTCTCCCAGGATGGAGTGCAATGGCATGATCTCGGCTCACTGCAAACTCTGCTTCCCAGGTTCTAGTGATTCTCCTGCATCATCAACCTCCTGAGTAGCTGGGACTGCAGGCATGTGCTACCATGCCTGGTTAATTATTTTGTATTTTTAGTAGAGACAGGTTTCACCATGTTGGTCAGGCTGGTCTCAAACTCCTGACCTCAAATGATCTGCCTGCATCAGCCTCCCAAAGTGCTGGGATTACGGGCATGAGCCATCATGCCTGACCATGGTTGATATTTTAAGTAATCCTAGGACACACTAAAAACATTTGATCCACTATTCTCATCTGCCAAATCTCTGCCTATGTTGTGGGTCCCAAGGCTGTAGAGGCTTAAGCACTCAGCAATTAGTACAAAATTGATCTAGACCAGAGTTTATAAGATCAATGTATCTCCCATAATTATCTACAAAAAATATGTGCACACAGGCGTTTCTTTGGGGAAGAGAATCAATATTTTTCATCTGATTCCTAAAGTGGTCAAAGACCTCTCCAATGGAAGACCTCTTCCAGATATGTTTTATTTATAAAGAATAGCTTATTTAAATAAACAGTGGTTTATTTACAAACTAGTGATGTTTTCTGAGTATTAGCACTTGCTATTTCATACCTCTCAATTGACACTACCCAACTGAGCAAGATGCATGGAAACCTACTTTGGAACATGAAAACTCTCAAACTGCTCAAGCTAGTAGAGGTAGGGAATTTGGCCAAGTGACATTTTAGCACAGAATCTAATATTTGGAATAACCACTGGCTTTCCTGTAGGTACTATTTCCAAGCCTAAAAATTTGGAGGATGTCTTGTAAACAATACAATCTTAGCAATGGTTTTGTGGCCAGGAAATATTATAGATTTGAAGCTATTGTACTTTTAATTAATTTGATTTCTCTTAGTGCCAGAAAGGAAATCACTTTTAACCAAGAACTATCCCAACTCCCTTTGATCTTCCCCAAGGTAGACAATTCCACCAGACATCCTGCGGTTTAGATGATTGCATGGAAAACTGTTACCCCATTCTTATAGATTAAGACTATCGAAGTTATCAGCACATACTATTCAGATAATATTGGCAGATAATTATATCACTCCAGAAATTTCACTGGAAGTGTCTGATTCATTTAAAAAATCTGAATGAATAGTGAATACTGTGTTATACAAAGTTGGCAGCTAAAGGGCAAGAATAATGCAAAAGAAAAATGGAGAAGACAAGGAATATGTATCTATTAATGGAATGAGTGTTTTCAGAATTACGTGTGTGCCTCCATAGATGGAGGTCCTTAATAGAGACCTTCTCTGACCTCGCCAGCCATGGGAAGAAAGATGAAAGTACTGCTAACAAAGGGGCCAGCTGGTCACATCTATCTCTTCAGTCATTTTGCCTACATGGGGAATAATGGCCATCCCTGGCATCACCTTTGAGTTACAGAGAGAAAACAAGAATCATAAGAAGAATATCAAAGAGCTGACTGAGGTCCAGATTGGTTGGTCCTTTGATTCTCCATAGGCTGTCTGTGTTACTATTAGCAATTCTTTGGACGGAAGCTTTCAGAAGCGGAGTAGGAAGAGCAAAGGTGCCTGCTTTACACAGTAGATACGTTCTTGGGAAGTTAGGTGTAAATTGGAGACTAAAAGTCAGTGAGTCAGAGAGTCAGTGATTTTCTAGTATGATCTTTCTCAAAAAATATATACATATAAATATATGTTTTTATGTTATTTTTATGATACATATTTTTCCTGTTGAACAGTATATACATACATACACTGGATTGAGCTACTGTGCTCTGCACATTGAGGGGATAAATCTTTAGGTTAGTTCACAGTTCAAAAAGAAAAAAGTACTGAGTTTTAGTTAGGTGTTGATGCAAATTAGCATTTTCCAATATTTTAGTAGGTGGAATTTTTTAATTTAATTAGTTTTACAAATCAGATCCTATATTAAATGCCTATTTAAAGGAAATCTGTAGGTAAGGAATCATCTTTTGATCATTGTAATGTTAAACACCCAAGTATTGTGGAACAATATATTCACAATTTTGCTTATCAGGTGTTCTGGGAAATGGAGGCACATGGATATTCAATGTGAGGAAGAGGCTTCAGAGGTCCTTGCTTTGCTAGTCATTATGCAGCAGCACTGTCAGTTCTCTTAATTTGATGAGAAGGGTCTATGAGGAGATACTGGACCACAGGTAGTTTTTCATTCATAAATAGAAAGGAACAAAACAAAAGCAAAGCACAACTAAAGGTCTTCTGTCCTAGATCTTTTTCCTTAAGTGAGAAAATAATTCTGGTCTGAGTTTCTGTCCGGTTTTCAGCTCTGAGGGATGTGGGAGCATCAGAAGTGACAAACACATTTAGTATTTTCAGAGACCGGAATAGAAGTATAAAGCATGGAAAATACAGAAAATGCACATTCACTCCAGAGGTTATTGACAAGATTAATTACCTCATAACTGCTTTAATAAAATGACTCCAAGCATATTACAACTATAATTATCCATAAAAATCCTAATGAATTCAATTTCTCCAGAAATCACCCCGCTGCAACTACTGAATGTAGGAGAAGTAGCAGGAGGAGGCAATCCTGCTTTTAGGAGGGAAGGAGAGGGGAAGTTGGTTGGTAGAAATAAAGGTTATCTACGCTGGGCACGGTGGCTCACGCCTGTAATCCCAGCACTTTTAGAGGCCGAGGGGGGGGGTGGATCACAAGGTCAGGAGATCGAGACCATCCTGGCTAAGACGGTGAAGCCCCGTCTCTACTAAAAATACAAAAAGTTAGCCAGCCTGGTGGCGGGCGCCTGTAGTCCCAGCTACTCAGGAGGCTGAGGCAGGAGAATGGCGTGAACCCGGGAGGCAGAGCTTGCAGTGAGCCGAGATGGTGCTACTGCACTCCAGCCTGGGCGACAGAGCAAGACTCCATCAAAAAAAAAAGGGTATCTAATTAGGTCAAGTACATAGGGGTAGATGGTGTTTCTTCTGGTTTTCACCCTGTGATGTTTCATATTGACCTATGAAACTATGAACCCCAGTTTTAGATGTCAATGTTTCTGTTGAAAACAATTCCAAACATCGCTATTATTTCTTTTCTTTTCCACCCTACCACCCCATCAGTATGTGCGTGTGTGTGTGTGTGTGTGTGTGTGTGTGTGTATACAAACATACATATATCTATATTCATGAATTTGGCTCAAATCTTCTTTGCAAAATGCATATTATAAGATACAGAGCCAACACTCATCCTGGATGAACTTGTCTGAGACAAACTGAGAGGAAGGCAATATTGATCTGTGGTGGTCCCCACACTTTCTGCTTCCTGCTCCCTACTTGGACACCTATCCCACCCATCAAGACCTCATCCTACCCCTGGGCTACTTAGGGCCCTTTTCTACTTCCCTTCTCCCAGGCAATAACCCACTCAGAGCTGGTCCTGTCTCCGTCTCCCTTATGCAAAGTATTCCTATCTTGAGTCCTAGTCCCACAAACTCCTGCCGTCCCCTAGCTCCCTAGCTGTCTAACTAGAATGTATTTAGGGAATGTATTTTAGACTGGAAATTACAATGACCATATCCCACTTAATAGCCATGTAGTTCAGGGGCAAATCACTTGGATTCTGTAAACCTCTGTTTCTCTGAATCTCAGCTTCCTTCTCCCAAAAGATAAGGTTCAATAATGAAGTTTGCACAATGTACTTCATAGACGGGATCCAATGAGATGTAGAAGAAAAAAACAAACATTTGTGGAGTGGTTTCACTATTTTCATAGCTATTCTCTCAATTAATTGCTAAAACAACTCTGTGCTAAATATTATATTACTATATTCAAATTATAAACAGGAAATTGAGAATTAGAAACGGTCAGTTATGTGTCTAAGCTTATTGAGCTAGTTAATATGTTATAGCAGTAGCTTATGAACCTGGGTCCACAAACTGTCTCAGCCCAGTACTTTTTCTATCACATAATACTGAACAGCACAAGCGGAAATATGCAATATACATGAAAAGCATTAGCATTACCACTGTCCTGATTTTATTGCCATGCTAACTGCTTGTCCCATAACTCCCCAAGATGATCCTCCCTTTTTGGTCAAGACTGTCTGTCACTGTCCATCATTACTTCTCCACATGTCATGCCTTTGCTCATCTTTTAAATTTAAAAACATAAATCTTCTGATTCTATCTCCTTAATAAAGCCATCCATCATTATTTCACCCTGTGCTGATGGCTTCCTTCTTTGAAGACCAAGAAACCTTCTCATGGCTATCAGGAAATATAGCCCCGGTTTAGAAATACTTTCACATCATCTTCTGGTTAGTCATTCCAATGAACAATAGCTACCTTTTTTAGTCTCTACTGCATTCCAGATAACAATTTCAATAATCGCAGTTTATCTACTTCTAAAACTCCACAAACTTTCCTTGAGCAGCTCTATAGCCTGCTGCTCTCTGACATACACACTCAGGCCATATGCAGTCTTGGCTACTTCATGTTGTCTGCACATGTCCCACACGTGCTCACAGTGCAGCATTGTGATTAAGAGTACAGCTGCTAAGGTCAAGCTTCTTGAGTTCAAATGTCAGCTCTCACTTACTATCTGTTTACCTTGGCAAGCTACATAATCTCTCTGTGCCTTAGCTTTCTCATCTATAAAATGTGAATAATAACAGTGTCTACCTCACTTACCTCAAAGGGTTGTGGTAAAGATGAAAAGACTATGTGTATGTATGTGTATTATACACACACACACACATATATATTATACACACACATAGTACTTAAAGTAGCCCAGTCACATGGTGAGTGTTCAGTAAATATTAACTATTATTTCTTGCCTACTATGTGCTAGGTTTGTGACGTACATTATCTCATTTAATATACACAACAACCATGTGACGTAAGGTCCTATTATTATCCCCATTAAACAGATGAGTCATATGAAACTCAGAAAGGTTAATACACATGCCCAAGGTCATACAAAACAAAATGGTCTATGCAGGACTCAAATCCAGATTGATCTGGCTCCAAGTCAATATTTTTTTCATTGGATAGTGTTTATTCTAATTGTTTTTATTGTATATGCTTTGTCTTTCCAATCAGACTATAAACTTTCCAAGAACAAAATCTGTCTTATAATACTTCTAGATCCTCTGTTCTCTTCATTGTAATCCTTAGTTGTTTGTCACAAAGTTGGCTTTTCATAAACATCCACTGACTTGAAAGGTACTTTTTGAGTCAAGCCTAGAAACTATCACCTTCATGTACAAAGGAGTTACTTCCCTTATTGCTGAACTCATGAAAAGGTTTCCTGCCCAGGACTTACCAGGCACTCTGATCATTTCCTCTAGATCTAGCCTGTAAGCTTTTTATGCTTCAGTCCCTTTGTACTTATTCGACTGGGTGACCCCATGTTAAGAGATGCAATAAGGAGAAGGCTGGGACTTGAAGGGTCTTAGCATTTCAGGTTTAAATTCTATTCATTCATTCAACAAATCTTGATTGAGCACATACTATGTTGCAGGTACCTTTGTAGGTACCAGGGATACAGACTGTCCAGAATGAGACTGCATTCCCTATATTAGTGTTTCCTAACATGTGAATCCTCATCCTGTGGAAAAATAATACTTCCCACCCTTTTGAAGTGCAGTTTTGGGCATTGGATGTGTTTGGATGAAGATAATGAGATACACATTTCTAATAGAGCTTAAGAGTTACTACATGCTCAGCCACAAGCAATTTTTCCTCTACAATCATGACCAGCAATATTACATATGGTAGTTATTCCATTAGCCTGGTTGCCAGAAGAAGGATGGCATAGAGAAGAGCCCTAGCCAACCAACAGAATGTGTGAGGAGAAATAAACTTCTGCCAACTCAAGCCAATGTAATTTTTCAAGTTATTTCTCACTTTTCACTACAGCATAATCTAGCATACCCTGATTGATACAAAGTGAATGGAGTAAAATAAAACAGCATCCTATGCTTTTACAACCTTTGCTATGGATTTAGTAATAGCTGCTTGTTGACTAATGGGGTTTGGAAGGTTGAATATTGGCACACTTGAGGGGAAACTGCTACACACAAGTCATAGCTATGGCAGTGCCCTCACTAAAGTAGGCAGTACCTTTCCTATAGAGTGCCAATAAAAACAGACATCAGGATAATTAAATTGTATACACATATCTGCATAGATCAAGTGAACATATAAACCAAGAGAACTAAGCTTTGAGTGTTTCTCTCACTAGCAACCTGGCAATCAATTTCTTATGCTGAACTATTTCTTTGGTTTATTTCTATAACAGTAGACTTCTTGGGAAACTATTCACAATACTTGCTCCAAATAAATATTTACAGCTTTCGTAAGTCATCATAATTCCATAGCAGGCTGTGGCAGCCATGAGAATGAGCCTTATAGACTCATCAACTACAAGAAGAATAATTGACCGAGAGCAACAGTTGTTATCCTCTGAATCAAGCACAGCATTTGTTCCAAAGTCACACTCTCTACAAGCTGCTCCTGACTAAATGCAGCAGAGAAATTTAGGCAGGTTCATCCTGGGGAGACACAAGATTCCTCTGATGACTGACTCTCTAAAGCTTTGTCAAATCATCTTCAGAGTGTTCAGAGGTCTAAGACATATCTACTGGACTGTACTTCACTCCGGGTCAGATTTAGATTGTGGTCTGACAGCTCTTTTAGCTTTTACTGGCCCCTTCTCCATTTTCTCTCACAGGTGTTTTCCCTAATAAAATCTTTGGACATTTAATATCACCTTGATATTTGTTTCTCATGGGAACTTGACACACATACCACAATTTTCTGGCTATCAGTCTTTAAGATGTCATACTTGGGGCCTAGACTTGGAGGCAAGAGATCATGTCCACTTATACCATGCATATTTCTCAAATGAATGCTCCTACTAGAATGCAGTCCCCTTGAGAGTACAGACAGAATACATGTTGAGTCCACAATGCCTGGTCCAGTGCCTAGCACAGAGTAGGTACTCAAAATATTTCTGTTGAATCAATAGGTCAACGAATACTTCCAAGATTAGTAGACTGTCAGTTATACTTCTCAGAATCCTACAATTCTAGAAGGGAATTTAAAAATCATTTAGTCCATGTGGGAACAAACATTTTATATACAGTACTTAGAAGTCTCTTCTATAATGAATATAAGAAATGAGATACCATTACTCTTAGACTTATTCCAGAATTTTAGAATATTTTGGTCAGGAGTTTTTTCCTTATGCCTAATCTCATTATCTGTCAGTGCTCTGAGGTATTTAATAATGACCTCTCTTTATATCAGAATTCTCTTTGTAATAGCCTTTCCTATATTTATATTCACTGATGCATGTATTCATTCATTACACATTGAGTACCTTCTATGAGTCAGGCACTGCACTAGGCACTAGAGAAACAAAAATAAGTAAGACATGGTTCCTGCACATATCTAAGCATACAGCCTAGTGAGGCAGAGAGATATTAAATAAATAATCAAATGAATAAATATGTATCCACAATTTGCCGTGACTGCTATGAGGGACAATAACAAAGAACTGCGGTAATATGAAATGTGGTAAGATAATTCAGGTTAGGGGAGGAGTTTGACAGGGTCATTCCATGTAGTGATATTTAATCCTGGATGCTGTTACCTTAATTAGTTTCCTTGAAAATAGTCTGTGGTCTAATCAATCCTACTAAACATTTTATTTCAGTTCACATTCTTCTTTTTCTACCAGAAATGTTCTTCTCTGTGTGGGGAGAATCAACAGACTCTAGCAATGGATTTGCTGTAGGGTTGAATTAAAAAAAAAAAGAGTCCAGAATGACTTCTAGGTTTCTGACTTGAAATTGGTTGGATGGTAGTGGTGCCATTCCCTTAGATAGGCAAATCCAGTTGGCACTACCTATAAAACATAAGTTGCACGTAACCACTTTTTACCACACCCACTGCTATCACTCTAGTCCATCATTTCCCCGAGACTTTTGGAATAGTACCCAGAGTGGTCTCTGTGCTTCCACTCTGGCCTTCTACAGTCTATTCTCATCATAATGACAATAACTCCTTTAAAAACCTAAGTCAGACTATGTCACTCCTCTGCTCAAAACCTTACAATGACTTCTCATCACACTTGAAACAAAATTCCAATTCTCCTATGGCCTACAAGTATGTATATGATCTGGACCCTGGCTACCTCTCTAAACCATTTCCTAAAACTTTTCTTCTCACCTACTACTCCCCAGTCATTATGCTTTTCCTCAAATGCACCAAACGTATTCCTACCTCAGAGCATTTGCACTTGCTATTTTCACTGTGTGAAATATTCTTCTCCCAGATACATAGTTTATTCTTTCTTTTTGTGCAGTTTTTTTCTTAATTAGTGTTTTCTCAGACTTTCTTCCATCACCCTATCAAACACAGTATCCTCCCCATCACTCTCTATCTCCTTGGATCACTTTGTTTCAATACACTTTATTATATATTTTATGTATAAAACACTCATTAGGCTTCTTTATTTGCTTTTTAAAAATTATTACTCCCCACCAATAAAATGTAGATACCAGAAGTCAGAAATCTGTTCACAGTTAAATTTTCTGTTACCAAGAATAGTGTTTGGTACCTAGCAGGTAGGAGCAAGAATCGGAAAAGACAACAAGTTTAGCTTTAGATGTGCTGATTTGGAGGTGAATTGGGGAAATCCAAGCTGAGATGTCCAATAAGAAGTTACATAGTACAATCTGGAGCTCAGATCAAGCTGGAGCTATAAATTTGAAAGTCATAAGTATAGAAGTGGTATTTAAAGACACGAGGCTGAATGAGATAACCTAGATAGGAGTATACAGTGAAAAAGGTGAGGATCCAGGACTGGGTCATGGCAGTTACCAATATTAAAGACTGATATGATGAAGACCATCCATCTTTATTTTTCCTTCAGCCTCTCCCAATTCTCCCTTTGACTATTGAATGTCCATTTCCTGTAGGGTTGCCTTGATTTGGGAGGATGCTGGATTTAAAAAAGGCAATATTTCTATATATGCAAAATAAAACCTACCTTCAGAGGGAAACTCTGAATATTCTAAGGGATAAGCCATATTTTAAAAGGATCCACCTATTGAAAATATGTCTGAACGATTTTTGTTATGATTCATGATTTTCAGTTGCTTAAGAAATCTATTAATACAACTGTTACTGGAAATTCCACTAACATTAAAAAGCCAAGCATATGTCACCGTAACCACTGGATTATCCCTGGACTTCATTTAGTCTACTTCCTGTGTTTGTTCTGCCTTTTTTTAACTAGAGCACATTTGAAACATCCTAGAACTAAACCACTTGTCACTCTTCAGTGTCAAGAATTCAGCTAGAGGCAGATTCAAAGATACCAGCTTCCCAAAATGGTTATTCAACTTTGATAAGCAAATATATTCTGATCACCTGGCATGTTTACTGGGCCATTGTTTTTAGAGGAATGAAAGCATTAATATTGGTCATTTAGCCAGTTTGGCTTAGGTTATAAGAACAATGACAAACCAGGAGCCTTTAACTCTGTGGGACGTTTTGAGAAAATATCCTTTAAATTATTCAGGGTCCATTTGTCTCCATCTGAGAGTGTACAAAGTGTCAGATTAATTTTCAACAGTTAAGAATTAAGGCTCTAGAGTGTCTCTGGGATCAGAACGGGCAAATTGAAACATACTAAATTGATGACACCTGGGACAATATGTTTTTTATGTCAGAGGCACAATGAGTTGTCAAGAATTAAGCAGTGTGAGCAGGGGACTCATAGAGGACTGGCTGCCAGTTGCTTGTGAGTCATGCCCTGAAGAAAAAATGGATGAGTTGCACCTTCTGGTTATAGAATGATTACAACCTGACCAATGCAAAGATTCCTTTGGGCCACACACAACTACCAAAGGCCATAGAGTGGTACTTGGGCTTTTCATATAGTTTAGAGAATCTTGACTGCTGGCCCCCAAATTTAGCATGAGCAGGGAAAAGGTGGTTTGTTGAAGGTTACAACCACCTGAGAAGTTAGAATGAGAAAGTTCAGGAGGAATGAAAAATAATATTCCCTTACCTTTGGATTCTGCTTTTTCATTATATATAGTATGTTACAGTTGATGAAACTGAGGCACAGGGAGAGTTAAGTGACTTACCCATAGTCACAGAACCCATAAGTGAGAAAACTGGGATTTCAATCCAAATGATACATTTTTTTCACATATATCACATCAAACATTTGTATTTTTAAACTTCATTTTTTGAAGAATTATTCTGCCAAAGACTTGCCCAGAAGCTAAATAGGTATAAAAATACATATTATATATAAATTTTATACATATATGTATATATAATAAAAGTAGAGGTGATCTAGTTGAAAGGGATGTTCTAAAGTGCTATGAACTAGGCCTCAGTTACTTTTCCCACTCCTTACCCCAGTCACTCTTTGGATCCTAAGGCATCAGTATTAACCTCTAGGGTTTTGGAAAATAAAATAAAATAAAATAAATAAATAAATAAAATATGGCATTATGTCACTTGAGGATGTGTGCACCTTTTCTATGTAGGTGCTAGATTGGTAGGGAATTAGGATTAGAAATAAAGGCCAAGTTCTGGAAAAGATATGGTCACTAGAGCAGGTTATGAGATGTCTGCAAGCAAGGGTGACAAAAGACAAGTCAGTGTAGGGTTGGTATAATAAAAATATGAGAAACTGGGTGCCAGGACAAAAGCTCAGTGAGAGAAAGGCATAGGGTAGGCATAGTAAAACTAATTAAATATTTAAATATTAATAGGTATAAATCAAAAGAGGCATTTTATTTACTCTATTTGGAAATGGTTGTGGGCTCCTAGATATCTCTGCTGTTAGGAGTAGATGTTGTGTGATTTTTAAAGGACAGCAGGCTTGCTATAGCAGCTTTGTGTCTTTATTCTCAGCAGCTGTATTCTTATCTATTCAATAAGCCTCTGATCCTGTTGGGGATACCACATCCCTGTGGGATAGTTTGGGTCTCCTCTGTAGAGCTAAGGTTCCATTCTGACTTAAAATGATTTCTACTCTTGATAGTCTTTGTTGCCTCTTTACCAGTCTTTCTCTCTGAGATTTCTTGATCTCTCTGGCACTGGTGCTGGAGGAGAGAACTTCTGGCTCATAGCATGATAGTAGACACAACTGCTCTTACTATATTCATTTGACAGGTGAGAAAACTGATGTCCAAAAAAGGTGAATGAGTTGTTCTAAGTGGTACAACATTCAGTGGCAGCATAGATATTTGAATTAAAGTTTCCTGATTCCTAGGTGATCCTTACTTAAGAACAACAGTATTCTGTTACCTCAAAACAGTATTTTTCTCATAAATGATAAGAGTTAATTTAAACATTCCAGGACCCAAAACAGATTTTCTGAAAGAGAAAACCCTTTCTACATGGTTGTTTTAGATTAAGTCCATAAGCCAGAATCCCTTACTAAAACCTGAACTTCAAGCCAGAACCAAGTTCTTAAGTTTCCAAACTCCAATATCAGTTGTTTCTTTAATCATGACCCCAACAAAGTTATTATTCCTTTTTATTTAAAAAATTATCAAAGTTTCACATACACCTACTATAATAAACCAACTAATTCTACACGGTATCTTAGGTCAAATAGCAGTCTTTATTCCTCTTTTTTCACCCAATTTCTTCTTCCCATTAAGAAAGCATCTTCAAATATTATTATTTTCACTGTCAATAAACTATCCAAAAAATAAATTGAGAAAACAATCTGATTTACGATAGCTATGAAAAAACTTATGAATAAATTTATCCAAGGAGATAAAAGACCTGTGCACTGAAAACTATAAAATACTAATGAAAGAAATTGAAGAAGACACAAATAAATGAGGAAATATCTCATATTCATGGATTGGAAGAATTAATATTTTTAAAATGTCTATACTACTCAAAGTTATCGACAGATTCAATGCACACCCTATGAAAATTCCCATAACATTTTTCACTGAAATAGAAAACACAATCCTAAACTTCATATGGAACCACAAAAGACCCCAAATAGCCAAAACAATCTTGAACAAAAAGAACTACACTGTAAGTATTATATTACCTGACTTCAAGGTAGTATAGTATACTACGAGGCTATAGAAATCAAAACAGCATGATACTGGCGTAAAAACAAACACATAAACCAATGGAACAGAATGGAAGGCCCAGATATAAATTCATGCATTTATGGCCAATTAATTTTTAACAAAGGTCCCAACAACACACAATGGAAAAAGGTCAGTCTCTCCAATAAATGGTGTTGAGACAAGTGGATATCCACATGAAGAAGAATGAAATTACACTCTTTTCTCACACAATCTACAAAATCAAGTCAAAATGGACTAAAGACTTAAATGTGAGACCTAAAACAATAAAACTATTACAAGAAAACAAGATGCAAGCTCCATGATGCTGGTCTGAGATACAATATTTTGGATATGACCACAAAAGCACAAGAAATAAAAGCAAAAATACACAAGTGAGATTATATCAAACTAAAAACTTCTCCACAGCAAAGGAAACAATCAACAGAGTGAGAGTCAATTTACAAAATGGGAAAAACCATGTATCTGATAAGGGATTAATAGTAAAAATATATAAGGAACTCAAACAATCCAATAGTAAGCAAACAAATAACTGAATTTTAAAACTGAATAAAGGACCCAAATAGACATTTCTCAAAAGAAGACAAATATATGGCCAACAGGTATATGAAACAATGCTCAAAATCAGTAATCGTTGGAGAAATGCAAATTAAAACCACAACGAGATATCACCTCAATATCCGTTAGAATGGCTCCTGTAAAAAAGATGAAAGACAACAAATGCTGGTGAGAATATGGAGAAAGGGGTACTCTTATACACTGTTGGTGGGAATGTAAATTAGTAGAGTCATTTTGGAAAACTGTGTGGAGGTTTCTTAAAAAAAAAGAAATAGAATTCCTATATCATCCCGAAGTCCCACTACTCGGTATATGTCCAAAGAAAACAAAATCAGTAGTCAAAAATATATCTGAACAAAGACATGTCCATTCCCAACAGCCAAAATACAGAATCAACCTGTGTTCATCAATGGATGAATGGATTTTTAAAATGTGGAATATATACACATTGAAATACTATTCAGCCCTAAAAAAGAAGGAAATCTTGTCATTTGTGACAACATAGATGACCCTGGAGGGTGTTACATTAAGTAAAATAAGTCATGTACCAAAAGACAAATGCCACATGATCAAACTCATATGTTGAATCTAAAAATGTTGAACTCATTTTAAAAGTACAGATAGAATGGTGGGTAACAGAGGTTGGAGGAATGGTTCAGGAGATGTTGGTCAAAGGACACAAAATTTCATTTAGATAGGAGAAATAAGTTTAAGAAATCTATTATAAAAATACAGTGACAATAGCTAATAACAATGTATTCTATTCTTGAAAATTGCCAAGGGAGTAGATTTCGTATTCTCACCACAAAAGATAAGTATGTGAGGTAATGCATATGTTAGTTAGCTCAATTTAGCCATCCCAAAATGTACACATGGTTCAAAACAACATGTTGTACATGATAAATACATACAATATGTATTTTTCTCTGAAAAATAAGTAAATAAATAAATAAATATATAAAAGTTAAATATATTCACTCTGATTTTTTTTAACTTTTATTTTAGGGCCAGGTTTGGTGGCTCACACCTGTAGTCCCAGCACTTTGGGAGGCCAAGGAGGGAGGATTGCTTGTGGCCAGGAGCTCAAGACCAGCCTGGGCAACATGGTGAGACTGACCCTATCTCTACAAAGTGTAAAAATAAGTTAGACAGGTATGGTGGTGCACGCTTTTGGTCCCAGCTACTCAGGAGGCTAAGGTGGGAGGACTGCTTGAGTCTGAGAGGTCCAGGCTGCAGTGAGCCATGATCATACCACTGCACTCCAGCCTGGGTGACAGAGTGAGACTCCATCTCCAAAAAAACAAAGAAACAAAAACAAACAAACAAACAAAAAACTTGTACCTCAGATTCAGTGGATACATGTACAGGCTTGTTACCTGTGTATATTGCATAATGCTGAGGTTTGGGTTATGAATGATCCCATCACCCAAGTAGTGAGCATAGTACCCAATAGTTAGTTTTTCAACCCTTCCCCCCCCTCCTTCCTCTTCTAGTAGTTCCCAGTGTCTGTTTTTCCCGTCCTTATGTCTATGAGTACCCAATGTTTAGCTCCCAATTATAAATGAGAACATGTGATGTTTGGTTTTCTGTTCCCACGCTAATTCACTTAGGATAATGACTCTGATTCTTTTTATGCATATCTCTGTATCTCCAAATTTACATGTTTGTATTGCTGACTCACAGATTTTGAATTTTAGACAATATCTATTGATTTGCCAGGTTGGAAGATGAAGATTTGGCATTCTTTTTTTTTCCCTGCCCACCACAAACATACACATTTTGCATCTCTTCAAAATCTCAGTATAATTGGTTTAGATCAGTGTTTACATTATTTTGGCAATATAGTAACCTTTGATTACTTTAACTTTGTTGCACAAGTTCTTATTTTCCCTGCAATTAATAATTACTGGAGATTTTTGTTTGTTTAATGTAGTACATACTTATCATTAATTCCACCCCAAATTTTCTCCGGTTGTCAAAATCTACTCTCAAGATATTATACATCAATTATTGAATCAATATCAAATTAATGGAGAAGTTTATCTCAGAATCTTCTGTTCAACAATCTGGACAAGTTGTCCTTTCTGCTTTAGTACACTGTGTTACACTGATTTCTCCCTTTAGCTTCAACCTGGAGATTCCTCTGGCATCTCTCCTATGTTTCAGATCCTGCTTCATATATTACATCTTTTTTTTTTTTAAGTTAACCTCCTCATTTTGATGGAATATATCCTTCAGTATGTACTAGAGAAAGTGTGCATGGAAAGAACTTATTTTGAGATCTTTCATGTCTGCAAATATATTGATTCTACTCTTCGAGTAGACAAGATCATACTTGATAATTTGGGTTGCTAAGTTAGAAATAGTTTTTCATCTGATTTAAAAAACATGGCTCCATTTTCTTTTGTCTTCTTGTTTCTCTGTTAAATCATTCTCAATCCTCTATGCTTAATATATGACCTTACCCTACCCCATCCCAAAAGCTTGTAAGATCTTCTGTTTGTAACTAATAGTATAAAATTTCATAATAATGTGCCTTTCTGTGGGCCCATTTTCATTAATTGTGCTGGGCACTAATTTGGCCCTTTAAATATAGAAATTAATATTCTTCAGCATGGAAAACTCTTCTTGTTTTACTTTACTGATGATTTCGTCTTTTCCATTTTCCCTGTTTTCTCTCTTTAAATTTTCTATTATCTAGATGTTGGGCCTATTTAATTAGTCCTTTACTTTTCTTATTGTTTTTCTCTCTTATTTTCCATCTTTTGTCTTTGCTCTACTTTCTGTGAAATTTCCATAACTTTATCTTCTAATCCTTTCACTCATTTTTGCTGTCATGTTTGAAATTTTCAAAGGTTTCATTGCAGCTGCTCTCTAAATGCTCTGTTTTCTTCTTTTTAAATCATCCTTTTCTCATTTCATAAATTCAACGCAAATTTTAGCTCTCTAACGTTACTTATGGTAGTATTTTTTGGGAGGAGGAAACTTTATTATCCTTGTATAGCCTCTGTTCCCTCCACGTTGCCTTTAACTGTTTCTTTGTTTTGTTCTGTCTTTCAAGTTAGAAGCTTTCATCAAATCCTTGTGATACTTTGTTCTCTGCTCATATATAGGCCAGCTAAAAAGCTGATTGGAAATTCTTACTGCATGAATGGGATTGTTGACTGAGAACTTCACTATAGGTAGTATAGTCATATGTCCTGGTATTACCAGGACAGTTCCAGGTTATGCTTATTGTTCAATAATAACTAATAAAGCCTCCTTTTGCTCAAAAATGTCCCATTTTGTAGGATAAATTATATGGTTATCCTAAATACAAAGTGATCTGCCTGGGCCATTTATTAGAACAGTTAGATGTCAGTATCTCTAGGTTTTTCCTCTTTGGGTGGTCAAATTTCCCAGGGAATACTCTTTCAATTTCCTACCTAGAGGTAAAGGACTGACTGCAATGCTTCAGAAACTGCCAAAGTATAAAGTTCAAAAATTAAAAACATGATTCCTATATACAAATCTAGGGTCAAACAGATTCAAATAATATTTTGAGAAGCTGAACATTATTTATAGTCATTCGGAAAAAATTTAAAGTCAAATTGTTAGGTTATATGTACAACTGGTGAGTGTCCAATAAGACAATTAAAACCAATAATCTTTAGAGTTATCTTTTCTAATGGACAAAAATTACTTATATGTCTCTTGGGTGAAATCTTCAAGTAAACATAAATCTTCACTGAGTTTAAGAGAAAATAGTAAGTAAAGTCAAATAGAGGTGTATTTCCCTGAACAATTAAATCATTCTTGGATGGGCTTGTTAAACAGTGCTCTATATAACATCAGAAAAAACATGCTGCAAATTTTTAGTCTTATTTCAACTTTTGGATCCTTTTTCTGAACAGAATCTAGAAGGAAGAAAAGGCTGGGATTTCAGTATTCAGGATTCATTTTATTTAATCCCATGTTCCTTATGATATTCAAGCTGTCAGCTGTTCATGCCTTTCCGCAGTTCAAATACCCTCTGTTTTACCATCTCTAGAGAATAAATCTCTAGTTTTCTGCTGAGGTAGTGGGGGCAGCTGCCTGGAAGTGTGGAGTAAGTGAGCACATCCGGGGATTTACTTCTTAAACAGCTTTCAATCAATCTTCCTTATCATAGCTTCCACTTTATCCCCAGTTTCAGAGGTACAAGTTGCCTCCAACTGTGGGCCTTTTGATGATTCTGCGTGGTGAACCAGGTTGGCTCTCAGCTTTCCCCACTGACTGTCTAAAATTCATCTTTCTTAGGTTTGCTAATTCAGTTAACCTTGATCTATTTGCTTTCCATCTTCCAAAATATTGCTCTTGTATTCCCTCCAGTTCTCTCTATCCTTTTGGGCTTTATATCTTTTTGAAAAATCATTTGATTGTAGTTTAGAGTCATTTCAGGTTTGATGAACTCTCCAAGGTCAATATCTTTGGGTCTTTCCTTTTAAAGTGCTCAGATTTCCCAGAGAATGTGATTCTAATCTCCAGCCAGTGGGATGAAAATCTGGTTGCCAACATTTTGATAGCTGAGGTTGGGAAGAAGCAGGAGGTTTCTGACTTCAGTATGCATAGAGATACTCAATCCTCCTAGTTTTTGTATATCCTCCTTGATGTCATCTGTATTGCATCAGAAGCTTTCCCTGGACCCAAGACATGGGAGAAACTCTTGGAGTGAAATTAGGTCTCTGTGTTTAATTCACCAGCACCGTGAGCCCCAAAGTCTTATTCTTTATTTCCTTCTTAACAAAATCTACAGGGATAATCATAAGAAACACTCGGTGCTCAAAACCATTGACTTTGAAAAAACTTAATGTCTGTTTGTGAAACTGAACATTTTATTCATTTCCATACCACAAACTATGCACAACTAGGGCTCGGTTAAGTATAGGCAAAAAAACATAGAATAGTACCTAGTACTTAATAATGTTAATTATTTTTTACTATTATCTGAAAACAAATGACCAGTTTAATAGTTTCATTTTAATGAACTGATGAGCTGCACTAGCAGATCTCTATCCCCAGTATGTTAAAATATCAATCTATTTTCATTTGCTTTTCACTGTATATTAAAATTAATTTGATAAATCATACGATGCAGTCACCTTAATTTGGTCTTTGAGCCCTTCTGCTGTGTGCCCTCTATGCTATGCTACTTGCCTGGTAGCATACTTGGAGAGGACCATTGCATCCAGGTAATTTCCCACTCTGAGAGTAGAAAAGATGTTCTGAGGTCAAATTAATTTGTGTAAGTGTTGAGTAAGACAGAGTTAAACATATCTCCTTATTGCAGACTATTTAGAGCTTTTAATAGAGTAGCGGGGAGTATGACTCTCTAAGAAGAAAATATAGCATGCTCTATTTCCCAAACTTTTCGACAATGTAAACTGAGTTGGTTTTGTTTTTGTTTTGTCTTTTGTTTTTACTTTTGGGAGCAACTCATGAGACTAATTACACATAACACACTTTGGGAAAGGCTTCATTAAGAAAATAGATACTGCCATCTTGGTGGCTTTTCAACATCAATCTCTTGTTCATGTTTCCTTTTCACTCTGCCCCCAAGCAAAAACGATTAAATTTACTGACACATCTTAGCAAAGAATATGATGGAAGCTGTCAAAAGGTTGAGTGGTCTGAATAAATGCTCTCTTTCTTTAAATTGAAAGCCAAATGTAGGGGAAAGAAAATCCATGGAGACAAATGAATGGAGACCTTAAAGAACTTCTGAAAAATGACAGGAAGAAAAAAAGAATGGCTAGTCAGGTTTGGGAATCAACTACTAAGGCTGCCAAACACTCCCAGAGAGAATAACAGCAAAATGAGCTTGCTTACTCTTAAAAAAGTGGAGGATGGAGTCCATACCACACTGAAGCCTTGAACTCCTGGACTCAAGCAATCCTCTCGCCTTAACCTCCTGAGTGGCTAGGACTGCAAGTGCATACCACCACATCTGGCTAATCTTTATGTTTTTTTTTAAACAGAAAGGGTCTCTCTGTTGTCCAGGCTGGTCTCGAACTCCTGGCCTCAAGCAATCTGCTTGCCTTGGCCTCCTAAAGTGCTGGGATCACAAGCATGGGCCACCATATCAGGCCAAGTTTTTTCTTTTTAATACTGGTTTATTTCATTTTTCCTTCCAACAATCTGGTGAGATTGATACTCATTTTCTCCTCATTTTACCAGCATTATTGATACACAGAAAATTTAAGTAACTTGCATAAGGTTACATAGTTAGAAAATTTCAGGGCTTGCATTTGAACCCTTTTGTTTGCCTTCATAGCTGATGCTCTTAAACACTACATTGAATTACCTATCAGAGAAGATGATGGTAAAAGAGTCCACCATCACAATTCCTGGGAAAAGACAACAGTTAACTCTAAGGCTAGTCCAAAGCTAATCTAACTGGCACACTCCTAATTTGAACCACAACATCTCTTCTCATAGAGGGAGGCCCAGAACTTTATTTAGTTCTGTGGCTGGTTCTCGGATGTGAACATGGTGACTGCAAGATTTTCTTTACCCAGCTCTCAGCTAGCTACCACACTGGGAAAAAAAAAAAAAAAAAAAAAAAGAAGAAGAAAGAAAGAAAGAAAATGAGATCAAACTAAAACGTTAGCGTACTGCAGATAATGGCTCAATGAGGCAGTATAACATGGCAGTTAACCCATAGATGCTGATGCCAAACTGCTTGGCTTTTCCACATATTAGGTGTATGATCTTGGTAAATTCCCTATTTCTCTGTGGCTGTTTTATTGTCTATAAAGTGGGGATAATAATAGCATCTTTCTCATGAGATATTTTTGGGACTAAATGAGTTAATATATGTAAAGCACTTAGAATAGGGTCTAGCTCATGATATGTGCTCTGCTAGTTTCAGTTATGATCATTATCCCACTAGGACTATTCTTATTTGATTATGGGAAGTTTCTAGAGCTGAAGAAGTGAATCCCGAAAAGTAGACCTTAATATTGCAACACTCTGAAAGAAAGCAGAAAAATAAGGATTAACCTGTAAGTCAAGACCATGTGGAAAAGGAGACCCTAACCAAGTACTGTCAAGTGGTTAAGACCCTAGGATCTTTCCTTTCTGTTGGTGCCCTGCCTTCTTAGCTCTACTCTGTAGCTGTGGATGTGACCTATGAGTCCTTTACAATGCCACCTACCTCTGCTCTTTTGTGTTCCTAACCATTCTTCCTGTTTGAGTCTTAGTTTTGTACTTGTTTGGCATAGCTGACCTTTCTCAGTCAGGAGGTTTGCTCTTCATTTTTCACCAGTAGCATTTTGCCCTTTAAAGTAGAAGTTTGTGTTATTGCTATTTTAAAATACTGCCTAAGTTTTTAAATTAAGCACTGCAAATCCCCTAAAGTGTTTATAACATGGGCTCAGAACAGACTGCTTACTTCTAATGGGAACACAGATTTCTACAGGAAATAGCAAGACATCCTCCCCTGAAATTTCCCTCCAGCTTCTCGAACTCAATATATCTCACATCCAATTCACCTTCCTTTCCAGACCAGCTCTCCTCCATTCCAATTCTCTTATAGTGTACCACACTTAAACTACTCTCCTATGAAAAGCAGGCCTTACTATATAGAGCAGTAGCCAAGAGGATTAAAGTCTTTAGGGTCAAACAGACCTAATTGGAGTTATTTGCTAGTGGTGTGATCATAGACACATTACTAACTAGAATTTAATTTATCTGAGCCTCAATTTGCCTCTCTATAAAATAGGGATAATACTGTACTAATACCTATCTCATAGAGTGTTTGAGGATTAAATGAGTTAAAGCATATAAAACCTTCAGCATAGTACCTGGCACATAATAGTGGCTAACACTTGTTGAGATTTGCTGTGTCAGGCAGCATTTTAGCATTCTTTACATGCATTTACTTATGTAACCCTCATAACAATTCTGTGACATAATTATCATTATTATCTTCATTTTGCAAATGAGAACATTCAGGCATAGAATGGTTAAGTTATTTGCTCAAGGTCACAAAGCACAACTGGTATTCAAGTCAAGGCAGCTTAGCTCCAGAAGTCGTGCTCTTATCTTAACCACCCCACTCTGCTACCTTCCATGCAGTTTGCACTCAGAACTGTCAGTACCACTTTCAACAAATGATGGAACGTATTGAATGCTTACCACTTGCCAGACTCTGTGTTGAAATCTTTGCGTGCTTGATGTTCATTAATCCTCAACCCTATGTGGTATGAATGTTTCTCCTCATTCTACAGATGAAGAAACAGAGGCACAGAGAGATGAAGAAACTTGTTCAAAGTGACCCAGCTAGGAAGTGACAGAGTCCGATTCTAATCCCAGATATGTAAGACTTTACAGGATGCTACAATTTATCTTCCTGAAAGTTCTTTCTTCATGTAATGGAAAAGAACATTCTTGTTTAGACAGTTATTGTGAAATTTGTTATAGCCGCGTGGTGATTGTCCATACAAGTTGAAAATCACTTCGTTAAACAGAATGCTTCTTTCATCAGGAGATTTCACCTTGGTATATAGCTATAAAGTAGGGATAATAATAGCATCTTTCTCATGAGATCTTTTTGGGACTGAATGAGTTAATAGATGTAAAGCATTTAGAATAGGCACCCTTAGGCCAAGGAGAGTGTCACCATAATTCTCTTAATTACAAAAAACAATTTTAGAGCCTAATTGGCCACATGGACACTAGAAGAAAAAAGTCTAGGAAAAAAGTATAGATCTTAATATCTTAATTTTATTTAATTGTTCCAACTTAAAATTGAGTCTTTACAAAGACTACATGATATGTGAAATGGACATTCTATACTGTGAAGTAAGTAAAAAGGATATAAAATCGATCATGCCATTCTTCTACTCAAAAGCCCTATAGACTTGAAGTGAATATGTTAAGACTTACATTCAAGGGCCTCCCCATTCACAACCCATCCCACCTCCCAATATGAACCCCACATTCCAATCAAACTTTTCTACTTACTGCTACCAAGTGTACTTTCTGCAATTCCTGCCTCTGCATCTGTGCCTGTTGCTTTCCCCCTCCTCCATGTCCATTCATCCAGACTCAGCTCAGGATCCACTGAGCAGACAAATCCTAACTTGCAATGACCCTTTTGCCTCAAATTTATCACTCAGGGTTTGTTTCCATAAAGAAAAAAATGTTAGATATAATCGTTCATTTATGGCCAGCCTACTAAAATAACTATTTAACCCATGATATGCTTAAATTATGTTAAAATTTCTCTATTACCACAATTTTTAATTGTTGACTAACTGAAAATCTTTGGGGAAATGTTGGCTAATGAGTACAGTCTCAGTTATGCATGCAGGACAAATAAGTTCCGCAGATCTAATGCATGGCATGATGACTATAGTTAATAGTACAGTATTGTACACTCAAAATTTGCTAAGAGAGTAGATCTTAAATATTCTCACTACCTACACAAAAATGGTAACTATGTGAGGTGATGGGTATGTTAATTAGCTTGATTGTGGTAATCATTTCACAATGTATATGCACATGAAAACATCATATTGTTACATTTTAAAATAACTAAAAGAGTATAATTGGATTGCTTGTAACACAAAGAAAGGATAAATGCTTGAGATGATAGATAACCCATTTACCTTGATGTGACTGTTATGCCTTGTATGCCTGTATCAAAATATCTCATGTAACCCATAAATATATACACTTACTATGCACCCACAAAAATTCAAAATTAATTGTTTAAAAAACTAAGTAAGAAAAAACATCATGTTGTATACTTTAAATATATACAATTTTTACTGGTTTATTATACCTTAATAAAGCCAAATTTTAAAAATAATTGGGAGTCTTGTCTCTAAAACAATATTATAAACTCCTCAAGGGCAGGAATGATGTATGCCTTCTTTGTTTTTTAATTGCTCAGAGCTTTCCCCCTCAGTTCTAGGTATATAAGAGGTTTTTATTAAATGATTAATGAATAAATGAAACAAGGTAGCATTATGTGCAAACATATAAAAAGCACAGGCAAAAGAAATTATTTATAAGAATGAGTGTGTCTTTGAACAAAGTATGCAGTTCGCTTTTGGCAATTTGGTCTATACCACTTCATGCTAGATCTTCAACATATTCAAACTGTCAATGCTTTATTTGCTTATCTTGTTCTTTTCAGAAGATTGATCTCAAAACTGAGCTCGGGCTTTCAGCCATTTGTCAGTCATTGCTAATCTCACACTCTGTCTTATGTATGAATTGCTTGATCCTCCCACTTTATCCATTTGTCTCTGAAAGCCCTGGTTTTCCTTAATCCCATCAGAGTATCAGCTTAGTTCCCATTGTGCTGTTCTTACCTCTTTCCTGCAAACCCTAACTGATGTGGCTTACCGTTGTTCCATTCTGGTTTTCTTTATTTTTTTTCTTTGCTGTCTCCAGGACTAAATCTTTCACAGCAGTTCCACATCTTAGAGTGGGGACCTCATTGATTCTTGATTGTGCTTCTTTACCCCTTAGGAACTATGATGTCTAATAGGCACAGCTGGCTTAGGCATCAGTTACCTCTATGTTACTGAATGGTCTTGAAGAAAAGCCGATTGCCCTTCAAATGTCTCTTCTTTACAGGCTCTGACAGTAAAAAGGCGGCATTTCACATTCCTTACTTCTCTAGGTTAAGGCTTGAGAGAGCCTCCTTTACTTTAGATGCACCCTCCTTCCTCCCAACAGAACTCCTTTTCTCTCCCAGGCAGCAAGCATCATCATGCCACCTCCTAATTGTCAACCCATTTCCCTTTCAGTGATTGCCACAGGGCTGTCTGCTAACTGTCTAGATGAGTGAGACTAGACACTGAAAAGACAGAAAAGAGAATGAAATAATAGGCTAATTCAGTTATAGCAACTGGAACCATTGCCCCAAGGTCCACATCCTCTCTTTTTCTTAACAAAGTTTACCTGTCCTACATCTCCCTCCTTAGGGATCCTGCTGGGTAATGCTACGGATATAAAAACAAATCTGAGCAAAGGCATTAAAGACTAGTATTATCTTAAAGTATCCTGCTCCTCATTATATTAATCCAAAAGTCATTTGCTGGCAATGGAATTGAAAAACAGATATCCAGATATGTGACTATATTTTTAGCTAGTTAAGGCTTTGTGGTTTTTACAAGTTTGTAGAAAGCACTTTGATTAATCTATTAGCAATTTTTAAAGCAATCCTTCAAAGCAGTCATGCCACATAAGAAGACTTTAAAGTGCCTGGCAAATTATGCTGATTCCTTCACTTTACAACTGGTAGATATGACCTCAATGGATGTGACTGAACTTCATCTAAAGCTGAAATTTCCCAACAGAGAGTTTTTCCAGGGGTCCGAAAAAAGGGACTTGATTAGAGCAGAAGAGGAAAGGAGTGAGTCCTTTCTTAGGATGTTGCCAATAATGTGACTTGAATGATATTGTAAATGATACTACTTATCAGTCTAATTATCCTTCTCCATAATTAATCCTGCTCATGCCACAAAGCTATGAACAATTACGTTTTTCCCTGGAGGGAACAGCATGCTTCAACATTACTGCAATGTGTGGTTAGAAGTGAAGTGGACGGTAAGAGGGAGAGAAAAGTGAGCTCCAGAGTTCAAATGATTATAACTGACATTGAGGTGATTGGTTCAGTGCACTTGATTTGAAAAATGAATTGTCTTGAGGATTGAGATCAAAGAAAGGCAACTAAGTGAAAAAAAATATACAGGAGTACATTTTATATCTGTATCTGGGAGGTGGGCTTTCAAGGCAAGAGACGTGGTCAGGCCCAGTCTTTGTCAAGTCTGTGACCATAAAAAATATTTAAATTGGCCAAATCTCAGTTTCTACAACTGAAAAAATAGGCATAACCTTATCTACCTTACAGAATTGTGATGAGTAATATATTACAAAATGGATATAAAGAGTTTGGTCCATTTTATAAGTGTTAAGTATTGAGATGCTTAATAAGTGTTAGTTTCTCCTCTTTTTTTTTACCCTGATATCAAGTGTGATTTGGAGCAAAAGGTTGAGAAATTTGGGCTGTCAGAGCAAGAGGAAACTAAAGGTCCCTCAAAATCAATGCCTTCAGTTTTCAGATGAGAAAACAAAAGTTTAGAAAAGTTGAATGTGGTTTACTAAGTTGATTTGTAAAATGGGAATGGGGCTGAGAATTCATAATTTAATATTCTGAGGAAATCTATAAATCACTCTGCATTACTCACTCTTATTCAGATAAGGGACATGAAAAGGAGATACTCCTTATCCAATCTTTTCCTAGATTTTATACTTACACCAGCTGACAGTTTAAATGGACTATTATCCATCTGTAGCCCACAACTTTCATAGCTATTTGTTGAGGTAATTTCCTAAGCAGCTCTCAGAATTAGTTAGAACACGGTTATATTCAAGTGGAGACAATAGATCCTAGGGGTGCAGAGACAAGAAGTGTCACGGAGATGGAACTGAGAGAAATTGAAACTCTGCATTCAAATGGCAGGAAGGAGTGGGAGGATAATGCCAGAGTTTGGAGCTTGAATGACTGGGAAAATGATTATGCCATTAAGGGATATTTGGAAGTCTAGAACAGGAGTGGATTTGCAGTAGAGGTAGAAAAGATAATGAGATCATTTTGTACATGTGTTTGAGGTGCTAGTGGAACATTCAGGCAGTGATGCCCAGCAGGCAGACTTACAGTTAGCCTTTTTAGAATTTTTGTGTGGATATCTAACAAGATGCTCTCTCCAGATAGACAGAGCCCTGAGCACAAGACTTAGTGGACAGACAGATAGTACCTTTGTGTGAAGAAAAAAGCACCTCTTTATCCAGTTTGACACAGGCTGGTACAGGGCTTGGTGAGCAGAGCACCAGCTGGATTATACCTCCCACTTCTCCCAGAACCTGTTGCAATTGTTCTGCTAGTAGCTAGCTGGAGATGTGGATCTGAAGTTTGGTAAGAGATATCTGGGTTGAAAATACAGATTTGGGAGTCATGAGCTTATAGGTAAGAGTTCAATCTGCCCTAAGAGAGTATATGTAAAATAAAAATATATAAAGGAATTGCTTTAAGGGCTTGGGTATTGTGAGGGTTTCAGAAAGTTGTTTATCATACATTCATGTTTTGGTTCTTTCATTCATTGAGAGAACAAGCCATGTGGACACATGGGGGAAGATCCTTCTAGGCAAAGGTAACAAGGGAGAAAGCCCTTAGGCAGGAATATAACCACCATGTAGTAAAACGAGTCAGGACATCAATGTGGTTAGAACAAAGTAATAAAAAGAAGGGAGTAGTTGGAGATAAGGTCAGAGTACATAAAGGATGGGGACTGGTCCCAGATTACGTGGGATCTTGCAGGCCATTATAAGGACTTTTGCTTTTTATCTGAGTGAAATGGCAGCCATTGGAGGGTTATAAGCAGAGGGATGACATGACTTGGCTTATGTTCCCAAATGTTCATTTATGCTTCTGTGTGGAGAATAGAATGTAGGAGTATAGAACAGAAGCACAGAGTCAAGTAAGATGAGGCTATTGCAATGATCCAAACATGACATCATGTTTTGGACCAGAGTCATGGCAATAAAAAATGATGAGAAATCGTTGAATTTTGGATATTTTGAAGGTAATGCTAACATAATTTCCCCTATGAGTTGGATGTGGAGAGAGATAAATGGGGTGGGGTGGGTAAATAAGGGGGAAGAAAGAGAGTGAGAAAAGATCCAAGGATGAAAGTGGAATTGCCATTTACTAAGCTGGGAGAGACTATAGGAGAAACATGTTTGGAGTTGAAGATCAGGAATTCCATTTGGGAAGTATGAGTCTGCAAACTAGGGAAAAGGCTTGGGCCTAGGATATAAACTTGGATTCATCATTATATAGTTAATATTCAAAACCGTGAATCCGGATGAGATTGCCAAGGCAATGAGTACAAATAGAAGAGAAGATTGTGAGACTGGGCCATGGAGATCACAGAGTTTGGTGGAAGAGGGAGGAAAAGAAATCAGCAGAAACTGAGAAGGAACAACCAGTAAGATAGGAGAAGAATCAGAGAGTGAGGAGTCTTGGAAGTCAAGTGACGAAAGTATTTGAAAAAGGATGTTGATTGTGTTCATTGCTCCTGATAGGTCTAGAAAGATACGGAATAGGAATTGATCACTTAATGTAACAAAGTGGAGGTCATTAGTGATTTCTACAAAGAACAGTTTTGATGGAGTGATCGAGGCAAAAGCCTGATTTGAGTGGGCTCAAAAGAAGATTGGGGAGAGTAAGTAGAGAACTCCTTTGAGGAGTTTTGTTAAGAAGGGAACCAGAGAAATGAGGCCATACATGCAGGGCAAGTGGGGTCAAGGGAAAGTTTCTTTAAGATGTGAGTGATAACAGTACGTTTATATAGTGCTGGGAATGAACCAGTAGAGCTCCACTGATGCAGGAGATTAAGCAAAAATTGCTAGAGCAGTATCTTTGAGTAACCTGGAGGTGTTGGGAGATAGTGCAGAAATGGAGGGTTTGGCCTTAGATAGGTGCAGAGATGGTTCTTTCACAGTAACATGAGAGAAGAGAAAAAATGTGGGTACATTCACAGGTAGATGGGTAGAAATACAAGTGTTTAGCAGGTACTTGGCAGGGCGTTTCTTCCCCATCAAACAGAATGACTGTCATAACTATGAGAGCTATGACATCTGTTAGGAAACAGGTGGTCTAAGGATTATGGGCTGAGAGTGCATACCAAACATGTTGACTGAAGGGAGAAGGTACTGATATTATCTGTAAGATTACAGGGGCAGCAAAAGACCATGTCACATGGCCAACTTTAGAAGGGTTCTATTCCAGTATATGGTTATGTGGAGGATTTTGGCTTGGACTCCAGCAGTATCAACGGAGACCACGTTATCTGGCAGGGGAATTCCTCACTCTCTGGCAAGAAATACCCTATCGAGCCTGAGGGAAGTTGCCAGTCCAACCCCCATTCAAGTGTCCCCTCCCCTTCCCCTAGTTCAAGGTCTTGAGGAGTCCTAAATAACATTTGTCATAGGCTTTTTATGTGCTGTGGTACAAATGTGTCTGGTTGGACTTTCTTTACAACTGTCAATGGACCTTATCCTGCAGTGGTTTCCAGTCATTGGTATGTTGCCAGCCCAGTATTTGCTTCAACCAAATTAAGGTTTTTAGTGGCCTCAGGCAAAACCTTCACCCACCCATGCAAAGAATTGGATTGCAGAAGTGTTCACAGTTGTGCCTTTGAAATGGCATTTTTTTTTTCCTTTCAATTAAGTCTGCTGCTTGGGTGTTATATGGCAAGTGAAAGCAATCTATGTCTTTTTCATGTTCCCAATCTTAGCCCTCATGTCCAATGAAATGTGTGCCTTGAGGGTATCCATACATAACACTGAGTTGCTCCAAGTCCTTGATGGTGGCTATCTGGTTTGCCCTTTTACAAGGGAAGGCCTATAACACTCCCGTCAAACTGAAGAAGCAGCAGATTTGAAGTGGGAAGAAGGGAAAGTTAGGTTCTGGAGAGGGTGACTGTGAGGTGTCTGTAGGGGGATCTGAGTAGAGTTTCAGGCGTAGGGCTCACATTAGAGTTCTAGAGTGAAGGTGGCACAGAATTGGGAGGTGGTTACGTGAGGCCAAGAGAATGGTTAAGGTTATGCATGGAGGAAGAGGAAGGATAAAGGGAGGGGAAAACAGGAAGGGAAGGGGAAAATGGAGGGGGAGAGAAGAGAATATGGTCCAAAACAGAGCTGTGGGGCCTGACCACATTGCAAGATCAGGGGCAAGAAGAGAAAGATTTGCTAAGGAATTGAGCAGAGGACAAGCTACTTGTCTCACTTGACTGCTATTAGGCAGGAAATGTTTGAAGAAGCACAAGTATGAACCCCACAATATTTCATGTATTTTTCATTACATCATGAATTGGTTGCAGCCTCACTGCTTTACAAATTCTCCTGTCCCTGAAGATCTCAAAGGACAGAATGTTCCACATGTAGTACCAGCTTGAATCATGGAAGTTGTTTTAACAGGAGGAAAACAAATTGAAGCCCCCTTATGTCTGGGTTACACAGGGACTCTCCCTTCCTGTCTTCTTCTGAACCAAGGCCAGGCTCTGGGAGTTATCATCCCTTCACATCTGCACGCCTTTCACTTTGCAAAGAGCTTTCACGACTGTCATCCAAACTGGATCCTTAGAGAACCTCTACGAAGGAGGTGAAGTAAAGATTATGACCTTCACTTTACAAGTAAGAATCCAGGTAGTAGAGAGATTTGAACAGGGTTACCTGTGAGCTGCCTCTGGAAT
Organism: Papio anubis; assembly: GCF_008728515.1. Lineage (NCBI taxonomy): Eukaryota > Metazoa > Chordata > Mammalia > Primates > Cercopithecidae > Papio > Papio anubis. The sequence continues at coordinate 40,952,021 of NC_044996.1, read as the reverse complement.
GCAAGTCCTTGGCCTCCTGGCCTGGTGGCCCATCACCTGCAGAGCACTGCCAAGAGGGCCACTACTGGGTGGCTCCAGCTGCTGCTGTCTGTGAGCTCATTAGAACCTCTTAGCTGTGGCTCCACCTGCCTCAGTGATCACTGAAAATGTTGATGGTGCCAATAACCAGGACCCCCAAGCCGAGACTGGCCTCAAAGAGTTTACTGAGTACCTACCACATACCCACCACCATGTCAGTGCTTATGGGGAACACAACAAAGGTACCACATAGCTACTGTCCTTGAAGAAATTATAACTTCAATAGGAAGAAAACTCTTAGACACCAAGTCCAAAGACAATTCCAAGGGCTTCTCTCTCTTCCACTAACCAGTCTCTTGTCAGGGACAATGACACACAGACCCCTTCTGCATTCACCTCTCTTATCCCAGTTCTGGTGTGGGAGGGGATTGGTGGATGACTAGGAAGAGTAATGAGGAAAAGAAGGAAGATGGAGGAAGATAGGGAAAAATTAGAGCTCCTACTAAACACTAGAAACAGTGTGAAGTTTATATGTTATACATACGTCATTTGTATTATATTTATCATACACATACACGAACATATACACACAAGCACATACATACACAATCACTTTCCATGAATTAACTCATCTGTTTAGTCCATTCTCATTCGTGAAAAGAGCTTAGGACCATGTCTGTCACTTAGAAAGCACTGAATGAGTATTAACTATTCTTCCTTCTTATCATGTTCATCATCATCTGCAGTCATATTTCAAAGTCTTGGCACCTGCAGTGTGTGTGGAGCTGTTTACAGAGGAAAATGAGAAGGCTCCAAATACTAATATTATCTACCTCACTAACATAGCAGGGCCCTGAAGCTAAAGAGATTGTTGAGCCCTGCTTACTGATGTCCCATCCCTCTACACACTAGCCTAATTTCCAAGTGTTAGAGTTGTTGAATAGAACTTTGCAAGTATTTATTACTAGTAATGGTAGCAGTCGTCGTTATTTTCCCTCATATTCTCTCCTGGGCACCATGGTTTGGGCCAGACACTTGACTGTCATGAATCTTACTCTTCAATCTCTTCCATCACTGCCTAAGGATGCCTGAGCCTCTTATTTCATTGAGTAAATCAAGTCCATCCATCAGGGAGACTTTCTTATCCAGCAACCACACCCACTATTAGCTCCTTTTCTCTAGACCAAAACAGTGAGATGACTCCTTAAACTCCTCTCTCTTCCTTTTGCTTATTTAAAAATATTTAATTGAAAAATAAAAATTGCACAAATTCAAGGTACACATCGTGACTTTACATACATATACAGTATGTACTTATTCCTACAATCAAAGTAACTGATACATCCATCACCACCCATAGTTATCATTTTGTATGTATGTGTGTGAGGGAGGGGTGAGGACACTTAAAATTTGCTCCCTTATAAAATTTAAGTAAATTATACAATATTATTAACCATAGCTACTCTGCTGTACTTTAGATCCTCAGAAGTATTCAGCCATAAAAATAAGGAAATCCTGCCATTTGCAACAAGATGAGTAAACTTGGAGAACATTATGCTGAGTAAAATAAGTCAGACACAGAAAGACAAATACTGCATGACCTAACTTACATGTGGAATCTAAAAAAGTTGAGCTTATGGAAGCAGAGAGTAAAACAGTGGTGGTCAGGTGCTGGGAGTTAGAAGAAATGAGGGGACATTGCTCTCTCTCTTTCTTTGACTTCTTTGAAGTCCTCTTCTACCAGTTTCTCTCCTCTTCTGGCCATTTATCCTTGCTCATTTTCTGGCCACTCATCCAGATCCTCTTGCTCTGCTCAAACCTCAAATTGTGTTGTGCTCCAAGACTCTCACCTTATCCCCTTAGGTGATCACCTCTGAAACTGAGGCTTCCGAACCCAATGCTTCTCTCTACCACTGCATTTACTCATTTACTGCTTCTTTTATAATTGTCTTTCAACTAGTCTGCCTTGAGAGCAGAGCCCATGCCTCATTCATTCTTATATTCCCATTCCTTTGCACAGTCCCTAATGTGTTATGGACACTCCATCAATGTTTGTTTCATGAATTAATGTAAGTCAAGGTTCAATCGTAGTGATGCTTTACCAAATTGTAAGTCCTTAAGGATCAGGGTCCAGAGTTACAATTTACGCTTTAAATCAAATAACCACTCAGTGTTTCTGAATGAGACTGGATACACCCCTTAGCCTGCTTGTGAATCAAAGCAAAGTTGCTTATCTAAAATTAGGTATTCATGGGTTTCCTTATGCTCTTGAGGCCCAGAATGAAAAACAGAAGTGTCTGAGAATGTGCTTAGATTCAGCACAAGGTGTGTAATGAAATGTGTAGGTGTAGCAGGATTGAGGCAAGAAGAATGGGGATTAAATAATTGAGAAAGGAGAGGCCTTATGTGTATGTGTTCACTTTCTGGAGCCTTGCAGATAGTCATTTGCATGGATCTATAAAGTTAGTAACACTGACGCCAGGGTATAATAAAGATGGTGATTTTGTTAATTTTACTGTTAGTGTATTCAAGTTTGGCTTTAAAGAAAATTGCCTTTAGCAAACCAACTCTCCGCTTTTTAAAACCATTATCAATACTCCGTGGTAACATCTCTTCAATATAATACCTGTTCCAGACATTCAAGGCCCTCTTCTTATAAAAATTAGCCAGCTAGCCAAGTCTTTTGTTCTGAATTAACCTCACATTATTGCAATCCTTTTCCTATGGACTTCTTTTTCAACCACAGAGTAAAAGGCCTCTGTAAGCTGACAGAAGGACTCTAAAGGGCAGTGAGGCATGCTTAGAACCCTAAAAATCATAGAATATAGGCCAATCTTAAAAGCTGTACTTGCTTCCAAGAGCTAGACCTATTTCCTTCAGGGGCCCCTGTGAACTAGAGCTGATATGCATGGATGAGTTAGGTACTGGAACCACCAGCCCTAGATAAACTGTTTTTGCTTCTAGGCAACCAAGATTTGGTACCTTACTGCAAAAAACTCAGAGCATTCTATCCAAAGGGGATCAAGAATGGAAATTCTATCTCAAGCTTCAAGGATTGGCCTCGTCAGGACCTAATGCTCAGACTACTAGGAATGACTTAACATGGGTGAACAGAAGCAGAAAGCATCTGTCCAGTCTACCAAATTCCCTTCTATAATAATCCAAATCTGTTCACCCTGGCAAAAAGTTCCCAACCATGGCTAGAGATTTCACATTATTGCCTTCTCTGTAATTAGGAAAGTGTTGAGTGGGTATGAAGAAAATATATTATGCTCTGGTATTTTATTAGGCAATCTGGACAGAAGGATTGAAATTCAGAGAACAGGATTTCTGAGAATTGCTTTGATTGCTTATGATTAGTGACTGAGTCATTTACATCATAGCCACCATTTTTTCTTGAACTAGAGATTGGAATTGCTTGTCTTATCTTCCAACAAGGATACTGAGGCACAGTCCAGATGCTATGGCAAGGAAACAGAAAACCGGGTAGCACTGTATGATTATTATGTGCCAGGCACCGTGTGAAGTGCTTTTATTAGGTTGGTGCAAGAGTAGCTGCGGTTTTTGCCATTACTTTCAATGGCAAAAAAACACGATTATGTTTGCACCAATCAACCTAATTGTATTTCATTCAATCCTCGTAGCATCTCCGGGAGCTAGCAACTATTATTATCATCACCAGTTTACAAATAGAAAATGATTAACTTTCATATTGTTAGAAACTCTAAATGGAAATAAAGATTCTGTTTCAAACAGAACTAAACAAAAATATATAAGATTTCTATGAGGACTTGCTTAAATGTTAAATATTACTAAGAAGCATAAAACAAAACTTGCACAAATAGAAAGATATACTGTTCTTGAATATGTGAATTCAATATTTTAAGATGTCAAATCACATATAGGGCTAAAATTTAGTCTATTAATTTAATTATGATCCAAATGAAAATGCCAACAGGACTTTTTGGATTTAAACATGCTGGAAAATAAACATACAAGATTAGCCAGAAAACTACTGAAAAACATATTATAAAACTATAATAATTTCAATAACCTGGGGCTGGATAATAAGAAAACAAACTGGTCGATGAAACTCAGCAGAGCATCCAGAAAGAGCACCTATACATACAGGAATTTTTTAATTGTCTAGAAGGTATTTAAAATGTGCCAGGAAACAAATTATTCAATAACTGATGCTGGTATAATTGACTGACTCCTTACCCTGAAATACATTCCAGATATTAAAAGACTTAAGGATCAAAAATAAAACTGTAAAAATACTAAACGAAAATATGACAAAATGTTTATAAAATAATCTAATATTGAAGAAGGCCTTTCTAAGCAACAGAAAAACTGAGGAGTCCTGTAGGAAAACTGATATATTTAAATACAGAAAAGTTTTAATTATCTGACCGTAGAAACTATCCTAAATGTAAAAGAGAAGTGAAAAAATGTAACATAGGACGAAGATCTAATTCCATTTATATAGAGAGTTCTTAGAAGTTCATGAAAAACCCCACTGACAATTCAATTAAAAATGAGCAAACAACATGGACATACGGTTCAGAGACAAACTTTAAAATGCCTTTAAATATATGAATACTTAACTTCACCCATAATTAAATACATTTAAAAAATGAATAGATTATTTTTAGAGCAGTTTTGGGTTCACAGCAAAATTGAACAGAAGGTACACAAAATTACCACATATTCATTTTCCCAGACATGCACGTCTTCCCCTATTATCAACATCGGCCACCGCAGTGGTACATTTGTTACAACTGATGACCCTACATTGATCCATCATTAGCACTTAAAGCCCTTAGTTTACAATAGGGTTCACTCTCGATGCTGTATAATTTATAGGTTTTGCCAGATATGTAATGATATGTATGCACCAATTTCATTCAATGCATTTTAATGAGAAGATTTTTAAAAATCAAAAGAGAAGACTATTGAGAACTTTTTAAAATAAAATTAAACTTAGGGAAAACACTCTCTAAGCTGAGCCATAGAGAAACAGAAAATCTGATCAGCCATTCAATTATTGTTGAAAGATTGAATAAATATTTAAAAATCTACCCCCTCTGTTGCGGTAAGTCAGGGACCCCAAACGGAGGGACTGGCTGAAGCCATGGCAGAAGAACATAAATTGTGAAGATTTCATGGACATTTATTAGTTCCCCAAGTTAATACTTTTATAATTTCTTATACCTGTCTTTACTGCAATCTCTGAACGTAAAATTGTGAAGATTTCATGGACATTTATCACTTCCCCAGTCAATACTCTTGTGATTTCCTATGCCTGTCCTTACTTTAATCCCTTAATCCCGTCATCTTCATAAACTAAGGATGTATGTTGCCTCAGGACCCTGTAGATGATTGCATTAACTGCACAAATTGTTTAAACAATATGAAATCTGGGCACTTTAAGAACAGGATAACAGCGATTTTCAGGGAACAAAGGAGATAACCTTAAAGTCTGGCTGCCTGTGGTCCAGGCAGAACAGAGCCATATTTCTCTTCTTTCAAAAGCAAATAGAAATATTGCTGAGTTCTTTTTCTCAGCAAGGACATCCCTGAGAAAGACAATGCATTCCTAAGGGGAGGCCTCTGAAATGGCTGATTTGGGAACATCTGTCTTTTACGGTTGCAGATAAGGGATGAAATAAGCTCCGGTCTCCTGTAGCGCTCCCAGGCCTATTAGGATGATGAAATTCTCGCCTAACAAATTTTGGTCAGCCCAGTTGTCTGCTCTCAAACCCTATCTCCTGATAAGATGTTATCAATTACAATGCGTGCCCAAAACTTCATTAGCAATTTTAATTTCACCCCAGTCCTGTGATCTCACCCTGCCTCCATTTGCCTTGTGATATTTTATTACCTTGTGAAGCATGTGATCTCTGTGATCCAAACCCTATTCATACACTCCCTCCCCTTTTGAAAATCACTAATAAAAACACTGCTTTTACGGCTCAGGGGCATCATGGAACCTGCCAACATGTGATGTCTCTCCCAGACACCCTGCTTTAAAATTTCTCTCCTTTGTACTCTTTCCCTTTATTTCTCAGACCAGCCGACACTTAGGGAAATAGAAAAGAACCTACGTGAAATATCAGGGGCTGGTTTCCCCCAATACCCCTCAACCAAATTTCAAAAACAAACTTTCAAAGAACATGTAATCTCTAATTTAAATAAATGTTCCATATATACATACAATTTTGAGCTATATATGTATCAAAACATTACATTGTACACCCCAAATATTTACAAGTTTTACTTGTTGATTATATCTTGCTATGTTCTGAATGTTTGTGTTCCTCAAAACTTCATGTTGAAACCTAATCCCCGTTGTGATTGTGGTGGTATTAAGAGGTGAGGCCTTTAGGAGGTAATTAGGTCAGAAAAGCTTTGCCCTCGTGAATGGGTTAAGTACCCTTATAAAGAGTTGAGGACCCAGCAACAAAAGCATCACCTATGAAAAACAGGACCTCACAAGCCACTGAATCTGCTGGCATCTTGGTCTTAGACTTCTAAATCTCCAGCACTGTGAGCAATACATTTTTGTCATTTATAAATTACGCAGTCTAAAGAAATTTGTTATAGCGGACAGAATCGGCTAAGACACAACAATGCTAAATTAAAAAAAAAAAAAAGCAGAAAAGGACATAAGTAAAATGAACTACTATAAAACAATCTCAAATATGAACATAGACAGGAAAATACTAATAAAATATTAGAATAGCAATCTGTCGACATATCACATCATGGCCAAGTTTGATATATCTGAAGACTGCAAGGATAGTTTAGTATTCAAGAAAAATAGATATGTCCTTTAACATTATTAGATCAAATAGGACAATAACTGATGAAGTGTAAAAAAAGCTTCTGATAAAAATCAGCCCCCTTTCAGGAAAAAAACTGGAAGAAAACAGAATAAAAAGTAATTTCTTAACTTGATAAAAGTTCACTACCAGAGAATGTATAACAACCATAAACTGATGGGCGGTATCTTTGAAATTTTTGCATTAACATGAAGAATAAGTAAAGATTTCCTACTACTACTCTTTTTGGAAAATCTGGCCAACATAATTAAACAAGCTGATGAAATCAAGTATGTCATTACAAAGAAGAAAAAATGAAAATGACATTATCTGGAGATGAGTTGATTGTCTACACAGAAATCTCAAGGGAAACTAAAAGTTTTTAAAACTAAAAGATTGCTGGATATACAATTAATGTGCAAATATTGTATTCTTATACACCATCAATAAACAATTCAAAAGTAAAATAACAAATATAGATACTATTTACAATAAACAAACTATCACACGGACTAAAGAATATATCTAACTGGCACAAGACAGGGATGCCCTCTCTCACCACTCCTATTCAACATAGTGTTGGAAGTTCTGGCTAGGGCAATTAGGCAAGAGAAAGAAATCAGGGGTATTCAGTTAGGAAAAGAAGAAGTCAAATTGTCCCTGTTTGCAGATGACATGATTGTATATTTAGAAAACCCCATTGTCTCAGCCCCAAATCTCCTTAAGCTGATAAGCAACTTCAGCAAAGTCTCAGGATACAAAATTAATGTGCAAAAATCACAAGCATTCTTATACACCAATAACAGACAAACACAGAGCCAAATCATGAATGAACTTCCATTCACAATTGCTTCAAAGAGAATCAAATACCTAGGAATCCAACTTACAAGGGATGTAAAGGACCTCTTCAAGGAGAACTACAAACCACTGCTCAGTGAAATAAAAGAGGACACAAACAAATGGAAGAACATACCATGCTCATGGATAGGAAGAATCAATATCGTGAAAATGGCCATACTGCCCAAGGTAATTTATAGATTCAATGCCATCCCCATCAAGCTACCAATGAGTTTCTTCACAGAATTGGAAAAAACTGCTTTAAAGTTCATATGGAACCAAAAAAGAGCCCGCATCTCCAAGACAATCCTAAGTCAAAAGAACAAAGCTGGAGGCATCACGCTACCTGACTTCAAACTATACTACAAGGCTACAGTAACCAAAACAGCATGGTACTGGTACCAAAACAGAGATATAGACCAATGGAACAGAACAGAGTCCTCAGAAATAATACCACACATCTACAGCCATCTGATCTTTGACAAACCTGAGAGAAACAAGAAATGGGGAAAGGATTCCCTATTTAATAAATGGTGCTGGGAAAATTGGCTAGCCATAAGTAGAAAGCTGAAACTGGATCCTTTCCTTACTCCTTATACGAAAATTAATTCAAGATGGATTAGAGACTTAAATGTTAGACCTAATACCATAAAAATCCTAGAGGAAAACCTAGGTAGTACCATTCAGGACATAGGCATGGGCAAAGACTTCATGTCTAAAACACCAAAAGCAACGGCAGCAAAAGCTAAAATTGACAAATGGGATCTAATTAAACTAAAGAGCTTCTGCACAGCAAAAGAAACTACCATCAGAGTGAACAGGCAACCTACAGAATGGGAGAAAATTTTTGCAATCTACTCATCTGACAAAGGGCTAATATCCAGAACCTACAAAGAACTCCAACAAATTTACAAGAAAAAAACAAACAACCCCATCAAAAAGTGGGCAAAGGATATGAACAGACATTTCTCAAAAGAGGACATTCATACAGCCAACAGACATATGAAAAAATGCTCATCATCACTGGCCATCAGAGAAATGCAAATCAAAACCACAATGAGATACCATCTCACACCAGTTAGAATGGCGAACATTAAAAAGTCAGGAAACAACAGGTGCTGGAGAGGATGTGGAGAAATAGGAACACTTTTACACTGTTGGTGGGATTGTAAACTAGTTCAACCATTATGGAAAACAGTATGGCGATTCCTCAAGGATCTAGAACTAGATGTACCATATGACCCAGCCATCCCATTACTGGGGATATACCCAAAGGATTATAAATTATGCTGCTATAAAGACACATGCACACGTATGTTTATTGCAGCACTATTCACAATAGCAAAGACTTGGAATCAACCCAAATGTCCATCAGTGACAGATTGGATTAAGAAAATGTGGCACATATACACCATGGAATACTATGCAGCCATAAAAAAGGATGAGTTTGTGTCCTTTGTAGGGACATGGATGCAGCTGGAAACCATCATTCTTAGCAAACTATCACAAGAACAGAAAACCAAACACCGCATGTTCTCACTCATAGGTGGGAACTGAACAATGAGATCACTTGGACTCAGGAAGGGGAACATCACACACCGGGGCCTATCATGGGGAGGGGGGAGGGGGGAGGGATTGCATTGGGAGTTATACCTGATGTAAATGACGAGTTGATGGGTGCAGCAGACCAACATGGCACAAGTATACATATGTAACAAAACCTGCACGTTATGCACATGTACCCTACAACTTAAAGTATAATAATAATAAATAAATTTAAAAAATAAAATAAAATAAAATAAAATAAAATAAAAAGAATATATCTAACAACAGAAGTGTAAGTCTTTTATGAAGAAAACTATAAAATATTATTAGAAGCATAAAAGAAAACATAAATCGATAGAGAAATGTAAATGTTCATGTGTTATATTCATGGATGAGAAAATTAATATCACAAATATTATAATTTCTTCCACATTAATCCATAAATCCAACACAATTCAAACAAAATATTTGCTTGTCCAAATATATTGTTCAGCATTCAACAAATATTTATGGAGCCTCTATGTGTCAGACATTTTTCTAGGTGCTGAAAAACAAACAGAAATTTCTGCCCTCTTAGAGCTCATATTATGTTGAAATTATTAAGTGTAAAATACGAGGTGCAGACCAGTGTGTGCTATCATTTGTATTTCTAATTGTACATTTAATTGCATAGAAATAGAATATTTTTGAAACGACTTATAAGAAAATGAAAACAATGGTTCTTTCAGGGCAAGGTGACTATGAGAATATCTCAATGGGGGAATGCTTACTGTTCATTCTTATGCCATTTCATAATGTTTGAACAAATATATACTACATTTTATATAAATTTTAAAGTTAGAAAGCTAGTCCAAAATAAACAAAAATGGAATTTAGGGGACAAAATAAAATTCTATCTTTAAGTTAAAAATATCGTTGCATATGCTCTGAATGAAGGAAAACTCACGCAAGCAGGTGTTTATATGAATTATAATCTGGGCATTTTGTTAACTATAAGTTAAACATGAAACAATCATATGACACGGTTGCTAAAAAGGCTAATGAGATTTTAGGCAATATAACAGAATCTTATCCAGATCAAGAGATATCATTGTTCCACTTTATACTGTTTCATCTGTACCTAGAGTATTATGGTCATTTCATTTCTGTGTACCATAAATTAGGAAAGACACTTGCCGCCTCATCTAGAGAGAGCATCTAAGAGACAGAGGAAGAACTGATGAAGTAACTGAGAAAGATTAGTTTCAAAAACGAAGACTTAAGGGAAACAAGAGATAAATCTTCAAATATGTGGAGGCAAGAGAAGTTAGACTTATTTTACATTCTTTCAAACAGCACCACTAGGACTTCCATAATCATATAGGTTAAGGGAAGCAAGTTTGGGCTCAGTATTAAAATGTTCTAACAGTTTGGCTGTGAGGTGGGAACAGAGTGGAATGAAAATAATATTTACTGCCTACTACATGCCAGACTCAATGCATACATAATAGTAATCTTCACAGCAGTCCTGCAAGGAATGTATCGTTATGCATTTTCCAGAGGATAAAATTGAGGCTCAGTAAGGTTCAGTAATTTCACTTAAAACCCTACAGCTAGTAAATGCAGAGAAAGGATTTGAATCCAGTTTACAACAGTCTCCTAATTTGGTCTCTATACATTGTATCTTGTCCCTCCAATAACAATGCAGCCAGAATGTTCTTTGTAAAACATAAATCTGTTCATATTATTTTTCCTGCATAAATTTCTTAGCTTAGCTTACAAAGCCCTTCATAATCTGGCTCTTGCTTACCTCTCTATAAATCACTCTCTATTTGGAACTGTTCTGCAGCCACACAGACTATCTTTAAACTATTCAACTATGTATCGAAAAAAATGTGCTGTTTCAATGGAAAACTATGCATCCTATATAGCACACTCTTTTGGGTCATCAGATTCTAGCCCTGTTCATTGTCATTGAGGTATTTTGCAAGTTTTTGTTAAGTTGTAAGTAACTGAGAGACATGTAAGTTATGTCCTACCCAGCAGTGATTAATTGACTTCCCCAACCCCTGCAGAAAAAACAGTTTTGTATTATTTGCAACTAATCTCAATATTCCTTTACTCCATATAAAACTATGGTGTTTTGACTTTTCTTTTGAACTAGTTATAACATGTGCCTAGTTCACTCATTTCGCATGAGAAAAACAAACTCTTTAACATATACTCATTTTTACACTTGTATGAGAGTCATGACTTCATCTTCTTTGCTGAAAATTATCTTTTAACATATACCATGCTCTCCTCTTTCTTGTTTATTTCTTGTCTCTGGGACTTCACGTAGCCTGTTTCCTCAACTTCGGATAACTTCTTAATCCCCCCTCCCCTGTTCAAAAATGTTTGTTGAATGAAAGTAAAAAGAAGATGGCCGGGTGCAGTGGCTCATGCCTGTAATCCCAGCACTTTGGGAGGCCGAGGCAGGTGGATCACGAGGTCAAGAGATCGAGACCATCCTGGCCAACTTGGTGAAACCCCGTCTCTATTAAAAATACAAAAGTTAGCTGGGTGCGGTGGCATGTGCCTGTAGTCCCAGCTACTCAGGAGGCTGAGGCAGGAGAATTGCTTGAACTCAGGAGGCAGAGGTTGCAGCGAACCGAGATTGCACCACTGCACTCCAGCCTGGTGGCAGAGCCAGACTCCGTCTCAAAGAAAAAAAAATAAATAAATAAAAACAAGGTTAGAAGGAAGGAACCACTTAACCCAGGTCTGTCTGAGACTGAAGACTATGATCTCTGCAATAAGTAGTTGACTTTCACATCTTTTACATCATCTAAACAGAATGATCTACTTCAGAGCAACAAGCTTCTTGTCACTGGAAGCTTAACCTATGTTATCATCCATTAGGGATGCAGTAGGATGGGATTCTAATATTGGGAGTATCGAAGAAAAAAAAATGTGTCTACTGAGTAGGATTTTAAAGAGAAAAAATATTCTAATACTTGTTAAAATGGTAAGGAATAATTTATTTGAGACACTTACATTGAGAAAGAGAGAAAGGGCTTAACTCTAAATACAGCAAGGGTAAGTGGGGATTTATAGCCAAGGATCAGGGAGTGAGTGGGGATCAATGGATTGAAAATTACTAAGAGGAGGCATCAAAGATTGGAGAATTATTGCTAAACTGGTGTTACAGACCAAGAATTTAGACATTAAGGCTAGGGCATGAGGAACTTGATCAGATATCAAGGGTAGAGGCATAACTTGGCAGAATTCTAAGACTGGGCTGGGCAGGCCAAACCTAGAACAGGGGCTAAGATTGAGGCCTAGTCAAGAAGTGGGCTCAGAGGAGGCTAATTAAAGTTTGGCCAAGAAGAGAGTCTTTGTGAAGAGTTAGGCTGTCATAATCAGTCTGTATGGTTACTTCTAACCATGACCATAAGGTCATTGAAATGTAATATATTAAAACCAAGACCGCATCATACTTCTGTGAATACTCTGAGAGAAAGGGAGCCTAAGAAAAAATGAGCTCCATCTCTGTAAGTCTCCCATAGGTCCATAATACCAGTCAACTTGGCCTTTCTGTTTTTGGTATATTAAGTTCCAAATAGAATATAGGAAGCACAGCATAAAGATGGCTGTGTTTTCTAGAGTGTTCCTGGATGACTTCCCACTGTGAATTTCATAGGAAACAGCCCCATGCATTTTTAATTGGAGCTGCTTCTTTCCATTTGTGTGGGCAAGTCACATTAGTGATTTACAAAAGAGAGGGAGTGGAAATGAGCTCAATGAAATGGTGAAAACAGCTTGCAATAGACTCATTTCTTCTCAGGCAGCCATTTCTTTGACTTCCATCTGAGAAAATACCAGAGGTAGTACCTATGGCAAACAGCACAAGCAGTCTGGACATGTGACAGGTACAACCAGCTAGGATGACATACTCACCACTGCCACTCAGGAGGTGGAGCCAAATCCATGGTAGAAAAGGACAGGCTTCCTACTGAAAGTCTCAAAAATGGTTCAAAACCTTTTCATATCTATTACTCTTGAGTATCAGAAAATTCCACCATTAGCCACTCTTTTGGGCTGAAGCATTAAATCCAGAAGATTACATTTAAAATAGGAGAGAAGGTGCGGGAGTGTGTGTGTAACCTGTTCGCCCTCATTAGCAAGCTGTATGTCTTTGATTGAGATACTTTCCATCCTGGGATCCAGGATCACCAAGGTATATAAAAAGGGAGGTTTAGATCAGTTCTCATTCAGCTCTGATTTTCTGTACTTCTATGTTTTTCAGCCAAGAAAGGCATTCATTATCAGCTAGCAAGTGGCACATCATTAACAGGATTCAGAATAGAAAACTTGTGACAGAAAACAGGGAGAAATAAATGCCCAGGACAGGGGCCATGCATGGGGTCAAATATGATAGTGACACTATAGCCAGACAATTTGGGCAGCAATGGAGCAGAGCCAGCAGGGAAAAAGGGCACCCACAGTGGGTGCAGCACGGAGCATACTAATGACAAACTTTATTTACTTCATAAATTTGCAGTGCTCAGACTCTACCCTCCACATTCTCACAGACAGTCGTATGCATATACAGTCTGACTCTCACAATCTCTGTCTCTCTCTCATAGACTGTCTCTCTTGATTATTCTCATTCTCATTCTCTTTCTCCAAATACAGTAGTTAAAAATAGACTTTAACTTTTATTTCAGTAATCAACCTGGCATTGGAAGTGGTAAAGCAAACACTTCCCAAGCTCATGTTATCATAGCTGTACTTGTTAGGAGATTGATTTTAGGGAGGAATGAGCTTACAGCTTGGGAGAAAGCTTTTTATTTTTTAATCATTTACTTTTATTTAATAGCAAGATTCCTTGTAGGAGACCTGGAAAAATTTGGGCCAGAGTGGGAAAGTATGAACCAGTTTACTTGAAAAACAGTTCATTTTAGATTGATTTAATTTCACTGAGAGATGTTGTGTTTATCTTTTATAAAGAGGACAGGAGCTGATAGTTTGGAAAGGGTTCCACTCAAATCGTCCCCCCAGAGCCTGGATGGCAGAGGGATCAGAGATTGATGACTCTGTGGGTATCCTTTAGATGATGCTCACCTTCCATGCTTCAGTGTATTTCATTTTCATAAGGTTCAAAGACACATTGTTATTAGAATGGCTACAACTTCATCCAGTAAATTCTATGAATCAAAGTGCACCTGTTTCTCTATTAGGCATGGGGATATTTAAAAAATAAAGCTGTGTATCTGCTTTAAAATAAAAAGTTGTTTTATCCTGGGTTTATCATCAGCAGATATTTCAGGAATAGAAATTGAGAGCTATGGTTGTAAGCCTTTTAGAAGTACAGTGCTGGTCTGTAAGGTCAATGTGGGTTGCTTTTAATCCTTTCTCCTCAATTCTAACACACACATGCGTGCACGCACGCACGCGCACACACACACACACACACACACATTATGTATTATCTATGTAAGGCTGTGCAATACTCAAAGATAGACAAAACTACCCTGATACAAAACCTGCTTAAATGTGGACTTAATTTATTTTTTCTAAACATTGTTAGGTTGTAAATATTGAAAAATTATCTTTGTAGTTCAGAAGTTTTCAAATGGCCTGATGTGTAGTGTTATCTTTTGCAGGATATAAACAGGGCCCACACCACAAATGAAGAATGTCTTTCATGTTTCTATACCTGACCACTGAGGAAAGGATGAAGAAGAGAGGGATAAAAACAATAGGAAATAATGAGCAAAAGGAAGAAGGCAAGGATAAAAACGACAGAAAGAATTTGATGTTTGCCAAAGTCCCAAGAAGCAAAAATCTAACACATGACTTTTTTTTAAAAAAAAAGAAAATAATATAATCCTATACATTTTAACAGTAGGTAAAAGTTGACAGAATTTAATTTCTATTTAAGGTTCACCAGTGCAGGAACTCCTAAAATACTTCATTTTTCACACTTAGGGAGCATCCCCAAATGAAGATAAGTAGTTGAAGGTAATCTTTCTGAAGACTAAATGAGTTGTTATATGTAAAGCACTTAGAACAACATCAAGCACATAGTAAGTATTCAATACAAGGTAGCTATTATTATCATAACCATCATCATAGTCATCATCATCATCAGTATATTTTTGCCAAGACAATGATCTTGAATGGAAAAGTATTCCTTTTTTTAAATATATACACACAAAATACTTTAAATGTCATGTTTGTGTTCCCAACTACATACATAAACAGAATCGTCGCCTAATGTATGACCTGTGAGATAATTTAAAATAAGCTGTAGGTCTGATCTTCTTCCTCTGGGGGTATTTTATATGTTCCCTGTCCTTAAGAAAATCCAGACATGGTCGTGACTGATTGCATTTTTCTTTTATGACTTTAAATACGTTTTGCCATGTAAACAAAACAGTGCTTCTAGTTAGTATTCTTTCTCCCAAGAGATCTGCATATAGAGGGAAAATTACCAATTGTATCATCAAATAACTCTGATAAGCCCTTGTCTATATGTGACACTATCCTGGACACTGTCCACACGATACAGTAAGGCAACCTCTGCCCTATGTATATTTAGAGCAGTGACACCCTCAGGCACAAGTGATACACAGACTGGGTCTACATCACATCCTCAATCATCTGTTGGCCAGTCAATTAAGCCAGAAGAGCTGATTTTGGTCCCATACAGCTATAGCGACAGACAATTGAGCAAGCACAACACTGAAAAAAAAAAAAAGCTAACAAACAGCTTCACTTCTGTTATCCAGTTTTCAAGCCTACACATGTGTCTTTGTGACTGTATAGAAGAAAGGTGGCTGTGGTTGACTCAGAATATTTTTTTTCCTCTTGCAGAGGCATTACAAGAATACCCATCTCTGCTTTCCCAAGAATGTCACCACTAGAAAAATTGGACTGATTACGTGTTATCTCTCTCTCTCTCTCTCTCTATATATATAATCCATATATCTAAATCTACATATTATCTATATATTATCTATATATACAGAGAGATAATTACACATATATAGATATAATTACATATATATATATATGTAATTGGCTCATGCAATTATAGAGGCTGAGATGTTCAGACCCAGAAGAGCTGATGGTATTGCTTCAGTCCTAATCTGAAGGCCTGAGAATCAGGAAATCCAATGATACAAGTTTCAGTCTGAGTCCAAGTCTGAAGGCAGAAGACAATCGGCAAGAGAGAAAGAATTCTTACTCAACTTCTTATGCTATTCTGTCTTTCAACAGACTGAATGAGGCCCATGCTGATTTGGGAGGGCCATCTGCTTTACTCAGTCTACCAATTCAAATGTTACTGTCATTCAGAAACACCTTCAAAGACACACCAAGAACAGTGATGAGCCAAATATCTGGGCATTCCATGGCTCACTCAAGTTGACACAAAAATTAACCATCACAGATACTCAGAACCCCTTGGTCTAAATCTCAGAGCTGATCCAGATGAATGGTCAGATGGAAGACTAAGGTACTCACATGGGCCCACCTTGGACTCCATTCCTGTCCCCTAAAATCTGCATTAATTTACATCAGTATAATCCAAGGTTTATTACCCACCAGCACTTCCTATTTTCCCTAGTAAGTGTCCATAAATGAATTACTTGATGTTGGGAATGTGAAGAAATAAGACTGTTTCCTTAATCCACTGGGCTGCATTTAAAACTATTGAATACCCAACTTTATTTCTCTCCCTGGACACTTGAGAATGCTGGGCTTTGGTTGAAACGTTAAAGACAAAAAGCAGTTCAACCTACAAGGGATGCTCCCAGGACTTTAAAAGGAGGTCTGTGCCAGCAATAGATCATCACGCAGAATAAAGTTAGGCTACTTTCATCTCATTTTCTAGTACCATCTTGCTATCATATTGCTAACCTAGGTTATTATTCATGACTCCACCTCTGATACGAATTCTACTCAGCTAAAAATAATGATACTTATTGCTGTTGGCCCTTATACTTTCTACTTGATTTAGGTCTGAGTTTCACTACACCCTAGCCTATTTTCAATTTGGCATCACTTCCCTTGCTCAAAGGACAAACCACCATGGGACAGTTATTCTCCTACAGAAGAGATGCTTCACAGAAATATACTGACGACTCTGGTTCCACCTTTTCTTCTTCTTTCTTTTCCCAATGCCAGGATTCATTCTCCAAATGGCCTGGCTCCTCCAGAAGCTGTAAGAATTATAGGGTATATGAACACTGCATTCAAAATAGGCACTCTCCTAACAGATGGTGCAGAATGGCGAATTGAAAGGAGAAAGCTATTGTAAGGCAACATTTCAAACAACAAAAATAAGTTGTAGGGGCTTGGAGAGGAAATTGTGTTTTGGTTTAAAGCAGCAAATTACCTGGATGGCTTAAACTATCTGACAATCTAAGAATATCAAATTATCCACTGAAAATCTGGCTACTCAAGCTGCTTTTCCAAACTGCACATTATTTGCTCAACAAATTTTCTGCTCTTAAGTCTCTGAGAGAAAATTTTAAAATGCTCTTTTCACCACTAAAGAAAAGTAGATTTTTTTAAAGAGACTATAGAAAGAATCTACAGAAGGAAACACCAATTTCAAGTTTTTCTTGGAAATAATTATAGCTATCTGTAGTAAACAAGCAATGTCTTCCACTTACATTGATTACTCACGAAAACCTAGATAAATCACTGCCAACTGTAGTACAAAGTTAACATATATTTCTCTTGTCTAAAAACTCAAAGGTTTGAAGCCAGTTAACCCCTTTGGTGTAGATGAGGAAGAATATTAGCCAAATCTGTTTACATGCAGCAGAATTGGTCACAAATGAAAGATATGGGAGGTTCTGCAAGATACGCCCAGTTCTCCAAGGTCAGCTTTTACAGTTGGAGGAAACCAGTCCTTCCTGTTTCCAAGGGAACTAGATCAAGTTGAGGCCAATAGGACCCTCAAGTACTATTTTTATGGCCAAAAAATAACCATCACTGATCACTGGGCAGATTCCAAACTGTCTTCTGGAACAGATCCACTCTGTTTTGGACAGTGAAGTGGCATGGCATAGTGGAAGGAACATGAGCTTTGGCATCAAACTGGGATTTAATTTCTGGCTCAGCCACTTATTAGCTGTGAGATGTTGAGCAAATATTTAACTTTGTTGAGTTTCATTTTCCAGATAATCTTACTTGTCTTTAAAGTATTGTTTTGAAGAGAAAACAAAATGAAGCAGCCAAAGAACTCATCATAATTCCTGGCATCATGTTTTGTGCCTAATAGATAACAGCTTAAAAGATGAGGGGCTATGCCACAACATGGAGGAACCTTGAAAACATACTGTTAAGTTAAATAAATCACTTACCAAGGACTGGATGTTATATGATTCCATTCATGGGTAATGTCTAAAATTGGCAAATCCATAGAGATAAAGTCATTTTTTAGTTGCATAGGGCTAGGGATAGTGAAGAGGGTGGGAATGGGGAATTACTATTAATAGGTACCTTTTTTAGGAGGGGATAATTAAAATTTTGGCTTTTTAAATGGTATATTTAGAACATTTACACTTCAAGTAATTAGTAATATGTATAAGGCTTAAGTCTGCCATTTTTTGTTTGTTTTTGCTTATTCTGTTTCTTGTTTCTTGTTTCTTTGTTTCCCTTTGAGGACTTCTTTTGGGTCACTTGAACATTTTACAAAATTCCATTTTGATTTATTTAAATGCATTTGAATTATATAATTTATTGTGTAGTTTTTTGAATAGTTGCTTTTGCTGTTACTACATACATATACAGAACATATCACAGCCTACTTATACCAATGTTTTGCCACTTCAAGTGAAGTGAAGTAAAGAACACTTACATCCATTTAGCTTTACCTTCTCCACTCTTTAAATATAAATACAAATGATCAGAGGTCCATTCAAAGACAGCAGAATAGGAACAGCTCTGGTCTGCAGCTCCTAGCATGATCTGATGCAGAAGACGGGTGATTTCTGCATTTCTAGCTGAGGTACCTGGTTCATCTCATTGGGACTGGTTGGGTAGTGGGTGCAGCCCACAGAGGGCAAACCAAAGCAGGGTGGGGCATTGCCTCACCTGGCAAGCACAAGGGGTCCAGGGATTTCCCTTTCTTAGCCAACAGAAGCCATGAAAGACTGTACCTGGAAAATCAGGACACTGCCACCTAAATACTGTGCTTTTCAAACAGTCATAGCAAACAGCACACCAGGAGAATATATCGAACGCCTGGCTCAGGAGGTGCCATGCCCATGGAGCCTTGCTCACAGTAGCACAGCATTCTGAGAATGAACTGCTAGGCAACAGCCTGGCTGGGGGAGGGGCGTCCACCATTGCTGAGGCTTGAGTAGGTAAAAAAAGTGGCTGGAAAGTTCGAACTGGGTGGAGCCCACTGCAGCTCAATGAGGCCCACCTGCCTCTATAGACTCCACCTCTGGGGGCAGGGCAGAGCTGAACAAAAAGCAGCAGAAACTTCTGCAGATTTAAACATCCCTGTCAGGCAGCTTTGAAGAGAGCAGTGGTTCTCCCAGCACAGTGTTTGAGCTCTGAGAACAGACAGACTGCCTCCTCAAGTGGGTCCCTGACCCCCATGCAGCCTAACTGGGAGACACCTCCCAGTAGGGGCCAACAGACACCTCATACAGCTGGGTGCCCCTCTGAGACAGAGTTTCCAGAGGAAGGATCAGGCAGCAATATTTGCTGTTCTGCAATATTTGCTGTTCTGCAATATTTGCTCTTCTGCAATATTTGCTGTTGTGCAGCCTCTGCTGGTGATACCCAGTCAAACAGTGTCTAGAGTGGACATCCAGCAAACTCTAACAGACCTGCAACTGAGGGACCTGACTGTTAGAAGGAAAACTAACAAACAGAAAGGAATAGCATCAACATCAACAAACAGGACATCCACACCAAAACCCCATCTGTATGTCACCATAATCAAAGGCCAAAGGTAGATAAAACCACAAAGATGGGGAGAAACCAGAGCAGAAAAGCTGAAAATTCTAAAAACCAGAGTGCCGCTTTTCCTCCAAAGGATCACAACTCTTCACCAGCAACGGAACAAAGCTGGATGGAGAATGACTTTGACGAGCTGACAGAAGTAGGCTTCAGAAGGTCGGAAATAACAAAATTCTCTGAGCTAAAGGAGGATGTTTAAACCCATAGAAGGAAGATAAAAACCTTGAAAAAAGATTAGACAAATGGCTAACTAGAAAACACAGTGTAGAGAAGACCGCAAATTACCTGATGGAGCTGAAAACCATGGCACGAGAACTCTGTGATGCATGCACAAGTGTCAGTAGCCGATTAAATCAAGCGGAGGAAAGGGCATCAGTGACTGAAGATCAATTTAATGAAATGAAGCGAGAAGAGAAGTTTAGAGCAAAAAGAGTAAAAAGAAACAAACAAGCTTCCAAGAAATATGGGACTATGTAAAAAGACCAAATCTATGCTTGATTGGTGTACCTGAAAGTGATGGGGAAAATGGAACTAAGCTGGAAAACACTCTTCAGGATATTATCCAGGAGAACTTCCCCAACCTAGCAAGGCAGGCCAACATTCAAATTCAGGAAATACAGGGAACACCACAAAGATACTCCCTGAGAAGAGCAACCCCAAGACACATAATTGTCTGATTTACCAAGGTTGAAATGAAGGAAAAAATGTTAAGGGCAGCCAGAGACAAAGGTAGGATTACCCACAAAGGGAATCCCATCAGACTAACAGTGGATCTCTTGGCAGAAACTCTACAAGCCAGAAGAGAGTGGGGGCCAATATTCAACATTCTTAAAGAAAATAATTTTCAATCCAGAATTTCATATCCAATCAAACTAAGCTTCATAAGTGATGGAGAAATAAAATCTTTTACAGACAAGCAAATGCTAAGAGATTTTGCCACCACCAGGCCTGCCTTACAAGAGCTCCTGAAGGAAGCACTAAACATGGAAAGGAACAACAGGTACCAGCCACTGCAAAAACATGCCAAATTTGAAAGACCATTGATGCTAGGAAAAAACTTCATCAACTAATGGGCAACCAGCTAACATCATAATGACAGGATAAAATTCAGACATAACAATATTAATCTTAAATGTAAATGTGCTAAATGTCCCAATTAAAAGACACAGACTGGCGAATTGGATAAAAAGTCAAGACCCACTAGTGTGCTGTATTCAGGAGACACATCTCACATGCAGAGACACACATAGGCTCAAAATAAAGGGATGGAGGAAGATCTACTAAGCAAATGGAAAGCAAAAAAAAAAAAAGCAGGGGTTGCAATCCTAGTCTCTGATAAAACAGACTTTAAACAAACAAAGACCAAAAGAGACAAAGAAGAGCACTACATAATGGTAACGGGATCAATTCAACAAGAAGAGTTAACTCTCTTAAATATATGCACCCAACACAGGAGCACCCAGATTCATAAAGCAAGTCCTTAGAGACCTACGAAGAGACTTAGACTCCCACTCAATAATAATCGGAGACTTTAACACCCCACTGTCAATATTAGACCAAAGAGACAGAAGGTTAACAGGGATATCCAGGACTTGAACTCAGCTCTGCACCAAGAAGACCTAATAGACATCTACAGAACTCTCCACCCCCAATCAACAGAATATACATTCTTCTCAGCACCATATCGCACTTATTCCAAAATTGACAACATAATTGGAAGTAAAGCACTCCTCAGCAAATGGAAAAGAACAGAAATCACAACAAACTGTCTCCCAGACCACAGTGCAATCAAATTAGAACTCAGGATTAAGAAATTCACTCAAAACCGCACAATTACATGGAAACTGAACAACGTGCTCCTGAATGATGACTGGGTAAATAACAAAACTAAGGCAGAAATAAAATGTTCTTTGAAACCAATCAGAACAAAGACACAACATACCAGTATCTCTGGGACACATTTAAAGCAGTGTGTAGAGGGAAATTTATAGCACTAAATGCCCACAAGAGAAAGCTGGAAAGATCTAAAATTGACATGCTAACATCACAATTAAAAGAACTAGAGAAGTAAGAGCAAACAAATTCAAAAGCTAGCAGAAGGCAAGAAATAACTAAGATCAGAGCAGAACTGAAGGAGATAGAGACACAAAAAACCCTTCAAAAATCAATGAATCCAGGAGCTGGTTTTTGAAAAGCTTAACAAAATTGATAGACTGCTAGCAAGACTAATAAAGAAGAAAAAAAGAAGAATCAAATAGATTCAATACAAAATGATAAAGAGGACATCAGCACCGATCCCACAGAAATACAAACTACCATCAGAGAATACTATAAACACCTCTATGTAAATAAACTATAAAATCTAGAAGAAATAGATAAATTCCTGGACACATACACCCTCCCAAGACTAAACCAGGAAGAAGTTGAATCTCTGAATAGACCAATAACAGGCTCTGAAATTTAGGTAATAATTAATAGCCTACCAACCAAAAAAAGTCCAGGACCAGATGGATTCACAGCCGAATTCTACCAGAGGTACAAAGAGGAGCTGGTACCATTCCTTCTAAAACTATTCCAATCATTAGAAAAAGAGGGAATCCTCCCTAACTCATTTTATGAAGCCAGCATCATACTGATACCAAAGCCTGGCAGAGACACAACAAAAAAAATATATAATTTTAGACCAATATCCCTGATGAACATTGGTGCAAAAATCCTCAATAAAATACTGGGAAACCGAATCCATCAGCACATAAAAAAGCTCATCCACCAAGATCAAGTTGGCTTCATCCCTGGGATGCAAGGCTGGTTCAACATTTGCAAATCAATAAACATAATCCATCACATAAACAGAACCAAAGACAAAAAACACATGATTATCTCAATAGATGCAGAAAAGGCCTTTGACAAAATTCAACAGCCCTTCATGCTAAAAATTCTCAATAAACTAGGTACTGATGGAATGTATCTCAAAATAATAAGAGCTATTTAAGATAAACCCGCAGCCAATATCATACTGAATGGGCAAAAACTGGAAGCATTCCCTTTGAAAACAGGCACAAGAGAAGGATGCCCTCTCTCTCACCACTCCTATTCAACATAGTGTTGGAAGTTCTGGCCAGGGCAATCAGGCAAGAGAAATAAATAGAGGGCATTCAATTAGGAAAAAGAGGAGTCGAATTGTGCCTGTTTGCAGATGTCATGATTGTATATTTAGAAAATCGCATCATCTCATTCCCAAAACTCCTTAACCTGATAAGCAACTTCAGAAAAGTCTCAGGACACAGAATCAATGTGCAAATATCACAAGCATTCTTATACACCAATAACAGACAAACAGAGAGCCAAATCGTGAGTAAACTCCCAATCACAATTGCTACAAAGAGAATAAAATACCTAGGAATACAACTTACAAGGGATGTGAAGCACCTCTTCAAGGAGAATTACAAATCACTGCTCAATGAAATAAAGGAGGACACAAACAAAGGAAGAACATTTCATGTGCATGGACCGTAAGAATCAATATCGTGAAAATGACCATACTGCCCAAGGTAATTTATAGATTCAGTGCCATCCCCATCAAGCTACCAATGACTTTCTTCACAGAATTGGAAAAAGCTACTTTAAAGTTCATATGGAACCAAAAAGGAGCCCGCATTGCCAAGACAATCCTAAGCAAAAAGAACCAAGCTGGATGCATCACACTATCTGACTTCAAACTATACTACAAGGCTACAGTAACCAAAACAGCATAGTACTGGTACCAAAACAGAGATATAGACCAATGGAACAGAACAGAGGTCTCAGAAATAACACCACACATTTACAACCATCTCATCTTTGACAAAGCTGACAAAAACAAGAAATGGGGATATGATTCCCTATTTAAGAAATGGTGCTGGGAAAACTGGCTCTCCATATGTAGAAAGCTGAAACTGGATCCCTTCCTTCCACCTTATACAAAAATTAATTCGAGATGGATTAAAGACTTAAATGTTAGACCTAAAACCATAAAAACCCTAGAAGAAAACCTAGGCAATACCATTCAGGACATAGGCATGGGCAAGGACTTCATGACAAAAACACCAAAAGCAATGGCAACAAAAGCCAAAATAGACAAATGGGATCTATTAAAACTAAAGAGCTTTTGCACAGCAAAAGAAACTACCATCAGAGTGAACAGGCAACCTATAGAATGGGAGAAAATTTTTGCAATCTACCCACCTGACAAAGGGCTACTATCCAGAATCTACAAAGAACTCAAACAAATTTACAAGAAAAAATCAAACAACCCCATCAAAAAGTGGGCAAAGTATATGAACAGATACTTTTCAAAAGAAGAGATATATGCAGCCAACAGACACATGAAAAAAATGCACATCATCACTGGTCATCAGAGAAATGCACATCAAAACCACAGTGAGATACCATCTTACATCAGTTAGAATGGCGATCATTAAAACATCTGGAAACAACGGGTGCGGGAGAGGATGTAGAGAAATAGGAACGGTTTTACACTGTTGGTGGGAGTGTAAACTAGTTCAACCATTGTGGAAAACAGTGTGGCGATTCCTCAAGGATCTAGAACTAGAAATACCATTTGACCCAGTGATCTCTACTTGGTATATACCCAAAGGATTATAAATCATGCTAACATAAAGACACATGCACATGTATGTTTATTGTGGCACTATTCACAATAGCAAAGACTTGGAACAAACCCAAATGTCCATCAATGATAGACTGGATTAAGAAAATGTGGCACATATACACCATGGAATACTATGCAGTCATAAAAAAGGATGAGTTCGTGTCCTTTGCAGGGACACGGATAAAGCTGAAACCCATCATTCTGAGCAAACTATCACAAGGACAGAAAACCAAACACTGCATGTTCTCACTCATAGGTGGGAATTGAACAATGAGAACATTTGGACACAGGATGGGGAACATCACACACTGGGGTCTGTTGTGGGGTGCAGGGGTGGGGGAGGGATAGCATTAGGAGAAATACCTAATGTAAATGACGAGTTAATGGGTGCAGAAAACCAATATGGCACATGCATACATATGTAACAAACCTGCACGTTGTGCACATGCACCATAGAACTTAATGTATAATAAAAAATAAAAAGAAATAAATACAAAACGATCTTCAACTTACCCTTTTTCACCTTCACAATGGCACAAAAGCAATATGCACTTAGAAGAAACTATACCTTGAGTACCCATACAAGCATCCTGTTTTTCACTTTCAGTATAGTATTCAATATATCATATGAGATATTCAACAATTGATTATAAAATCAGCTTTGCATGTTAGATTATTTTACCCAACTGTAAGCTAATGTAATAGTTCTGAGCACATTTAAGGCAGGCTAGGCTAAGCTATGATGCATTGCTATTTCTTCAAATAATTTTTCAACTTCCATTCCTTCTCCTCTCCTTCCAAGACTCCAATAACACAAATGTTAGATCTTTTGTTACTGTACATTCTGTGAGGTTCTGTTCATTTTATATTTGTTCATCCTATTTTCCTCTTTTTTTGTTCATATTGGGCAATTTCTATTCATCTGTCTCTGAGTTTACCGATTATTCCTTGTCTTGTCACCAGTCTTCTACTGTACCTGTTCAGGGAGCTTTTGTTTTTTAATTTGAGTTAGTGTATTTTTCAGTTCTATAATATCCCTTTGGTTCTCCTTTATATTTTCAAATTCTTTGTTGAGATGTTTCTCATTTGTTTTAAAAATGTTTGTTAATGCTCATTGAAGCATTTTTGTGATTGCTACCTTAAAATCCAGATTATTTCAGCATCTGAATCATCTTATTGTTGATGCTTGTTGATTATGTTTTCATATTGAAGTTATAATTTTCCTGGTTCTTAGTATAATAAGTGATTCTCAGCTGTATCCTGGGATATTTAAGTATTATTCTGTAAGATTCTGGATCTTATTTAACCTTCTTTATAGCAGACAAATACCATGTTTAAGTGCAGTATACAGATATAGGTGGAAATGGTTGTTCAGTTTCTGTGTGTGCCTGTTAATATTACCCTGGCAAAAACAAAGGCTAAATCGTAACACCCTACTGCAGATGGTGGAATGGAAGTTCAGCTCCTTTTTTGGTCCTACTGACACCTTCCTTGTGAATATGGGGTACCAACTCATACCAAGTGGTTGTGTATGGTCAGCACCCCACTGGGCCCTGCTGACACTGAGGATAGGGGATAAAATAGAGGCTCAATTCTCACCACCTTACACACCCATCTTCTAACTTGTTGCTGCCATGTGTGTTGGAAGTTCAGCTCTTCTGTGGACCAAGCTGACACCAGGAAGGCGAAAAGCAGAATTCCCACTTGCCCTGCCTTACACCTCATCATTCAGTCTCATGGTTGCTGGGTGGGAATGAAGAACAGTTTTCTACTGGGCCGTACTTCCATGGGGTGGGTGGAAATGCCTGCTAGCTCCATCTTGTTCCTCTTTATCACACCTTATTGATAGTAGGCAGGGATAGAAGCCCACCTCCCCACTAGGCCCCACTGACACTATCCTGACAGGGACTCTGAGTGCCACCTGCCTCTGCCGCGTAGGGGGATAGAAAATCAGCTCCCTCTTGCACAGCCCTGCCAACATCATCCCAGGCCAGGGAGGAAACCAAAATATTACCTGTTTCTGGGAATAGGTGGCGATGGGGTAGAGGAATGGAAGAGGAGAAGATCAGCTTCCCATTCTGCCCATCAATACCATCTGAGTGGGAGACTCAGAGAACGACTACCTGCTTTCGCTAGGTGGAGGCAAGGTGGAAGACCTGTTTCCCAGTGGGGAGATTGGAATATAGTCATCTGCTTCTGCAAAATGGGAGGATGTGGCGGAAGATCAGTTTCTTTCCACTGCTTTGGTGCTTGGCTCCACTGAAACCCTGAGGGATGGGATAGCTTTTCCGTTAGTAGTTATCTGTAGTAGAGCAGGTATTGCCAGTCAGATTTTCTGGTTTTAGACCACCATTTCCCAGTGCTTTAGCTAGTGGGGACAGGTTTTTCTTGGAGCTTTTTGTCTGTGCCTGTTGGTTCCAGGTTGGATGCTATAGCAGCACACCATCTGGGATATACAGGAGGAAAAAAAAAAAAAAATCACTGTTGTGTTGTTCCTCAAGTCCCGAGGTCCCTAAGGCAGTCTGCTTTCTTCCTTTTCTTTTCATCGTCTTCCTATAATTGTTTGTTCCAATAAATCCAGAGATTTTTGTTTTTAAGAGAGAGAATATGGGAGAAATGGGGCTGCTCCATCTTATCTAGAAAAAGAAGGTCATTCCAGCATGCTGTGTAATAGCAGTAAGAGTAAAAACATCCTAGGTGTCTTTCAAGAGGGGAATACAATAATTTATTTGGGCATAGTTTTAAGACGGAATATAAGAAATGAACTAGATCTGTATATATCAATCATCATGGGCAAATCTAGAACAATGATGAAAGAAAAAAGTAAGATGTAGAATGACAAATGAAATATGATTCCAACTATATAAATATAAAAATCATATACACAGAAATCAATATCAATTGTTTATGATGATATACATAAAAATATTAAATATACTACTTGTCTCTAATGTGGAGGGGTAGGAGTCTGAGCTGGTGGTCAAAGGGGCCTTCAACTGAACAGTAATGTTATATTGTCTAAAAACAAACTAGAAGCAAATAGGGAAAAATGCTAATAGTTAATTACAGGGCTGAAGGGATAGGGGTGTTGTTATTTGCACTTTTCTGTATTTTTTAAATGTCTTAATGGAAAACAAAGGACACATTTGGTTTATAGTAGCGACCATGTTAGTGAAATAGGATTTTCTCTGAAGAAGTGGTCATTATGCAGCTGTAGTGGGCCACCTTCCTAATGCTGGAACAGAGTGACATATTCTTTCAATAGAGCATGACTTTTAGCTTTCCTCATGTCTCAACCTCACTGAGACTCAGCCAGCATCATTTGGCTCTCTGAATAAATCGCTCTTCATTCATTCACAAAGAATGTGGTAAGTGTCCCCTCTCTATGCTAGGTGCTGAGCAAATATTGTTGAATAATATACAGGTAACACTTAGTAATAAAACATTATAAAGGAACTATAATAGAAATGTGCGTATTTACCTCCATTATAGCAATACTTAGACTAATTTCTCCTTAAAGTTCGATAGGATGTTAAAAATTGGGCTGTATAAGCTTAGAGGAAGAAAAATCTGCTTTCCTCATTTTATACTTAAACTAGAGTAATACAGGAGCTGTTTCCTGGAGAAACTGCCAATCAGTAAATAGCAGCCTTCTGCCCCCCTGCTGACTACAATACTTCCATCATGAACTTGACCTTCAGAGGCCATTCAGTTTCAAGAAATACCAAGCTGAAGGTCACTTCTCTGATCCTCAAAGAATTCTGAGGGCAAAAGTCTAGCCCCTGCCCATCCTTTGAATTGTCTGAGTGAAGTAGATATGTGCAAACACTCTGCTCCATAGGCCACTATCTAATTGTCTTACCCTCTCAACAAACCATATACCTTCCTTCCATAACTCTAATGTGAATTCTTCTGAGCAAGGCACCTCTTCTTGTTGCCCCTAAAATAAAAACGATCTTGGCAGCCAACCTCACACTACAGAACATTAGTGCTAATCAAGAGGAGACTGTCCTAAAATTCAGAATTCTTTACTAGGGGCCATTTAATTCTGGGACTCTTTGGTTCCTTCCTGCAAGCTCTAGGGGGGAATCCCTTTCCTTGCTTTTTCCTGCTTCTAGGGGCTGCCTACTTTTCTTGAATTGTCATCCTCTTCCATCTTCAAAGCCAGCAATTGCATCATTCCAACCTGTGCTTCTGTCATCACATTGCCTTTTATGTTTGACCCTCTGGCCCTCTCTTATGAGGACCTCTGTGACAACATCAGTCTCATCCAGATTATCCAGGATAATGTCCCCATCTCAAAATGCTTAACTTAATCACACGTGCAAAGGCCCTTTTACCATGTAAAGTAACATATTCACAGGTTCCAGAGATCAGAATGTGGACATATTTGTGTGGACTGAGGCATTATTCTGCTTACAACAGTACTGCTTTGCTATTTTATCCATCTCCTAGTCATGACTCCTGATCCACAATCTGTCTCTGATGTCTCTACTGATTGTTGATATTGACCCTGATTTAAGCCTGGACATTGTGAATTTCTCTGCCTTTGGGTTTATCTAAAAGGGATACACACACACACACACACACAAGCCTGGACATTGTGAATTTCTCTGCCTTTGGGTTTATCTAAAAGGGATACACACACACACACACACACACACACATATATATATAGATGTCAAACTCTGTCTTCACAGAAGACATATATATATTCCTAAGAAAGTGAGGAGCAGGCACTGTACCATGGAGAAGAGAAAGGAAGGGCATTTAATTCTCATAATAATCTTGTGAGCTAGATACTATTATTCTGATTTTTTAAACAAGGAAGCTGGGGTTCATAAAGTTTCCATCATTCATCTAGATAATGCAAATAGGAAGAGGCAAATCACATTTGAGAGAATGCTGTTGTGACACTGGTTTTCCTGAACCAATTCATCAAAATTAGGCAAAAATAAGTTGGTAGGTGAGCTTCTATTCTCTTCACCTCTCTGGCACTTTGGCCAACTTTGCAGTCTCAATTGTTTCACACTTTCCCTCCTCTCTTCAACTTTTTCCTACTCCGCCCCCAAAGCGATAGCTTTCTTGGTTGCCAGAAACATTTGGTACCAACTGGGATACATGAGTCCATATGAGTACTTATAAGAAGCCATTCCACAAACATTTACAGCTCTAAAATGGATCATTTCCTCAGCCTTACTCTGAGTATTCTTGGGAGCTGAGATTTCCCAATATACTCATGATACTATTTCCCAGATTGAAACAGCCAAAGACAGAATGGGAACAAAATCAGAATCCTTGCCTCAGGAGTGGCTCTTTCCTTGACGTACCAATAAAGCCAGTCTGTTGACCTTCTGGGAAGGGTGCCAGGCCCAATTTTTCATTGAGGCTTTGGCTAGACCTTAAAGAGTTCTGAACTGGCGGGGCATTTTTATTAGATACAACTAAAATTTATACTTGTGCTCAAGTCAGAAAAGCTAAGAAGGTATTCCCCAATAATTTGAGAAGTGTTTTAGACCTTTGGGGCTCAATCCCACCAGATGCTGTGTAGTGAAACTCTGTCTTCACAGAAGACGTAGTCAGAATCCTGTGCTGCCTCTCAGGCAGAAAACAGTTCTGTCAGTGAAGCCAATTAGGGGGATTGCTTTGGGCCCAAACCAAAGGAACATGGCTACTATAAAGCACAAAGGCATTCTGGGAACTTAGCAGAGGCAGCACAGAACATCGCAACCAGAAACTGAAGCCACTACCCCTTATTAAGTAGACTCTAGGTTCAAGTTTGATTCACACTGGGATGTGGTCATGCCACCTTCCATAAAGGAGACTGTATTTTGGCCTAGGGTAGCTATTTGCCATTTTTCTTGGAGTACATGGATATCAGTTGGCTGCAAAGGAAAAGTGGTGAGTCTTAAAGAAGCCAAAAATGAAAATGCCTATTCATTTGAGTTTGATACCATCTGTGGCAAGTAATTCTATGAGCAGCCCTTGATGATATTTCTGTTTTGCTGCCAGAAACAATTTGGGGTAAAAAAGGGAAGGAAAGCCACCTGGATCCCGAAAACAGGAAAGTCTGAATAATAAGCTCTAAAAGCAGAAGCCTTAAACACACCTAAGAAGCCAAATCTACCCTCCCACTTGATAAATACTAGCCAAACAAGACCAGGGTGAATAGAAGCAGTCATCAGACCAGAATTATAAGTGCTCTACTGTGCGCTTCCCCCCTTTTTTGCTCCATCAAACACAAATTGATATAATGAAATTGTTTGACAGTGATAAATCAAGTCATTCAGGCTTTTATTTTACTGGGAGGGGAGTGATGCTGATCCCACCTGTTTGAAGTAGAAATTCAAAATCAGACTTTCTGGAGTATAAAAAGAAGCCCGTCCACCTGGCTTCTCTACCGCTACTCATTTGCTCTGGCAAGACGGAGGAAAGGGAGGAGCATGTACACGTGGGCGGGTGGGATTTAAGTATGACTCATGGCTTGCAGCCCTTGCCCCAAGTACAACCTGTGAAAGTCACAAACCTTGGCGAGTTGACCACTAGTTCTGAAACTGACCATAATTACAGAGATAGCACTCTAATATTTAGATCCCAAAGCCAGGGACTCCTAGTCTCCAGGAATATATAGAGTTAATGATGGTCTCACTGCAGTGGAGGGGTGTGGCCTACTCCCCCGGGAAATTCAACTATTTTGTATTAATCCAGGGTCAGTTCTCAGACTAGCTGGTTTCTCCTTTCCAAGGCCATGTCTTACTTGTGCAGCACTGATTACCCAACAGAAGAAACGAGGAGATAAGAGTGTATAAGTTGATAATCTGGCCTTTAAGTTACAGAAGATAAACATCGTGTTGGATTTACAAGCCAACCGTTGACTATGTGTTGCCGAAAGTTTTTATTTTTCTTTTTAAGGCAAATTGGCGTCCACATCACTTTGCCAAACAATGTGAAAACAGACAGGGAATTGGTACTTGTTGTATGTCTACTTTGTGGCAGGGCATTATACTGGTTGTTTTATGTATGTACTTAATCCTTATTGCATATCTGTGAGGAAGGCACTACAACTCTGTTGGACAAAGCAAAACAAACACTACAGCTCAGAAAGATTAGGTGCATCACCCAAGGTTACATAGCCAATAAGGGTTCCATCTAACTCCAAAGTCACAAGAAATGGGTCATTATGATTGTCGAGAAAATCTTCCATTAAATAAAATACAAGTTTTAGAGTTAAAATAGAAAGATTTTTAAAGTCCAAAAACATTGTTTTTGCTGCTCTGTTTTCAGTAACAAATAGCTGACTCCATACAAGGTGTCCAGGAGCTCAGTCATGGCTAGACTGAAAATAGAAGGTCCTCTCTTCACCTCAAGGGCTATAATAGGACTCAGCTTCAAAGCCCATTGACTCTGGGCCAGAAAAAAAATGTGTTTAGACTTCTTCTGTGCTCTCTCTAGCATGAAAAAGCCACAAACCAAAATACAGGTTCAACTCAGATACAACCATGTCATAAATCAACTAACCAACTTGGAATAGATGGATGTTAGTTGTTTTCTTGAGCTTCCTTTCTGCCACATGCTCAACTATGCCCGTTGTGACCTTTCAACAAGTTTACACTCTGTTGGTAGGTGTATGGTTGGTGGATGACTGAGATGACAAGTGGGAAGAGGGGATGAAGCCTGTTCCCCCACTTTATGCCCACCAGGATACATGAATGTTCTAAATCCAAAGGGCTGATTTAATCCTACTGCACTTTACTGCTTCTTGATCTCAAAGAAGCTGAGAACTATGTCACTGGCTGAACATCCTTCCTACTGCCTTATGAATAGTGATGGTAGCTGTAATACCATCACCATCCCCCTACCCTGAGGATCAGATCCAGCATAGGGTGAGGATTTTTGGCCTTAGCTCAGCTCCCCTCAAGAAGTGGCGAAACTGGGGCTTGGGGTGTGGAATGAAGCTTCCAGGAAAGTCTCCTGTCTCCTAAAATGTTTAACTTGCATTGAAAGGTAAGGCAAATCATAGCTAACACTCCAAACAGTAAAGAAAAGAGGGGGATTTTCTGTCAAATTCAGGAAAGCCCACTTCGGTCTTTTCTGCCGTCACCAAATGGGCAAGTTGAAAAACTAAAGTCTACAGTAAAAGTGACTGAAAGTCAGCTCTGCCTTATGCCCAGAACACTTAGCACGAAATCCCAGGGAGATACCTGCTGAATAATGGTTGACTCTTATTTTTTAGGTATGTCTAAAGGCAACTGGTAATTCTGTCTGGGTCAGTCAATCACTAAGAGTCAAATAAACTCAAGCTGTGTGCTATGATGCAAAAAATACATAAAATGGGTCTAATATAACTTCAAAAACCAGTTTAATAAAAAGAGACATTTGGACAGCACTTCGATAATACTGTTTTCTTGTATTCTCACAACATCTTATTCTTACTTCGTGTAAGATAAACAGAGCAAGAATCCTAATTATAACTTCATATATGGAGGCTCAAAGAGGAGACCTAACTTGCCCATCACCTAGAAAGGTGATGGTAGAGCTTAAACTAAGACCCAGATCTTCTGACTTCTATGAGGATACCAGATATGACTCTTTGCTGAGGGAAGCTGTGCTGCTGCCTGCCTTAGCTGACGTTTCTAGGCTTTCCCTCCTGTATCTTAACCTAAGACTTCTGCTCCTTGTCTCAGGTAACCTCACTGGTCCACTTGGAATTAAAATACCTGCTAATCCCAAGCTCATCTACATGGGCTTCTGGTTCTAGTTGTTGTCACTGATATGTCTTATTTACCTTTTTATCCCCCTTTAGTGATCATAGATTACTTTTATGGAAGCAGTGGAACATAGCAATTAAGCACATGTGCTCTCAAGTTAGAGGATCAGGGCATGAATCCCAGTTCTACCAATTATTCCTCACATAACCTTAGACAAGCCACATAATCCTTCTCAGTCTCAGTTTTCTCATCTGTAAAATAGGGACAATAACAAGGTAATTACTTACCTTATAGCAAGCTTGCTTGTGAATTGGTAACACAAATTTGTACATTATGAGATTTTTTGTGATTAATTATAGCTCAACAGTTATCTTTAGTGTTAGTGTATTTTATGTGTGGCCCAGGGAAGGCAAAATATTGGACACCCCTGCCTCGTAGTGTTTTCTGTGACAATCACATGAGATATGGAAAAATCCTTATCACAGTAACGTACATGTTACAATGAGAGCTTTGACTCCGGTACCAGAGAAAAGTAGGTTGAAAGTTCTACTTCTACCGCTTATGACCATAAGCTAGGTGCTTAATTTCTCTATGCATCTATTTCCCCATCTGTAAAGTGGGGGTAATAATAGTACCTATCTGCATAGGGCTGTTGGGAGGAATGAAAAGATAATACATTTAAACATGATTTTTAGCCTCCATGCCTGGCACAGTGCCTGACACATAATAGAAGCTCAGTAAACAATTATTGAGTAGAAGACAATGACTTAGCCCCTCCAACAGGAGGAACAAGATAAAACATCATCCCTCAAGAGACTGGATAGGAGTAGAAAAGATAATTAGTGGGATGAATGAGGATGAATGATCTTGAGTCCTTAAGGAGGCAGTTATTTTTTCCCTAGAGGGGACACATTTTTTGGCATAAATGTCAAGCTTCACTCGCTTCATATAGGTTTTGACATCTGGTTTTTTATCTTTATTAGGAAGTCAGTGGAAGAACACTGTGGGTACAGTTGCTTGGTTTTAGTAAATGGATTTGAATTTTCTTCTGAGATAATTCTCAGCTAATCAGATCTTATTGAGACAAAATTAGAATTATAGGGAGACAAAAACACATCTCACTAACTGAAATAAGCCAGACACAGAAAGACAAATACTGTGTGATCTCACTTGTATGTGGAATCTAAAAAAAATGAACTCATAGAAACAGAGAACAGAACTGAAGTTCCCACAGGCTGAGGTGTAGGGGAAATAAGGAGATGTTGGTCAAAACATACACACTTGCAGTAATAAGAAGAATAAGTTCTGGGGCTCTAATTCACAGCATGGTAACTATCGTTAATACTGTATGGCATACTGGAAATTTGATAAGGGATCAGATTTTAAGTGTTCTCACCACCTACACAAAAAGGGTAACTATGTGTGATGATGCATGTGTTAATTTAATTTGACTGAGGTAATCATCTTACACATCATCACACTGTATACCTTGAATACATATAATTTTGTCAATTAAATTTTTTAAAAATTTAAAAAGGCAAAATAATCCCACATGTGTCACAGACTTCACTGTGTTACAATTAAAATTAAAATGGTTCCTTTGAACTTATGGATACGGCAGGGAAGAAATCCAACCAAAGCCAGTCATGATCCTGGGTACCTGCCCTCATCAGCTACCACTCTTCTCAACTGGCGACTTCCAGGAAAAGGGATCAGCACTAACTTTTTTTTTTTTTTTTTTTATCCTTACTTCTTATTCAGTGATATGCCCCACTTCCCAGCATCCACAGGTAGGGAGACTGAGCATTGAGAAAGTCCGTTGAAATACAGCTCAGTAATGCCCTCAGTCCCTGGCCTGTCAGCAAGTGCACACAAGTATGTCCACATATTGTCATACCATTATCTACAGTTTTTCAGTGCAGACTAGCAGAGAGTGAAGTCACTTGCAGCTTGGAAACTCAGGGAGTTTTTCTGAGCCTGGGACCCAATATCACCCTGAGGCAAGATGGCAACATTTAGAGAGTTTGTCTCCTGAGCCACAGCACCTCCACTTATGAAGGGTCAAGTTGACTTTAAACACTACATCAATATTATCCCTTCCATCGTACTCTACTATTCAGGTGTTGTGTTTAACCTCTGCCCAGTTCTGATATGCAAGCAGTTCCCATTCACTCACCCTGGGCACAATTCTAAACCTCATTTGCCTGAATCTCACTCAGTATTACTGAATGACTAATCTAATAAACTCATTTCTGCACAGATGTTAACAGTTGAAAACGGCTCCATCTACAACTATTACACTTGGAACAGGAGCCTTCAATAATGCCTTAGCTTAAAGAAGAGCATTTTGGAAAGACTTTAGACACCGTGAAGTTACATAGGGTAGGATATCCACTGGCACATCAACCCTGTGGCAATGACCCTGGAGTACCCTGGCCTAGGGTTGTGACCTTCAGACATGCCTGGCTCTTTTCTGCCTGTGGGTCAGAATTTGAGTTGATGGACTGGTATTGGCTATTTCTTTGACAACCTCTTTATCACTTCGACAGCCCACTGAGGCTGGCTACCATTCAAGTAGACCACAGTGCCTGAAAAGTGAGTTTTGATATACTGGTATTGTAGTACACAGGCCCCATCTCAATGCCAACTTCATCCCTTCCTATTTACTCATAGTCCTGACAGCCAAAAAGAAGGTGAGGTAAGAGGTGCAAGTGAATGTCAGGCAAGTCAGCCATTTGCAGCTTGGTGAGGTGTAGGACAACTAAAGACTTAACTTCTGCATGCGTTGGCAGCCCTGACCAAAGCTTGGGGTGAGGCCGAATCACCAAAGACAAGCTCAAATGCTGACTTTTTGGTTGAGTGATTGGGAGAACGGTATTCATGGGGAAAGCTATACTATAGGCTGTACTCTATTTTATTTTAGTTTTTGAGACAAAGCCTTGCTCTGTCACCCAGGCTGGAGTACAGTGCTCACTGCAACCTCCGCCTCCCGGGTTCAAGCGATTCTCCTGCCTCAGCCTCCTGAGTAGCTGGATTACAGGCACGTACCACTACACCTGGCTAGGCTGTACCTTTGATATCAAATAATTGAGGATGCAATGTATGAATGACATTTGTCTGGTGTAGGCCAAATACATGAATAATAATGTCCCCCATTTATTGGGCATTTAATGAGTGCCTGGCACTTCCCATAAATTACTACTAATCTTTACAATGATTCTGCAGCATTGCTCTTACCCCCATTTTACATCTATGAAAACCGTAGTTTAGAGAGGTGACTATCTCTCTATACATCTGATCAATATTGGAGCTGGAACTTGAATTTATATATGACTCTAAAATCTATGTTCTTGTCATTATGTCCCAATGTTTTTCTGCACCAAGCTACTTGTTTTAAGAAGAATAAATCTGCTTGAAGATCATGCTTGAAATAATGGTATCTCTCCAATAACCCATCCCATAGTGATGGGAAAAGACGCATCTGCTGGAAGTGGGAAGATGATACAGGGAAGGCTTCATAAAGCAGGTTGTAGCTGAGCTAGGCCTTGAAGGATGGACAGAATTTTCACAGACAGAGCTGGAGGGAAATAATGTTCCTGAAACTGGTTGCAGTGTGCACAAAGGCTGAAAAATGCAGCTTTGGAGTAAGAAAGAGCTGAGTTTTAAGAGCCGGGTTTAAATTCCAGCCCTAACACTCACATTTGCATTCAATGCTCTGCCCCTTCCTATGTTACTGCCAACTTCCTACTCACACCCTCTCACATTCGCCCATCCAGGGTGCTGGTGACAGCTTGTACTGGCTTGCAAGAACTAATTGTACACTTGTCTTCCCAACTCTGAGTTCAGTGACTTCACATATATAGCTTAAAATAAGCCATGGTAGAATTATTTACACCATGGAAATAGGCAACTGCTACAAATAACTTTTCTGTTTGTTTTGAAGTGATGGTTTGACAATGAGTACACCATTGTGCAAACACTCCAGGGTAGGGGTCAGGGAATCTGCATTTTTTCAAAAACTCCACCTTAATTCTACAGCCTGGCCATTCACAAAGCTTTTTGGGGCAGTGGACCTTAAACTTACGTATGCATCAGAATGATTAAAGAGAAGTTTGATAATATGTGTATTCCTGGGTCTCCTTCCTGAAATTCTAATTCATTGAGTCAGAAGTGCAGCCCAGGAATCTGTATTTTAACAAGAGCCTCCCTCCACTCATCATTCTGTTGGAGGTGATCTAGGGCTCATTTGGTCTCATCTCAAGTATACAGGCACTGGAGAGAATGGAGGCAGAGCAAAGTTCAGGGATCACAGGCTATGCCAATCACGGACGTCTGAGAAATTAACAAAATTGCCCAAGTTTCTCACCAGGCTTTCTTTTTTTAACCATCAGAAAATCAATTGATTAAGCAGCTGGAGAGAAAACTGATCATAAAGAAGTTGGCAACAAAAAGCACAAGAACAAAATGCACTAAGTAAAAGAGAGCTTACCATTTAGGCAGAGCCATTACACCCAGCCATCCTCCTCTCCAAATCTTGCATTATGTACACACCTAATATGCCAGAGAAAACTACTAGAAAAACAAGAGCTTAGGAGAGACCAAGGTTTAGTCTTGAAAAAGAGGTGGGTTTGGAGCATGGAATACAGAAGAAAGTCAAAAGGCAGATAAATGTAGTAGTCAAGCAGGCAAGCTCTGGTATCAAACTGCCTGGGTTTCTATTTCTGTCCTACCACTTGTTAGTATTGTGACCTCAGGCAAGTTATTTAATAACTCTGTGACTTAACGTTTCTTGCCTGTAAAATTAAGTCAATATTAGTAATTACCTGCTGGGGTTGTCATGAAGATTAAATAAATTAGTATTTGTCAACTATTTAGAACACTACCTGGCACATAGGAAGCACTTTCTATGTTTGTGAAATAAATAATTGACTAGTCAGAAAGAAAAATGTTGCTGAGGGCTATAGGTCAGATACTGTTTCATGGCTGAGTTAGAGTGTGTCCACCTGCTTCATAAAAATAAAGTTGGTAGGGAGTGCAACATTGAACTCCCACCTACAAATTTTCACCTTTCAGGAATGGTAACCATTGTAGTTGTTTCATGTGACTAGTGTGAGAGCTTGACTGCCATTGAAATAATGTATAAGTGAATGGGAAGCACACATATCTCTGCTGTGTGTGCCTGAAGTATTTCTCTAACAGAGTCTGGAAGGACCAGATGTGGTGCCTCACGCCTGTAATGCCAGGACTTTGGGAGGCTGAGGCGGGCAGATCACTTGAGATCCGTTCGAGACCAGCCTGGGCGGCATGGCAAAACCCCGTCTCTACCGAAAATACAAAACTTAGCCAGGCATGGTGGCACATACCTGTAATTCCAGGTACTAAGGAGGCTGAGGCACAAGTCAGCCCAGACCTGGGAGGAGGTTGCCGTGAGCTGAGACAGTGCCACTGCACTCCAGCCTGGGTGAAAGAGTAAGACTCAGTCTTAAAAATAATAAATAAATAAATAAATAAATAAATAAATAAATAAATAAATGTATCTGGAAGACCTGTGATTTTTTTTTTTTTTTTTTTTTTTTTTTTTTTTTTGAGACAGTCTCGCTCTGTCGCCGGGCTGGAGTGCAGTGGCGGATCTCAGCTCACTACAAGCTCCACCTGCCTCCCGGGTTCATCTCCTGCCTCAGCCTCCTGAGTAGCTGGGACTACAGGCGCCCGCCACCTGGCCCGGCTAGTTTTTTTTTTTGTTTTTTTGTTTTTTTGTATTTTTAGTAGAGACGGGGTTTCACCCTGTTAGCCAGGATGGTCTTGATCTCCTGACCTCGTGATCCGCCCGTCTCGGCCTCCCAAAGTGCTAGGATTACAGGCTTGAGCCACCGCGCCCAGCTCATTTTATTATTCATAATGCAAAAATGCAATTCTCCAAGCTCATGTAGTGTTGTCCAAAATATGAAGCTGCACTATTTCACTTCGCAGGCCATGTCTCTACTGGTATAATTCTTAGTCAGACTGACTGTTTCTGACCGCCCAGCAGTGTCAGTCTGCATCTCTTCCGACTGTGACAATAAGGATCAATTATGGGCTCCATAAATTTGAAGCATGCAGAGTTTCAGGAAAGGCCAAGGAGAGCAGATAACTAACTGATTAACAGATATTCAGCACTGAGACCTCAAAGGAAAAAATCAAAGAAATTGAACTATTTGACCAGGAGAGACCAAAGAGTGACTTGATTGTGGTTTCCAGGAATCAGAAGGCATCACTACATAAAGAGGAAGATAGTATTAAATCTCCATCGAGGAAAAATGAGCACTAGGTTACATTATCTGTAACTTAGGTCAGATATAAAGAGGAACTTCATGAGAGAAAAGGGTAATGAATATTACTATGAATTACTGGGTGGGGGGCAGGGAGAGAATCTCTCTCACATAGAGTTTTTAACTTGGGACAGGGTCTGCTGTCCAGTGGAGTCCCTCCTACAAGGTCTCCTTCCTAAAATTCTAATTCATTGAGTCAGAAGTACAGCCCAGGAATCTGTATTTTAACAACAGCCTCCCTCCACTCATCATTCTGTTGGAGGTGATTTGAAATCAATTGGTCAATGATTTGCTAAGGTGGCAGGATTCAAGCCTAGCACTGTTGGTGCCCATCTTTCCTATCATTTGGAAAGAGCTTGGCTGAGAACAACACCAACATAGAGAAAGAACAAAGAGATAGAGACAGGTTCTTCATGACCTGGCTGGAGGTTGGTCAATGAAAGTAATTGACCAACCCCAAAGGAGCCACATTCAGCCAATGTCCTTTCAAGATCTCTTCCTATGAGTACAATAATTAGAACCATCCATAGAAATAGCCTGAAGCTACCACAGATGTCCCTAGGGACATGAGAATGTAGAGCTGGGGGCTGTGGCCTCCTTAGTGATGTAGATTACACGGAAGATGCTATCTCACAGTGGAGGCAGAAGTAGCAAGTACCTTAGCCCATCCCCAGTTTATCATTTTGTCTTTAAACTATCCGTCTCATTTAGGATAGTCAAGTCTAAGATAGATTATATTACAGCAAGGAAATAGGATTCTTTTAAATAGATAACACAAAACATGTCTAAAGAAACTCAATGATAATTGCATTATCTCTGGCACATTGTCAGAGAATTATCTGTATTGTATTAGGTGGTGGAAGGAAGCCAAAAAGCTATTTAAAATGCAAGCCCAGTTGTGTTAGTTAATTGATCTTTGGTTACAAATGAATTTAAAAGCTTAAAATTTTCATATTTATAATTCCAGTTACCCTCCTTTACCAATGGTGACAAGAGCTGAATACAATTAACTAGTGACAGCTTGAACAGGCAGAGAAAAATATCTGTGATGATAATCTGATCTCCTGGCCCTTCTTCCTCTTTCTCTCACCCAGTTCAAACTATTTGCAAAATGTCAGCCAAAGGAAAAGTGTTCAGCATCCTGTGCACACTTCAGCCACTGCTGAGAATTGTCAATAACTCTGTTTCCATGATACATTAACATTTGTATCATAATGTGTTCAATCTGGTCTAAATGAAGGTGAAACCATTCGTAATGATTTCCCTTCCCTCACCCACACTTCTTTCACTGGCAACAAGACAGTTGCCAGCAATACACCAAGGGCAGGGGATCTTCTTGCCAACTACATGGCATCAGCCCCATTCGGCATTTCCTTGACTGAATCCTTATGAATGACAAGAATATCTTTTTTTTTTTTCTTTTTTAAGTCATGGTTTTGCTCTGTTTCCCAGGCTGGAGTCCAGTGGCATGATCACGGCTC
The DNA here is from genome assembly GCF_008728515.1 of Papio anubis. NCBI lineage: Eukaryota > Metazoa > Chordata > Mammalia > Primates > Cercopithecidae > Papio > Papio anubis. Next base: position 40,910,696 of record NC_044996.1, on the reverse strand, counting down.
ACTGTATCCTCAACTCCCTGGGCCCAAGTGATCCTCCCGCCTCAGCATCCTGAGCAGCTAGGATCACAGATGTGCATCACCACACCCAGCTATTATTTTTTCAATTTTTAGTAGAGATGAGGTCTCACTATGTTGTCTAGGCTGGTCTTGAACTTCTGGGCTCAAGAGATCCTCCTGCCTCAGCCTCCTCAGCCCTCCCAAGGTTTGTGGATTACAGGCATGAGCCAGAGTGCCCAGTCAGGAATATCCTTACTATTGCAGAAGATATGAAAAATGTGCTCCACTGGCTGTGCGTACTGGAGCCGGACCTATCCCTGATTCCACAAGTCCATAATCCTATTTGATCTTCCAGACTTTAGAATGTATATCCTGTCCCCCATTGCATGAAGATTCACTGTAATTAGTAGGGTAAAAAATAGATAGGAGATGTCTGAAGAGGTGGTAAAAATTTTAGTTCTAGTCTCCAAGATAACACATGGAGAGAGTTGTCTTCCCATCAACTGTTTTTCTGGTCATGACTAGATCTTGTGGGTCTAGTGGGCCTACATATATTCAAGAAAATAATTGTCCTTAGCTCTTCATGACGCTATACTGTTCCCACAGTGATATCACAGAACTTACCCTTCATCCCAAGAGAATATTTGCATAAGATGAGAAAATTAAGGGCACAAAATGAACCTGAGAATGAATTCAAGATCTTTTATTATTTCACATTCATTTCTGTTGTCTAGGACACAGTGAAAACAAGAAGAGCAAGGCCCTATTTTTAACAAAAGCTAGGAAGCTCACAGGTAACAGGACCATCCAAACAATGAAAGTAATTGACCAACCCCAAAGGAGCCACATTCAGCCAATGTGATGTCACAATAAGGAAGCTAAATCTTTGTGTTTGTAAGTCCGTTGTCCCTTCCTTTGGTAATAACACCCTGAATTTCCTTCGGAAAACAACCTCTCCATCATTCTCAGTTTATGTGGTTTACATGAAACTGAAGTCATCCCTCTGATTCCACAGAAAGGCACATGGCCCAGGCTTGGTTAATAAGAATGACCCTCAAGCTATAAACTAAAATTATTGGTAAAGAAAGCATTTTCCTTCTAGGGTTGCTAAGGTGGCAGGATTCAAGCCTAGCACTGTTGGTGCCCATCTTTCCTATCATTTGGAAAGAGCTTGGCTGAGAACAACACCAACATAGAGGAAGAACAAAGAGATAGAGACAGGTTCCTCATGACCTGGCTGGAGCACCTTGATGCTGATACCAAATATGTCCCTGAACTGTTCAGTTATGATAACGCTAGGCTTTGTGTCTCCACCTAAATTGCATCTTGAATTGTAATCCCCAGGTGTTGAGGGAGAGACTCGGTGAGAGATGATTAGATCATGGGGGCAGTTTCCTTCATACTGTTCTTATGACAGTGAGTGAGTTCTCACGCGATCTGATGGGTTTTTTTTTTTTTTTTTTTTTTGAGACGGAGTCTCGCTCTGTCGCCCAGGCTGGAGTGCAGTGGCCGGATCTCAGCTCACTGCAAGCTCTGCCTCCCGGGTTTACGCCATTCTCCTGCCTCAGCCTCCCGAGTAGCTGGGACTACAGGCGCCTGCCACCTCGCCCGGCTAATTTTTTGTATTTTTTAGTAGAGACGGGGTTTCACCGTGTTAGCCAGGATGGTCTCGATCTCCTGACCTCGTGATCCGCCCGTCTCGGCCTCCCAAAGTGCTGGGATTACAGGCTTGAGCCACCGCGCCCGGCCAGATCTGATGGTTTTATATGGTAATTTTCCCTGCTCTTGCATGCTGTCTCTCACCTGGCACCATGTAAGATGTGTGTGCTTTCCCTATCACCATAATTGTAAGTTTCCTGAGGCCTTCCCAGCCATGCGGAACTGTGAGTCAGTTAAATCTCTTTTCTTTATAAATTACCCAGTCTCAGGCAGTTCTTTATATCAGTGTGAGAATGGACTAACAAAGAAAATCGGTACTGAGAGTAGGGTACTGCTATAAAGACACTCAAAAATGTGGAAGCAACTTTGGAACTGGGTAACAGGCAGAGGTTGGAACAGTTTGGAGGGCTCAAAAGAAGACTGGAAGATGTGGAAAAGTGTGGAACTTCCTAGAGACTTGTTGAATGGTTTTGACTAAAATGATGATGGTGATATTGACAATGAAGTCTAGGCTGAGAAGATCTCAGACGGAGATGAGGAACTTGTTGTGAACTGGAGTAAAGGTCACTCTTGCTATGCTTTAGCAAAGATACTGGAAGCATTTTGTCCCTGCCCTAGAGATCTGTGGAACTTTGAACTTGAGAGAGATTATCTGAAATTGGAACTTATGTTTAAAAGGAAAGCAGATCTTAAAAGTTTGGAAAACTTGCAGCCTGACAATACAATAGAAAAAAACCCCCATTTTCTGGAAAGAAATTCAAACCTGCTGCAGAAATTTGCTTAAGTAACCAGGAACCAAACATTAATTTCCAGGATAATGGGGAGAATGTCTCTGGGGCATGTCAGAGATATTGGCAGCAGCCACTCCCATCACATGCCCAGAGGCTTAGGAGGTAAAAATGATTTCATAGGCTGGGCCCAGGGCCCCCTGCTGTGTGCAGCCTTGGGACTTGGTGCCCTGCATTCTAACTACTTCAGCTCCAGCCATGGCTAAAAGGAGCCAAGGTACAGCTTGGGCCATTGCTTCAGAGGGTGCAAGTCCCAAGCCTTGGTGACTTCCACATGGTATTGCACCCGTGGGTATACGGAAGTCAAGAACTGAGGTTTGGGAACCTCCACCTAGATTTCAGAAGATGCATGGAAAAATCTGGATGTTGATGCAGAAGTCTGCTGCAGGTGCAAAGCCCTCATGGAGAACCTCTGCTAGGGCAGTGCAAAGGGGGAATGTGTGGTTGGATCCCCTACACAGAGTCCCCATGGGGGTACTGCTTAGTGGAGCTGTGAGAAGAGGGCCACCATTCTCCAGATGACAGAATGGTAGATCCACTGACAGCTTGTGCCATGTATCTCGAAAAGCCACAGACACTCAATGCTAGCCTGTGAAAGAACCAGGCTGGGAGGATAAACCCTGCAAAGCCACAGAGGTGGAGCTGCTCAAGGTCGTGGGAGCTCACCTCTTGCATCAGCATGACCTGGATGTGAGACATGGAGTCAAATGAGATTATTTTGGAGATTTAAGATGTAATGACCGCTTTGCTGGATTTCTGACTTGCATGGGGCTGTAGCCCCTTTGTTTTGGTCAATTTCTCCCATTTGGAATAGCAGCATTTATCTAATGCTTGTACCCCCATTGTATCTTGGAAGTAATTAGCTTGCTTTTGATTTTACAGACTCCTAGGCAGAAGAGACTTGCCTTGTCTCAGATGAGACTTTAGACTTGGACTTTTGAGTTAATGTTGAAATGAGTTAAGACTTTGGGGGGCTGTTGGGAAGGCATGGTTGGTTTTGAAATGTGAGGACATAAAATTTGGGAGGGGTCAGGGGAAGAATAATAGGCTTTGTGTGCCCACCCAAATCTCATTTTGAATTGTAATCCCCAGGAGTTGAGGGAGAGACTTGGTGACTGGATCATGGAGGTGGTTCCCTCATGCTGTTTGTGTGATAGTCAGTGAGTTATCACAAGATCTGATGGTTTTATAAGGCAATTTCCTCTGCTCTTGCATGCTCTCTCATCTGCTGCCATGTAAGATGTGCATGCTTCCCCTTTGGCTATGATTGTAAGTTTTCAGAGGTCTCCCTAGCCATGCAGAACTGTGAATCAATTAAACCTCTTTTCTTTCTAAATTACCCAGTCTCAGGCAGTTCTTTATAGCAGTGTGAGGATGGACTACTACAAGTTTGGTGAGTTAATTTTTCTTCTAAAGACAGTTTCTGTTGCTTTTTTTCTTGCACACAACAGAAAAAGTCACAAGTCACAAACAACTAAGCTATGATATCTGTTATTTGGAGGGTATCTTCAGAGTTCTTTTGAATCATTTAAATTAATAATTATTGGCTTTTACTTGGGTAGTTAATAGTGTCATCTTTGTCTCAATTTCAGTGGAATTCAACTTTACTGGAGTCCTTTTTAAAATATATATATATTGTGAGCCCAAAAGAACAAATCTATTTTTCAATTCAGGAAATACAATTTAGACTAGCAAAACAACTTGACCTTACTCTTAAAGAAGTCATTATTTTATAGGATTATTTTAAAGCCCAATTGTGTTCTAGGAGAAAAGGGCAGAGTTCCTTTGAAGAGATACATTAGTGTCAAAAGCCAGGCTATAAAACTTCTATGAGAACTTTTTAATGAGTAAGCATAACTGATTATATAGCGGTGAGAATAGGAATACTGGCATGATTTGCATGTGGACCTAAACAACTAGGGAAACAACCAGAGGAGGAGAAGGTGAGGTGCCTAAATAACAGAAGGGGAGGTGTGGAGAAAGAAAGGTTTTTCTATCTTAAGCAATTATTAGATTAGGGCTCCAAGTGTCTAACCAGAGTCAGGCCCAGTATAAGGGGCAGAGGCTCTAGACCAGTGATCTCCAGTTTTTTTAATCATGTATCACATTACAAAAAAAATTTGAGAATATATCCAAATATATGTAAGATTACTTATCTATAAATTATGTACACGTTTTACTGTGATTCACTAATATCTCAAGGCAAAATATTCACTAGGATGAGAGATGATCACTAATGATAATGGACATCATTTTTTCAAATAGTCTTCTTGATAATTTTGGTTTCTTTTGATTTGTTTTTGAATGACAGCTTTTCTAAACTATATAAATCACAACTATTTTTACCCAATAAATCAATAGCTGATGAAAAGTTCATACCAGAAAGAGGAGAGGTGTTAGCTCTGCCGTTTTAGTGATATTTGTTTGTGCTAACATTACTAGCATGATCTTCAAGCCAAAGGTGCCTTGAAGAAATATTTATTAAACCACGTGTCCATTTTGTGAGGATCTGTTTAAAGAATAAATAAATAATACTCATAAATACCCTGATCTGGGCATATGTGAACTTCAATACATGGCAATGTTTTGAAAGCAAACAAATGAGTTTATATTTCTGGAATTCTTATTCCCTTGAGATGCCTTGTAAATCTCAGATGGAGTGAGATCCTGTGACATAGATACTGAATAAGGGTACCAGTGCCAATCTGAGAATTAAATATAAGTACATTCTAATTATTTTCTTATAATTATGCTAAGATATCACCATTTTGGAGACCACTTCTCTCAAACCTTCCTCAACACAACACAAAGACGTGTACCATTATTAGAGGCCTCAGTCAGGTCCCATTTATTATCTGCTAGATGGGTCTAATGTGGTATCAGGAACAATTCTGGCTACTTCTTAAAATCAAAACCACTCTATCACCTATATGAATCCTAAAATGCATTTAGGAAGGCAAACTTGCTTTCTTTTCTTACTTATTGGTAAAATATTTAAAAGGCGATTTCTCTTAGAACTAATATAAATCCTGGACAAAGTCAATCAGTCACCCACAACTATGACAATTTTCAAGCACTCAGGTCTTCAAACCGCAGGCTTGTCTACACGGTGGTAACTACTTAACTTGCAGACAGAATGTCTAATAGTCTCATATCTAACAGAACAGAATAGAATATCCAATAGTCTTATGGACTGTTGAAAAACCAAATCCTGAATCACAATCAGAGCCAAGAACTAGAAAGAATTAGAAAATGGTGATCATACCACATCTAGAACTGTGTATGAGAGTATGGTAGGGAGCAGTAGCTAGCTAGAATGTGCTGAGAACTGGCTTAAGTTACTTGGTCTTCAACTAAAGGACATTGAAACTGGGTGCAGACAGAATGGGAATGCCAGTTGCCAGTGTGCAGACAATGGAAGACTGGGAAACAAATAAAGGACAATAGTGTTTTCAAGGAGACAGCCTACGGAAAAAGGGCATGAGGCAACCTGATCACAAACTGGCTCTTAACTTTGGCACCAGTTAACAACACATGGCTTGACTAGTTGACAGTTTGGTAGAAGACCTGATGGAGGTCAGCATCACAGAGATAGGGAAACCAGAACAATAAGAGCTTAGTTCACTTCAGCCAAGGAAGGGATGACACAGAGCCAGAGCTCGTGTCTATTGCATATATGCAGTCTGCTGTTCACTTTTGTCCCTACCAAAGTTACCACTATTACTAAGTATCCTGAACTCTTGACAAGCTACTAGGCAAAATTAACCCAATGATTATAATTGCTTTTAATATTCCCTACTTCCCTTTTTGTTTCCCTTGCCCCATTCCTGGTACCCTGAAGCTTCCTATACTAGCTTAGACTTTGTTCTCAAAGAGCTTTTACCTTTTGGTTGTCAACTAACTCTCAATAAGATTTGTTGTTTAATTGATTAAGTGTCTAGTGATGGCTTACAGTATTCCTTTTCCCAGAGATTCTTTTTTTATCTTTTTGATTTCCATTTTGCAAGGTACTCCTAAAAACTAGAAAGTCTCCTGTAGAAAAGAGAATTAAATCTTAATGAAATTTCAGACACCATGATAGAGAATGAGGGAAATGTTTCATTCAGGGGCTCTGCTCAACCATTCAAATTACACCACTTAGGATCCTTTAAGGCCAACTCTATGTTAAGCAGAACAATTACATATTTATTGTGCATATGCTATTGGCAGAAAATATTACTGGCATATTCTTTTATCCTTACCCAACATTTGATTATTTATTATGTACATCATCACATTTACTACTCACCACAATCTCATGTGATCTCCTGTTATGCCTCTCCCACCACTAAGAAATGACTAAATTAAAATCCAAAGAGATCAATGAACTGAGTGAGAGCATACAGAAAGTAATTGTCAGAGTTGACACTGGAGCCCAGGTGATTTCTGGAGTTCATGTTCTTAAAACTCGATTCTACTCCCTACTGGGAATTAGCAAGAAAAGTTGCTAATGTTGTTGACAATGAGCCAGTTACAATGGAAAAGGCAGAATCTTCCTTTCATAAAATATGCCTCCTCTGATCACCACCAACTTTCTTCAGGTGCCCAATTGATTTGGGGCATTCTCAACGCCCTTAATTTTTTTTTTATTATACTTTAAGTTCTAGGGTACATGTGCATAACGTGCAGGTTTGTTACATATGTATAATTGTGCATATGCTCTTAATTTTTAGAACACTCAGGACACTGCCTATGTCACTATTTCAGAACCCTGTAGGAAGTCAAGAGGAAAAGAAGGCTCTGTCCCTCTTGTGGCATTCCTGCTCACATTGCCCAGCTTCCCTACAATCAGAAGTAATGAGAAATTTGTATCTATTCTCCCCTCTCATTCTCTAATCTCCTTTCACCTATGGTAGCATCAACCAGTGCTAACCTCTGACCAAGGAATGTCTATTTTCCTAATGTTAATGAGAGCCATTGACTTCAGGGCTGATAATGTTCTGGAGGATCCCTGTTGTCAAAAATGGATCATTAACTCTTTGCACAGCTAGCAAAGGACTGTTGGATTAAATTTCTCATTAAGTATGTAGAAGCCAAACACTTTGGAATAAGCAACAAGATGACCTCAATATACGGGTAGATTTTAATGGTCTGTTCCACTACCATTGGGGGAAATGAGCCAATTCCTCATCCTACAGATGCTGGAGAGAACTTCTTACTTCCTCTGTACTAAAATAAACATGCTTGAGAAGAAAATTCTATTCCAGGTCTCTCTAAGCCAATCATACCATTTACAAGTCCTTTAAAAACAGGGGGGTTGGAGAGCCATCTATCATTGTAGGAAAGCTTTTTATTTTATTTTATTTTATTTTATTTTATTTTTTTTGAGGCGGAGTCTCGCTCTGTCGCCCAGGCTGGAGTGCAGTGGCGCGATCTCGGCTCACTGCAAGCTCCGCCTCCCGGGTTCCAGCCATTCTCCTGCCTCAGCCTCCCAAGTAGCTGGGACTACAGGCGCCGCCACCACGCCCGGCTAATTTTTTTGTATTTTTAGTAGAGACGGGGTTTCATTGTGTTAGCCAGGATGGTCTCGATCTCCTGACCTCATGATCCGCCCGTCTCGGCCTCCCAAAGTGCTGGGATTACAGGCTTGAGCCACCGCGCCCAGCCAGGAAAGCTTTTTATAGGGAGGAAAATAAAGTAGAAGAAGAAAAGGCTACAGACCCCAAATGTAACCCAAAATTTTAAAGTAGTTTTTATGTAAGTTCCTGCAACTAGAATTCATGGACAAACTATTAATAGGTAACAGGCTAGGGTGGGCAAAATAGTCCTCCAGTGCCCAGATGTTAATCCCCAAACATTCTTCCTTTAAAGATAGCTTCATTATTGGGGTTTTATGGCTATGAAAACTATTAAAATACATGTATTCTACGGTGAGGAGTATGGTGATTATAACTTAGTGATATTCTAAAACATTTATGAAAACCACACTTCTATTTAATGGTAGGGTTAGTGTTTACTTTGGTGGAATAATTGATTATGAGAGACCAAAGAGTTCTTCTACTTCAAACTTCCACTCAGCTCTCCTCTGCATTGTCCCTGCCATACAGAGCTCAAAAGTGTTACTGGAAATTTTACTTTGCAATGCAGTAGGTGTTTCAAACTGAGTCTGGATCGACCTAGCTGGAACCTCTACTCCTTGGTGTTGATGCTTCCTTCTGAAGCTACAATTTTTAAAAATTATTTATTTATACAATGAAAGAAAATACCATTCCCTCTCCCCATCTCTTAACATAAAGTAAAACATTTGACAGATACAACGTGCAACCTCCTGATTTTTATATGTTGGCAACTAATTTCAAAACCTTTCAAAATACTCAACGGTGAGAAATTAGAACCCTTGTGCAATGCTGGGAGGAATGTAAAATGGTGCAGCCACTGTGGAAAACAGTATGGTAAAGCAGTTCCTAAAAAATTAAGCTTAGAATTACCATATGATGCAGCAATCTCACTTCTGGAGATATCCCAAAAAGCATTGAAAGTAGGGCTTGAACAGATATTTGTACATCCATGTTCATATTAGTTTAATTCACAATAGCCAAAAGGCAGAATCATCCCAAATGTCTATCAACAGATGAGTGGATACCCAAAGTATGGTATAGACATACAATGGAATATTATTCAGCCTTAAAAAAGAATGAAATTCTGACACATGCTACAATATGGATGAACCTTGAGGACAGTACTGAGTGAAATAAGACAAACTAAAAAGGACATATATTGTGTGACTCCACTTATATGAAATATCTAGAATAGTCAAATTGATAATAAAGAGTTAATATCCAAAATATATAAGGAACTCCCACAACTCAATAGTAAATAAACACAGATAATCATATGAAAAATGGGCAAAGGAACTGAATAGGCATCAAAAGAAGATATGTAAATTGCCAACAGGTATGTGAAAAGGTACTCAAAATAGCGCAGTAAGGAAATTATTGCTAACAATAATTATTATCAATTTCAAAATAGCTAGAAAAGAATTGTGATGTGCCCAACACAAAGAAAAGATAATGTTTGAGGTTATAGATATCCCAATTACCCTGATTTGATCACTAAACATTGTATACAGGTATCAACATGAAACATGAACCCCCAAATATGCACAACTGTTAAATATAAAAGAACTTAAAAATAAATAAATAATCTTTTAAAAATCACTAATCAGCGGGGCACGGTGGCTCACGCCTGTAATCCCAGCACTTTGGGAGGCTGAGGTGGGTGGATCACAAGGTCAGGAGATCGAGACCATCCTGGCTAACATGGTGAAATCCCATCTCTACTAAAAACACAAAATATTAGCTGGGTGTGGTGGCGGGCGCCTGTAGTCCCAGCTACTCGGGAGGCTGAGGCAGGAGAATGGCATGAACCTGGGAGGCAGAACTTGCAGAGAGCGGAGATTGCACCACTGCACTCCAGCCTGGGCGAGAGAGTGAGACTCTGTTCCAAAAAAAAAAAAAAAATCGCTAATCATCAGGGAAATGCAAATCAAAACCACAATGAGATATCACCTCACGTTTTAAGAATGGCTATTATGAACAAAACAAAACAAAACAAAGCAAAACAAAAAACTAGTGTTGGCAAAGATGTAGAGAAAAGAGAAGCCTTATATTCTGTAGGTAGAAATGTAAATTGATGCAACCATTATAGAAAACAGTATGGAGGTTCTTCAAAAATTTAAAAATAGAACTACCATATGATCCAGCAATCTCACTTCTGTCTATAAGTCCAAAGGAATTGAAATCAGGATCCAAAAAGATATCTGCCTGCTCATATTCATTGCAGCATTATTCCTAATAGCCAAGACATGAGAGCAACCCTAAATTTCCATCTGCAAATGAATGGATAAATACAATGTTGAATATAAATGTAATGAGGTATTATTCAGCTTCACAGAAGAAGGAGATCCTGCCATTTGTGACAATGCAGATGAACCTGGAGAACATTGTGCTAACTAAAATAATGCAGACACAAAAAGACAAATAATACATGACACCACTTGTAAGAGGAATCCAAAATAGTTAAACTCGTAGAGGAAGAGAATAGAGTGGCAGTTTCCAGAGGCTGAGGGGGAAACTGAGTGGTATTAGTCAGAGTATAAAGTTTTAGTTACACAAGATAACTACATCCTAGAGATCTACTATACAGCATTGTGCCTATAGTTAACAATACTGCATTTTATACTTAATTTGCTAAAAGCGCAGACCTTATGTTAATTGTTCTTATCCTGAAATATAAATAAATAAGCAGGGCAAGGGGAAACTTTGGGAGATGAATAAGTTTATGGCATAGATCGTAGTGATAGTTTCACACGTGTATACTTATCTCCAAATTCATTAAGTTGTATACATTAAGTATATACAGCTCTTTTTATGTGAATAAATATCACAGTGAAGTGGTACTTACAAAAGAAGAAAAGAAAAAGAAAGTAAAACGGTGGTGGCCAGGGGCTCAGGAAGAAAGTCACGGGGAGTTGTTTAATTGGTACAGAGTTTCAGTTTGGAAAGACGAAAAACTTCTGGCAATGGATGGTCATGATGGTTATACAACAATTGGAATAGACCTAATCCCATTGAACGGTATGCTTAAAAATGGTTAACATTCTAAGTTTTATGTTATGTATATTATACCACAATTTTAGAAATGGTGAAATCCGTATAGTCTGGAGCTCACTTAATAGTAAAAACAAACAAAGAAACAAAACACTCAATGGTACAAATAAAACAAAATGTGTTTGTATGTCACCAAGCACTGGACTCAACTGTGGTCTGGCCAGCACCAAGTATAGCAGACCTTGTCACATTTCTTGATCTGGATCAGAGATTTTGATAAGCATAGGCTTAATCTCATACTATGATAGTGGTACTTCCTGAATGCTTACAATAGGCAAAGCATTGCTCCAAGGACCACCCACTTATTAAGTCATTTAATCTTCCCCATAACCCTGTGAAGTAAATGTTATTGGCCTTATTTTGCCAAAGAAGAAACTAAATCATGAAGAGCCAACAACATTATGTGACTCCTAAAAATATAATATATAGCAAACTTGTGGTCCATCATAAACCCCCAGATAATTTTTCTTTCCCACAAGCAGCTGCCTGGCCATTTGTTCCCCAATGCCATGACTGATGATTCTGTTATCTATTTTACTGGCTATTCCTCCCAACTTGGAATAAAGACACAAAAGTGAGCTTATCAAATCTCCCATAGGGAAAACATATTGAAAAGAACAAATATTACTACTCACATAACATGCAAGTATATCTCCTCCAGGGTTATTTGGTGTGTAAAAGCAATTTTGCAGGGTGGGGTGGGCGTGGCAGTCAGCCTCTACAACCCACTTTGTAAGCTAACTTACTCATTTAATAGAGCACCGCAATTATGTATAGCAGCTTCAATGGGAATAGGCTTCAGTAAGGAGAAACAGTCTTGGTTGAACTTGGAAAGAAAAACATCCACTGATTGAGAGACACCAAAAGGTGACTAGAGGAATATTAAACACTGATTGTCTTGCTAGCTTTTTTTGCCTCAGGCCCACTCTGCTAATGTGTTTGCATTTTAACTTTGCCATTAGCAACCCTCTCTCAGTAGTCAGATGGGTCCTCTTTCAGTTCTAGTTTATAAGATTGTAAACATAATACTCAAAATCCCAGTCTTTGTGTCAGGTAGGAAGACAATCATAACAGTGAGAGATCAGGAAAGCATTTTAGGTAAGTGCCTGAAGGAAGCCAAGATGTTTTGTTTGGAGAAGAGAAGGTTTAGAGCCACTAGGCCTTGTCCTAATAGCAGTAGCAATGATTATACTAAGTGCTAAGAACTGACCTAAGCACTGCATATACTTCACTTCTTTTAATTTTTACAAAAACGTATTCTATAAAGAAGGTACTATTGTTATGCCTAGTTTACAGGTGAGATAATTTTAGGATAAGAAAGGGTAAGTTTGCACAGTGAATAGGTAGTAAAGATACGATGCTATCTGATTACACACTCCCTGTTCACTTCTATCACCCAACCCTGTTTGCTTCCATAGCAGTTCTGACAATTTGTATTTATTTTATTTGTTTGAACACTCCACAACTAAACTATGAACCCCAAAGGGTCAGGAATCATGTCTATTATTGTTCCACATTCTATCAACGTGTCTAGCACAGTGCTTGTATATAACTTAGCATTCAACTAATACTTGTGGGAGAGAGGGAAGCAAAAAGGAAGGGAGGAACTATTATCTAGTTAAGATCTAACTCCAGAGCCTGTGCTCTTAACCACTACAATTACACTGTTGAGTCATTGTGGGCTGCCAGCACCAAATTTTTGCCAACACCCTGGTTTAGTCATCTGTAAAGTTCACAACAAACCTAGCTCCCTGTGCTGTGCAAAGCAGCCAAAGCAACAACAGGCAGAGCTCCTTAGACAAGATATTAAATACCATCTTACTCTGTTTGCCATGCTCATGGTCCAATTCTAGGCAACATTGTTGCAAATGTTAGAAAATATATTCTAACAAAGCATCCTACCACATAGGACAGGTCTTAAAATTATGGTTCACACAAGCAAACCCATGACTTTCTTGAAAATCAGCTATGTCAATGCACTCATCTGCATTTCAGTAGTCTTGGTACAGAGTCATCTATTTCACCCTCTGTCCTCTTGTTTTAATTAGTCCTCTTTCTAAGCTTCTCAGTGGCTCTGCTATGAAAAACCGTTAAAATTAAATGAACATTTTCCTGATTAAATCCCCTCCCTACATTTCCAAGCCTTCAGTTGTCTATTTATGACTGTGAGCTTCATTTTACCAAGTTCTATTTCTAGGCCACTAATATCATCTCATGCAGAGAGAGATGTATGCAGCATTCCATGTGATGTCATTTTCTGAAGGGGGCGAAGTCTCAGCTCCAGTGCTTTACTATTCTTTTATACAGAGAGTTTTAGAACACATAAACCAACTGTTTTGAACGAATAGCTTCCTTCTGTTCTTGCCATTCCTATTACTGGATTCTATTGGTGAAGAATGAACACATATCCTATGTTATAGTGGAGACAGTTCTCGTGGAAAAATCACTCTCCTTCGGGCAAAACTCGATGTTCTCTGGTACTTTGTAAAATCCAGGCTAAAAGGCAAACATTGTTGCTTAAGTTCTCACGAGAGCTAAAAAATCTAAGGCCTGCTAACAAGACGCCTTTTTTTCCCTTGGATGGGATGCCCTAAAACCCATCTGAAAATTTCAGCTGGGACTTTACAAGATGCAAATCAACTGACTAGATTAACTGGTTTGTGTTGCTGTCTTTGTGGAATACCCACAGGCACAGCAGGGCTCAGCTTGAATCTGAGATGACAAGATCCAGGGATTTCTGATCTGTAGGAAAGTAATCAACCTGAATTTTGCATGATATAATGAAAATGTGCTAATGTACAAGAAACTCAAATATTAGCTCTGTATATCAATATTTTCAATGTTCTCATTGCTAAAGTCATACAGAACCTGCCATGGCACTATGATATGTGTTTTTCTTTCCATTTATTCAGTTACTTAATCTTAACAACAACACTGTAAAGAAGGTGCTATTACTATTCTCATTTTATACATGAGAAAGCTGAAGTACAGAGCAGTAAATAACTTGCCCCATGATCACAGACTTTGTAAGTGATGGAACTGAGATTATGACGCAGGTCTGTCTGACTTTAAACATCACATTATTAAATACTATCCTATAATGGCTCTCAGGTAAGGCAAGGAGGAAGCGTTTAAGAAGGCTAGGTTTGATGGTTAATACTGAATGCCAACTTGATTGCATCGAAGGATGCAATCCAATTGGATTGATTGGACTGAAAGGCTGCCAGTTTCTAGTGGGGTCCAGAACAGGAGAAGGTTCTGCAACAGGTCCAGGCTGCTGTGCAAGCTGCTCTGCCACTTGGACCATATGACCCAGCAGATCCAATGGTGCTGGGGGTGTCAGTGGCAGGGAGACTGTTTGGAGCCTTCGTCAGGCCCCCATAGGTGAATCACAGCAGAGGCCTCTAGGATTTTGGAGCAAGGCCCTGCCATCTTCTGCAGATAACTACTCTCTTTTTGAAAGACAGCTCTCGGCCTGGGCTTTGGTGGAAACTGAACATTTGACTATGGGCCATCAAGTCACCAGGCAACCTGAACTGCCTATCATAAACTAGATGCTTTCTGACCCAGTAGGCCATAAAGTGGGTCAGGGGTCCAGCAGCATTCCATCATCAAATGGAAGTGGTATATATGTGATCAGCCTCGAGCGGGTCCTGAAGGCACAAGTAAGTTACATGAGGAAGCGGCTCAAATGCCCATGGTCTCCACTCTTGCCACTCTGCCTTCTCTTCCCCAGCCTGCAATGATGGCCTCATAGGGCGTTCCCTATGGTCAGTTAATAGAGGAAGAGAAGACTAGGGCCTGGTTCACAGATGGTTCTGCATGATGTGCAGGGACCACCCGAAAATGGACAGCTGCAGCACTACAGCCCCTTTCTAGAACATCCCTGAAGGACAGCGGTGAAGGGAAATCTTCCCAGTTGGCAGAACTTCAAGCAGTGCACCTTGTTTTCCACTTTGCATGGAAGGAGAAATGGCCAGATGTACAATTATATACTGATTCATGGGCTGTAGCTAATGGTTTGGCTGAATGGTCAGGGACTTAGAAAAAGCATGATTGGAAAATTGGTGACAAAGAAATTTGAGGAAAAGGTATGTGGATGGACCTCTCTGAGTGGTCAAAAACTGTGAAGATATTTGTATCCTATGTGAGTGCTCACCAACGGATTATCTCAGCAGAGGAGGATTTTAATGATCAAGTGGATAGGATGACCCATTCTATGGAGACCACTCAGCCTCCTTCCCCAGTCATTCCTGTCATTGTTCAATAGGCCCATGAACAAAGTGGCCATGGTGACAAGAACGGACATTATGCATGGGCTCAGCAACATGGACTTCCACTCACCAAGGCCGACCTGGCTATGGCCACGCTGAGCGCCCAATTTGCCAGCAGCAGAGACCAACACTGAGCCTTTGATATGGCACCATTCCTCAAGGTGATCAGCCAGCTACCTGGTGGCAGGTTGATTATATTGGACCTCTTCTATCATGGAAAGGGCAGAGATTTGTCCTCATTGCAATATACACTTATTCCGGATATGGGTTTGCCTATCCTGCACGAAATGCTTCTGCCATGACTCCCAACCATGGACTCACGGAAAGCCTTATCCACCGTCATGGTATTCCACACATCATTGCCTCTGACCAAGGCACTCACTTTACAGCTATAGCAGTGCGGCAGTGGGCTCATGCTCATGGAATTCCATGTTCCTCATCATCCTGAAGCAGCTGGATTGATAAAATGATAGAATGACCTTTTGAAGTAACAATCACAACTAGGTGACAATACTTTGCAGGGCTGGGGCAAAGTTCTCCAGAACACTGTGTATGCTCTGAATCAGCATCCAATATATAGTACTGTTTCTCCCATAGCCAGGATTCATGAGTCCAGGAATCAAGGTGGGGAAGTGGGAGTGGCACCACTCACCATCACCCCTAGTAATTCACTAGCAAACTTTTTGCTTCCTGTTTCCGCAGCATTATATTCTGCTGGCCTAAAGGTCTTAGTTTCAGAGGGAGGAACGCTGCTACCAGGAGACACAAAAATGATTCCATTAAACTGGAAGTTAAAATTCCCACCCGGACACTCTGGGCTCCTCCTACCTTTAAGTCAACAGGTTAAGAAGGGAGTTACAGTGTTGCCTGGGGGTAATTGACCCGGACTATTAAGATGAAATCAGTCTACTACTCCACAATGGAGGTAAGGAATGGTATGCATGGAATACAGGAGATCCATTAAGGCATCTCTTAGTATTACTATGGCCTATGATAAAGGTCAATGGGAAACTACAACAGCCCAATTCAGTCAGGACTACAAATGGTACAGACCTCTCAGGAATGAAGGTTTGGGTCACTCCACCAGGAAAAAACAAAACAAAACAAAACAAAACAAAACACGACCTGCTGAAGTGTTTGTTGAAGGCAGAGGGAATACAGAATGGATAGTAGACGAAGGTACTCATCAACACCAGCTACAACCACATGACCAGCTACAGAACCGAGGACTGTAACTGTCATGAGTATTTCCTCCTCCTTTTGTTAAAAACATGTTTGTGTATGTATACACTTGTACTGAGAAAATATCTGCATTTTATTTCATTTTATTTCCTTTTCCTTTATCACGTGACATAAGATTTATTGACTTCATATCAGCATTTAGGTACTGTTAACTTTACGTAATAGTACTTGGGTTGGGGATTGATGTGTTTTTTATTGTATAAAGCATAGTTGTATTATGTTGGGTATAATTATGACCTTATTATTGTCTTTATTTAAAGATGATGTATGATCTCAGGAGATGTGTATAGGGGTCAAGTTGACAAGGGGTAGGCTTGTGATGGTTAATATTGAGTGTCAACTTGATGGGATTGAAGGATGCAAAGTATTGATCCTGGGTGTGTCTGTGAGGGTGTTGCCAAAAGAGATTAACATTTGAGTCAGTGGGATGGGGAAGGCAGACCCACCCTTTATCTGGTGGGCACAATCTAATCAGCTTCCAGCAAGTATAAAGCAGGCAGAAAATGTGAAAAGGCGAGACTGGCCTAGCCTCCCAGCATACATATTTTTCTTATGCTGGATGCTTCCTGCCCTCAAACATCAGGCTCTTAGTTCTTCAGTTTTGAGACTCAGACTGGCTCTCCTTGCTCCTCAAGCTTGCAGACTGCCTATTGTGCGACCTTGTAATCATGTAAGTTAATACTTAATAAACTCCCTTATGTGTGTGTGTGTGTGTGTGTGTGTATATATATATCTCCTATTATTTCTGTCCCTCTAGGGAACCCTGACTAATACACTAGGTAAAAATAAAATAGCATGAAATGATCATGGTTGGTTGTTTCAAGGATCCAGATATTCTAAGCTAGGTTTGAAAGAAAACTGAGAATTATCTTAATGTCTAGGAAAACATTTTTGGAAAAAGAATACAGCTAGGAGGAGAATATCTAGAACAGACAAATCTATAGAGACAGAAGTAGCTGCAGGGACGGAAAAATGGGGAGTGACTGCTAACATGTGTGCAGAGTTTCCTTTGAGACGATAAAAATGTTCTGGTATATATATACATATATATATATATTAGTGATGGTTGCACAACTCTGTGTATAATAAAAACAACTGACTTTTACAGTTTTAAAGGGTGAATTTCATGGTATATGAATTACATTTCAATAAAGCTGTTATTTAAAACAAGAAGTGAGAATGAAATCAGAAGATGTAAGAACACGTTCATAGAAACTTGCCTTAGAATCAGAGATATTAAAGGGCCAAAGGCCCTTATCAAGGTCATTTGTGATTTACCTCTCTGAAGACACCAGGAGCTCTATTCCCAAGCTTCCTAGGACATTTAGAAGATAGCAGCGCTGCCTGGCCACACTGTAGTATCTCCCCTGGGCATTTGTGTATGGTGGTGGGAATGGGTGTAGAAAATGATACACAGTTACACTGAACCTTCTCTTTTCAGGTGCATTTTGGTAAACAGACTGATTCTATTTCTAACCCAATCTTGCTTGTGGAGAGTGGATTGGTGCCCCAATCTAAAGGGTTACATTGTCACCAGCAGGAACCCAAGAAGCATGTTCTGTAAACTGATAACAAAGGTCTTAGAGTGTGGACAAAACAATGTACAGTCCTTCAGTTGTGATACCACATTGGAGCTTGGCTGCATTCCACACCTGTAAGGTTCTTGAAACAGACCGAAAAACAGCCATTTCTCCCAAGGACTTCCGAATGCAGTTGAACTATGCCCCTGAGAACAGGTTAGAGTATTTATATTTGTGTCTTTACATACACACCTAGAATTTCTAATAGTTTGACCTGTTTTTTAAGCAGTTTAAAAGGTTCCCTTATCTAGCTAGTGAGACAGATATTGAAGCTGACGTTCTTCCTTGATTAGAATGCCAGCGTAATTGAGGCCATAGATAGATAATAGCTATACTGACTTTTTCAGTCTCTCCAAATGGCCCTTTCTATTGAATACTATCCTAGTTCCTGGAAACAATCTTAGAGAAGAGCTCAGGGATCTTATTTTGTGAATCAATTACTAAAACAATACAGATAAACTATGACTAGTCTAAGAACTTGGCCTTAGAACTACCCACTATTACAGGGACATGATTCTGAAAGCAGAAAAAAATATCTGAGTTTGAATAATGACGGCGAGGCCTCTTACATCAAACATGTCTTGTGAACTGGTTACTCCCAGGAGGACCTACTTCCTAGCACCGCAGAAGTCATCATCTGTGTAAGCACCAGTGATTTATTAAGAAATGAGGAACATGAACATCTTCTCTACACAAACAATTATTTGCCAACCTTCTCCACTGAACTCCTTTTCAGCTAATAGCAATTTGAAGTCATAGCATCATCCATTAATCTCAAGGGTAATTTCCCCTGGCTTTGCAGGAGATGCTTTGATTAAACCTTTGGTCTCAATGCCACAAGTCCCTATTCTTAGCAAATTGAACAATGCACTGGTCTAATATCTATCGAAATGGGACATGTTCTCAGGCCACGCAACTCAATGGGGTCAATTTATGTAGGGTCTCCAGTGTCCATTACTACTGTTAAATATGTATTTAGAATGAGCATAAGCTAGAAGACTAGGGCCCAGTGTTGTGTGCAGTAGAGTCCTGTATTCCATTCTATTAAACCTCCAATCCAGTGGATCAAGCTGTGCTTTAGAGCCCCAGGATTCCATGGTGAGTCTTAGGGGCCTCTGGAGGAGTTTTAAAGAGAAAGACTGACTGGGCAGGCTCAGTATGCCACTCTATCTCCTGCTTCACCAGAGCAATTTTATTTTTATCTGTTTGATATATTGGGGTTCCACAGAAGATTTAATCTGAAAAACAAAACAATGCCACTAGTAAACAAAATTCATAAGCCATTACTGAAATCTATCTACACAGTTGACCATGAGCATGGACAGAATCTCCAAGTAGTAAAACTGGCATGTCAAAGAAAGCTTCCTGCTCAAAAATACATGGTTAAATTTGTCATCCATTAATTTATCACATCCATTTTGAAACAAATTTTTCAGCCTGAAACAAAGTTAAGTACTTTCAGGTAGTCATAAGTCCAAAGAAGAAAATAAAATAGGGTAATGGGATAGAGTGACCAGAGTAGCAGGTTTAAGGACTATTTTAGATAGGGTGTGGGTTGAAGAAAATCCCCCAGAAAGGTGGTGTTTGGGATGAGATGATATAGAGAGAAAAACAACGCAACTGGAACTCAGTAAGCCAGTGCAAGAAATGTAGACGAATGGAGTTAAGATAAGAGAAATGGTTCATGTACCCACTAAATGAGTTTAAGCATGGATTGATTAATATTTGCAAAGGATTAGTCCTGGGGCTGGTTGTGGAAGAGGGCAAGAGAGGAATTGGGAAAAGCATTAAGGAGACTATTATAATAACTGAGGTAAGCAATGATGGTAACGTGAACTAGATTGGTAACAGGAGAGATAGAGAAAAGTAGACATGTGGGATATACCTTCAAAAGTAAAGTTGAGAGCATTTGATGATGGATTGCATGTGAATTGTGAGAGGAAAGCAGAAATCAAGGATGATTCTTGGGTTTTAGTATTAAGAATCTGAATGCTTAGTAGTGCCATTAAGTGACATGACAAATATTGTGTAATGAAAAGATACATTTGACCAAGGCCAGTGAGAAGAGTAGGGGTCAGAATCAACTGAATTATGTTTTGAGCGTATGTGTTTGTGATACTTACTGGATACTCAAGATATGTCCAGAAACCAACTGGATAAAGGTATCTGGAGTACTAGAGAGGCATAAATTTGCAAATTACCAGCATAGAAATGATATAAAAGCCATAAAACAAAATGTGCAAAATGTGATCACCTATGTAATGGGTGTAGAAGGAGAAGAGACGGCAGGCCACAATTAAGCCTGGAGGAAGCCCAACTTTTAGAAGCCAGGGAAAGGGGGAGATAACAAAGGAGCAGAGAGGAAACACTGTCAGATAGGAGGAAAACCAGGAGAGCATGGTGTCATGAAAGTCTAGAGAGGAGAGTGTTTTGGGAAGGAGAGTGTGGTCACTTCTGTCAAAGTTTCTGAGAGATAGAGTAATATAAATATAGAAAAGTAACGCTGGCTTTTCAAGATTTGGCCAATGGGTAGGAAGATTTGAGGAGGGGCAAGGAATTACAGCCTTTCCACTCTGTAAAATACTGTCACCTGGCTGGCCCCTTTGTTTTGAGATATAAGAACAGCCATGAGTAGTAGAGTACTGCATAAAAGAAGTGGAGAGAAAGTTGTAAAGAGAAAGCAATGCAAATAAACATCTTTTTCCCAGTTGTTTAATATTGTCACTGGAGACGACGTCCAGCCCAGCAAAGTTTAAAAGATTAAGTCTTTATTTCTGGGGAGCTAAAGACAATAACATCAACATAGATGTGCCTAGAGAAAAACATACTTCCTCTACCACCTTAAGAGAAGAGCACAAGTCAATAAAAAGACATTCAAAATGTGCACAGGGAAAAGCCAGTATTACCTGTGTGCAAACATTTACACCATTTCAGCAGAAAGATGTGTAGGCAATTTAAAACCATGACCTATATTTAAGGAACATATCCTAAAAGCCCCAGTCCCTTATTAATATTACAGCATATAATTATCCCTGATGCCCAGCCTATCTTGCTAGACCATGTTTAATCAGATCTTTTCTTACTTACTTGGCTGTTTCCCCTGTATATATCCCCTAACACATGGTAGAGATAAGGCTTGTGATCTATACTAGGGAAAGAGATTTATGATTACCATTGAGCACTCCTTGCTGGCCAATTTAAAAATAAAGAGTCTTTTTACAACTGTTGGTCTAAATTCCTCAATGGAGAGAGGTATGTGTATGTGTGCGTGTGTGTGCATGTGTGTGTGTGTGTACCTGCACATGTGTATCTGTGAACATACACTCTAAAATCCAGGCACACTGCACATTCGGGAAATGAGATATTTAGGATGATCAACCAAGCTGCATTTACCTCACTTAAAGACCAAGAATTGGATTCAAACTTTGTTTTGTATAGGTATATTTATAAAATTATTTGATATATGTTTCCTTTTCTTAAGGTAAAATACATTTGTATAGCTCCACATTTTTTCTTAGGTCTATTAAGAACCTCATTAGGTCATAAAATGACTCTTATACAAGGTAAATCTTAATGACCTTGTATAAGAACCTTAATTATACAAGGATGTTTTGAGGGAGTATAATTTGCATGTTCCCTTGCCAAAGAGTCTCAGAGCTCTGTGCTTTTGGGGTTTTTGCATCTATCTAATAAAATTGTATCCATTGTACCCTCTTCCTCTCATGTCAGTATTACACTCCTGTAAGTGCATCTGCCTAAAGCAATCCCTCTCCCTCCTAATTATCTGCAAGTTTGGAAACAGGATTCAGAAGCTGTTGAAACTATAAGTGGAATAAAAGTAAACAGGTATCAGCAAGATTGCAAAATAAAAGCTCAACACAGGAGAATCAATCACATTTTTTACATACAAACCATGAATATGTGGAAACTAATATTTTTAAAAAGTTGTGGGTGCATATGTGTATATATTTATGGGGAAATGAGATGTGTCAATCCAGGCATGCAATGTAAAATAAGCACATCATTAAGAATGGGGTATTCATCCCCTCAAGCATTTATCCATTGAGTAGCAAACAACTCAATTATACTCTATAAGTTATTTTAAAACGTACAGTTATTATTTACTATAGTCACTCTGTTGTGCTATCAAATAGTAGGTCTTATTCATTCTTTCTAACTATTTTTTTGTACCCATTAACCACCCTCACCTCCCCTGCAAACCCCCACTACCCTTCCCAGCCTCTGGCAACCATCTTTCTACTCTCTATGTCCATGAGTTCAATTGTTTTGATTTTTAGTTTCCAAAGATAAGTGAGAACATGAGATGTTTGTTTTTCTGCACCTAGCTTATTTCACTTAACATAATGATCTCCGTTTCCATCTATGTTGTTGGATATGTCCAGATCTCATTCTGTTTTATGACTGAATAGTACTCCATTGTATAGAAGTACTACTTTTTCTTTATCCATTCACCTGGTGATGGACACTTAGGTTGCTTCCAAATCTTGGCTATTGTGAACCGTGCTGCAACAAACATAGACATGCAGATATCTCTTCGGTATACTGATTTCCTTTCTTTTGGGTATATAGTCAGCAATGAGATTGCTAGATCATATTGTAGTTCAATTTTTAGTTTATTGAGGAACCTTCAAACTGATTTCCATAGTGGTTGTACATTCCCACCAACAGTGCACAAGCGTTCCCTTTTCTCCACATCCTTGCTAGCATTTGTTATTGCTTGTCTTTTGATATAAGGCATTTTAACTGGTGTGAGATGATATCTCATTGTAGTTTTGATCTGCATGTCTCTGATGATCAATGATGTTGAGCACCTCTTCATATGTCTTTTGGCATTTGGAAACTAAAATTTAAAACACATTGCCATTTGCAATTGCTCCAACGACAATGAAATACTAAGATGTAGACAAAACAACATGTACAGCATTTCCATACTCAAAACTACAAAATGCTGATGAAAGAAATCAAGGACCTCAATAATTGGAAAGACATATCACGTTTATGGATTGGGAGATTCAACTAGTGAAGATGTCAGTTTTCCCTGAATTGTTTTATTTTGTGTTTAAGCAATTATTATCAAAATCCTAGCAAAATTATTTTAGACATGGACAAGCTTATTCTAAAATGTATGTGGGAAGTCATGGGCCCCAGAATAGCTAAAACAACCTCAACAAAGAAGAATAAAGTGGGAGGAATCACTCTACTTGATATGAAGGCTTACTATATAGCTATATAGCGGATACAACCAAGACAGAGTTGTATCAGTGGAGGGATAGACACATAGATCAATGGAACAGAACAGAGAAGCCAGAAATGGACCCATATGAATATGCCCAACATATGAGAAAAACGAAGAAAATTCAATCAATGAAGGAAAAGTAGTCTTTTTAACAAGTGGTGTTAGAACACTTGGACATTAGGGCATAAAAATGAACCTTGACCTAAACCTCACTCCCTATACAGAAAGTATCTCCAAATGGATTACAGACTTAAATATAAAACTAAAAATGTAATTTTGAAGAATAAAAAGTAAGAGAAAATCTTCATACTCTAGGAATAGGCAAAGATGTCTTAGCTTTGATAATCTACAAAAGTAATTCAGAAAAGAAAAATTTGATAAACTAGACTTCATCAAAATTAAATACTTTTACGCTGTGAAAGACCTTTTTAAGAGGATGCAAAGATAAATTACAGGTGGGGAGAAAATATTTGCAACCCCTATGTTCAACAAAGGACTAGTATTTAGAACTCTCAAAACTCAACAGTAAAAATACAAACCATCCAACTAGAACATAGGCAAGAGATACGAAGAGACAGTTCTATGAAAAGGATATGCAGAGGATAAATAAGCACATGAAGATGTTCGACATTATTAATCAGTAGAAAAATGCAAATTAAAACAACAATGACAAAATGTTGACACCTATCAGAATGACAAAAATTAAAAATAGCGAAAACAGCATATACCACGGAAGATGCAGTAAAACTGGATCACTTATATATTGCCATTGAGATTTTAAATGGTACAATCACTCCAGAAAACAGTTTGGGAGTTTCCTATAAAACTAAACATGCTGAGGCAGGCAGATCACTTGAGGTCAGGAGTTTAAGACCAGCCTGGCCAACATGGTGAAACCCTGTTTCTACTAAAAATATAAAAATTAGCCAGGCATGGTGGCTTGGGCCTGTAGTCCCTGCTGCTTAGGAGGCTGAGATGGGAGAATCACTTGAATCCACGAGGCGGAGGTTGCAGTGAGCTGAGATCGCACCACTGCACTCCAGCCTGGGTGATAAAGTGAGGCTCTGTCTCATAATAATATTAATAACAATAATAATATTAATGAATAAAACTAAACATGCAACTACCACATGACTCAACAAGAGCACTCTTGGGCATTTATCTCAGATAACTAAAAATTCATGTGCACTTAAAAACCTGTACAGATATCTGTACCAGCTTTATTTATAACAGCCACAAACCAGGAGTAAGACAGATGGTCTTGTGCAGGTAAAAGGTTATACAAACCATGTTATGTTTGCAAAATGGAATATTACTCAAAAGTAAAAAGGAATGACCTATTGATAGAAGCAACAACTTGGATGACTCTCCAGAGAATTATGATAGGTGAAAAAAAGCCAACCCCAAAAGGTAACCCACTGCATGATTTGAATAACTTTTTGAAATGACAAAATTACAGAAATGAAGCACATATTGGTGATTGACAGGGGTTGTGGAAAGGGTGAAGACTGTGAGAGCCAGTTGAGTTTGGTTATTAAAGGGCAACACAGAGGATCCTTGTAGTCATGAAACTGTACTGCATCTTGACTGTGGTGGTGATTACACAAATATGCTCATGTGATGAAACTGCATAGAAGTAAACACACACACACACACACTACGGACTCCAAGTAAAACTGAGGAAATCTAAATATAATAAGTGGGTTTTATCAATATTAGTTTCCTGGTGTGACATGTTCTGTAGTTATGCAAGATGTCATTATTGGGGAAACTAGGTAGTGTACTTGGGATATCTCTGTATTATTTCTTACAACAGCATGTAGCTTCAATTATCCCTAAATAAAATGTTTTTTAAATCAATGCATATTTAAAAAGTAAATACATAATGTAAAACCCAAGTCCTAAAACAAATGCATTTCTCACACAAAAGGAGGCTCTCCTGCAGGCTCTCATTTCAACCTATTTTGTTTTTTCAGAGGCTATTTTCTCCTTATTATCTGGTTCTCAGCTGTGTTCCCGGTGGGTTAGGTACTTTTCGGTCCTCCTCTACTTCACTGTTTATTACTTGTATTTCTCTGGTCCTTGACATGTTTCAAGTGCACTCTAACCACGAATAAAGGCACTTACTCTCTTAAAGATGACTTTGGTATACAGGTGAGTGGAAGAGAATTCCACTTGAGGGCTGTAAGACTGGATGCAAGTTATGTACATCACTTACAACATACAACATACACATACAACAAAATACAACTAGTAGAATGGTATAACAAGAAGGAGGTGTGATATGGTTAGGCTTTGTGTCCCCACCCAAATCTCACCTTGAATTGTAATCCCCATAATCCCCATGTGTCAAGGGAGAGACCAGGTGGAGGTAATTGAATCATGGGGATGGTTCCCCCATTCTGTTCTCATGATAGTGAGTGAGTTCTTACGAAACCTGATGGTTTTATAAGGGACTCTTCTCCCTTCACTCAGCACGTCTTCTTGCCGCCTTGTGAAGAAGGTGCCTTGCTTCCCCTTCTGCCATGATTGTAAGTTTGCTGAGGTCTCCCCAATAGTGCTGAACTGAGTCAATTAAACCTCTTTTCTTTTTAAATTACCCAATCTCAAGCAGTTCTTTATAGCAGTATGAAAATGGACAAATACAAGGTAGGATTCAAAGAGTGGTAATAGAAGAGATCCTTCCTCATTATTCCTTTCCCTCCTCTTGCTTTGTACACTCTCTGAATTCCAACTCTTTTGCTTTTCTATCCTGCCCCTGAAGAATACAAAAGCCTACCTTCACATGGGGCAGCAACACCAGGATTTCAAAGGGAGCATGTCTTCAAATCACCAGAGCTAATCCGAATGATTGAGGACTCATGGATAATAATGGTGGTTCCACCCTGACTTCTGGTTCCTTTTGGCTTTTACTCAGGATCGCCTCGCTCACTTTGGTGTTCAAATTTACCCCATTCAGGTTAGGATGCCCTGGGTAATTCACCCCATTATCTGAACCTATCCTTCTCACCAATTCTTAATTCAATAACTGGATTCTGTTGTCTACTCGTCAACTCCTGGCATTTTTGACCCCTTCGTTAGTTTTTGGCCAGAATTCTAGTTCTCCCAGCTTCAAGCCATTTATTCTCTCATACGTTCATTCAACAAATATTTATTGGGAGCCAACTATATGACAGACACAATTATAGGCTCTGGGGACACATGATAACAAATAAATTATGTATCTGATAAATAAATCAGACAAAAATCTCTGACTTCATGAAGCTTATATACTAGTAGGGGGAGAGAGAGACAGAATAAATCAGATAGGTAACTCTGATATGTGTTAGAAAGTAGAATATCCCAATCTCTTTCCCACTGTCACATTGCATGTTGAAACTGATAGTCTGTGTTGACTTAGGTCACAACAACGCCAAGTAGTTTTAGGCCCAATTCCTGAAGTCAGACTACCCAAGTTTGAATTATGAGTTCCCTACTAACATTTGGGGGACCTTAAACAACAAATTTACTCCTTCCTCTAGGTTTCAGTTTCCTCAGCTGTAAAATGGGGATGATCATGATTCCTACCTCTAGGTTGTGGTACGGATTTAACGAGTTATATAAAACACATAGAAGAGTGCCTGGCACATAACAAGCAAAATACTGCATAGAACACCATTAATAATGTGCCCATCACATAGTAAATGCTCAATAAAATTTAACTATTATGACTACTATCATTACTAGTCTTTTTACAATTAAGAAAGGAAATTATTAAAATGTGAGGATGATCCAGAGCAGAACTTTGCTGTGCAATGTGACTAATAGCTCCTTTTGAAAAGTATCTATCATTATTGAAAAAATGTTTGAGTAATTTTCTGGTACTGTTTAATGAGCTTGCGGGCCCCTTCTAGGAAGTGAGTTTCATCCAAATGGTCTTATGAGGAGTGACCTACACAGCAGTTAGTCTTGTGACAAACCTAATAACTTTTAACTAAATAATCCTTTCTTGAATCTAATCTAACAATGTCATCTACCACTCTTTCATTGTATACAAAGTCTCCAATAAAGAAATACAAAAGCATAAAGGGGAGATAGAATGAGGTTAATGGGGCCTCTTCCACCCACCATTCATTCATTCTTCCCCAAGTAGCTAAAAGGAAGGACAAGATGTGCCCATAGTTCGTTTCTTAGCACTGTTTCAAGGCCTTACTGGTGCATTTCAGTCTCTTGAATCTTACCTCATACCACTCTGCCCTTAGCTGACTAAATCCTTCCAACACATCTTTCTTTCCCTTACACAGGTAAAGCACTTTTCTGCCTCAGATCTTTATATCTGTTGTTACCTCTGCTTGTAATGTTCTACCCACTTCTGCAATTCCACTGCTCTCACCTAGTTAGCTCTTAATCTTCCTTCAAGTTGTGGCACAAAGAACAGTACCTAGCCCCTTAGCTTAGAGGTTATGTACAGCTATATACTCCATGACATTCCATATTTCTCCATAGTAACAATCTGCACAATTTTCATCACATGCTCTATCTCTGATATAAATCCTTCTATGTCTTAGAGGCCTTGGCACATAGTCAGCATTCAAGAAATGTTGAATGGAGGGATGGATAGTTAAATAGATGGATGGGGAGATGGATGGATGGGTGACTGGAAGGGCAAATGAATGAGTAAATAAATAGATATTTTAGATAATTTATAGAAAGAGTATAAATATTCACAGAACCATTTTAATAGAGGACAAAAGGACATGATCTTTTACTGCAGTTATCATCTTTTGTAACTTTAGAAACTGAGCCCAGAAAAAGGAATGTGGCCTGGTTAAGATCTCTAGCTAGTGGCAAAGTCAGGACGAGAATGCTAGTTCTTCCGGCTTCGAGCCATTTATTCATTCATACATTCATTCAACAAATGCTTACTGGGAGCCTACTATATGACACATACCATTCTAGGCTCTGGGGATGCATGATAATAAATAAATCATGTATCTGATAAATAAATCAGAGAAAAATCTCTGACTTCATTAAGCATATATGCTAGTGGGGAGAGAGAGACAATAAACCAGATAGGTAACTCTGATATGTGTTAGAAAGTAGAATGCCCCAGTTTCTTTCCCACTGTCCCATTTATCTACCCATGAAAGTATTTTCTTCAGAGCATGCTTCCCCCTGTGGGCAATACCAACCCCAGATCTCTTTAGTGCTCCATTTTCTGCTTAGTCACAATTTTCTTTTTTTTTTTTTTTTTTTTGGTGAGTCCTAATCTCCCACCAGCTGCTCAGTATCAGACTCTCAGACAAGGCCTTCTGCTCTGAACTGATCTTCTTCTGTATCCCTGTACTATACAGAAACGCAGTTAGAGATTAGCTATTTATGAAGCTGTGAAGAAAAATGATCATAAAAATCACGTCTACGAAACTAATTTGGGACTTCTGTTTCCAGGAATATTCAGTAGATGTACTTTTCTCTATTTCCCCCACGAAGTACAACTATAATCTTGAAAAATACAAAAATACAAAGACAAACAAATGCAAAATACAAAAAAAAAAAACAAATATAAGAAAATTCTGAAGGGTGGAGAGAAGAAAGCACAGCAGTGAAACACCTTGGGGCCCAAGCAATGACATGGAGGGGAGGGCACTTGGTTTTTGTTTTGCCTCATATACTTCAGACTTGTGGCTGAAAAAGCCAGTAATGTCAATGGTGCAGACAAAAAAAAAAAAAAAAAGCCCTCCAAAAGCTTTGTCTCTCTAACCAGTAAAGAAGCTTAGCAAGAGAAAAAACTTTTATACAATGCTACTCTATTCCAGCCATATACCACAGAAAAAAATTGTGACCTCATGCCCCCACACCAGTAAAGGCTGAATAGACAGCTAAATTTCCACACTCACAAGGTTGTAATGAGGTGGCCCATCCGCCATGCTGAAGTTGTACCAGATAAGGCCAAGCAAGCAGCTGAGACTTTCATCACTGGGCAGCCAAGAATGAGCTGTCCCTCCACAGTGTCAGTGAAGACCAGATGGGGAACTTAGACTTCCATCTCTACCCCAGCATTAACAAGGACCTATCCCTCTGTTTACTCCACCTAACAAGTGCAGACTACATTAGTGATATTGAACATTTTTTTTCATATAACTATTGACCATTTGTATGTCTTCTTTTGGGAATTGCCTAGTCAGGTCCTTTGCCCATTTAAAAAATTGATTATTTGTTTTCTTGCTATTGAGTTGTTGTTTTTTAAAAGGGCAAAGGACCTGACTAGGCAATTCCCCAAAGAAGATATACAAATGGCAAATAGTTGTATGAAAAAATGCTCAACATCACTAATCATCAGGGAAATGTGAATCAAAACTGCGATGAGATATCACCTCATTGCTGTTAGCATGGCCATTATCAAAAAGACAAAAGACAACTAGTGTTGGTGAGGATGTGAAGACTAGACTAGTGTCTGAAGTATATGAAGAAATTTTATAATTCAATGTTAAAAGAAACCTTAGAACAATCTGATTATAACATAGACAAAAGACATGAAGAGACATTCTACTAAAGAGTATACACAGATTAAAATTATTTCATGAAAAGATATTTAACGTCATTAGTCATCAGGGAAATGCAAATTAAAACCACAATGAGATGTCACTACACATCCATAAAATTGACAATTAAAAATTGTGACAACACCAAATGTTGGCAAGGATGCAGAAAAACTGTACTCATACATTGCTGGTTAGACTATAAAATAGTACAGTCATTCTGGAAAACAGTTTAGCTATTAAAAAAAAAAAAAAAACTACTATGCAGATACAATATGATCCAGCAATTGCACTCCTGGGCATTTATCCCAGAGAAATGAAGACTTATGTTCACACAAAAACCTGTATATACATGCTCATAGCAGCTTTATTCATGATAGCTAAAAACTATAAACAATTCAAATTCCCTTCAACAGGTAAATGGTTAAACAAACTATGTAACATTTATACCACATACTACTACTCAGCAATAAGAAGGAACAAACTATTAATGCATGCAACAACTTAGGGGAATCTAGAAAATTACGTTGAGTGAAAAAAAAATCTCAACAGTTACATACTGCATGACTTCCTTTATATAACATTCTTGAAATGACAGAATTATAGAAATAGAGAACAGATTAGTAGTATATGCTAGGGATTAAGGTGGGGGTGGGGATGGGAGAAATGGGAGTGTCTATAAAAGAGCAACATGAGGGATTCTAGTGGCAATGGAAACATTATTTAACTTGACTGTATCACTATCAATATCCTGGTTGTGATTTCACACAATAGACTGCAAGATGTTACAATGGCAGAAAATGGGTAAAGAGTGCATTAGATCTCTTCCTACTGTTTCTGATAACCATATGTAAATCTATAATTATCTCAAAATAAAAAGTTTAGAAAATGAATTTGGGCCACTCAAAAAAATTATTTGCTTTTTTTCCCCTCAAAGCTGTGTTTCTATCACTTTTATCATTGTAAGTATTTACTGTCTTTCTATCATGTTTGTCTAATGAGGTACCAGAACTAAACACAAAATGCCAACAGACAAATCCTAGGAATCAGGACATTGTACACTGAAAGATACATACCAATTAATATAGTTACTGTGGGGCAACTTCTAGGCTCCATGAACTAGAATCCTATGTGAAATACTCAAGCAAAATATAAATCTCATGCAGCAACCTCCGTACTACTTATCCCCCAATCAGCAGACCAGTACTTCACAGCCATAGTGTTTTGAGTTAGAGGGTCTGTTTCTTTAAATACCCAAGACTCCAAAGAGGACAACTTCATGCTCACCAAGCCTATAGCTTATTCACAATTAGGAATCAAGTGGGACTTTCCAACTCAATTGGTGATGGGGCATGACAGAGGAATGAGTTGATTGTTTAAATGAGTAGACAGACGGGACAAAGCAATAAATGAAGTGGCTCGAATGAAAGAGAATGTGACGAACTGAATGTCTTCTATAATAATACGTTCCTAGTCCCAATTCACAGACCTGAACATTTACTTACTTCACTCTTCAAATTTTTCAAATAGCTTCCTGTCTCTATGCTTGAAGTGAATGATCATCTTCGCTAGGGAACATCATAGTCACCATGTCAACTCTTTTCTTCCACCAACTAAAACAACTGAAAAGGCTCTGTACTTCTTGCAGAACAAAGTTCACATGCTTCACATTTAGGAACCTCCACATTCTGCCTCAATCTGTCTTTCAAGCCTCATCTATTCTTATTACTCCTATGTTGACTATCTTGTCCAGTCAAACTGGTCTGTTCACTTTTCCTAAAAACAGAAATCTTGCATTATCCTATTTCCATGCCTTTTGCTCATGCCATTAACAGTGCCTGGCATGCTTTATCTTCCATCTAAACCTTACTTATTCTTCAAGCTCTGAACTAAATGGTGTATGCTCCATTAAGCTCTCTTTCCTTCAGAACCCCGTTGCTTATAGCTTTCATTTTAAACTTAGTATATTCCGCTTGGCATGTGAGTTAGTATTTCCCTAGTTATCATTTCATGTGTTCACAACATTATATAAAAACAATGGGAGGCCGGGCGCGGTGGCTCAAGCCTGTAGTCCCAGCACTTTGGGAGGCCAAGACGGGCGGATCACGAAGTCAGGAGATCGAGACCATCCTGGCTAACCTGGTGAAACCCCGTCTCTACTAAAAAATACAAAAAACTAGCCAGGCGAGGTGGCGGGCGCCTGTAGTCCCAGCTACTCGGGAGGCTGAGGCAGGAGAATGGCGTAAACCCGGGAGGCGGAGCTTGCAGTGAGCTGAGATCTGGCCACTGCGCTCCAGCCTAGGTGACAGAGCGAGACTCCGTCTCAAAAAAAAAAAAAAAAAAAAAAAAAAAAAAAAGGGAAAGGCTACACAATAATTGTTATGATTTAATTAGCATATATCTTTCAGTGTGTGGTTTCCTGTTCCCACTCTGCTCTAGAAGAGGGTTGGTCTGTTGATGTTCACTATTTGGCTCTAGTACATTTTCAGGTTAAGGTCAGAGTCATAATATTAGGAAAAGAAGACTAATTTGTCAGCTAGGGCTGCCATAACAAAATGCCATAGACTTGGTGGTTTAAACTACAGAAATTACTTCTCTCATAGTTCTAGAGGCTAGAAGCCCAAGATCAGGGTGCCAGCATAGTTGAGTTATGGTGAGGGCTCCCTTCATGGCTTGTGAATGGCTGCTTTCTCACTGTGTCTTCATATGGTACAGAGAGGGGAAGCAAACTCTGGTGTCTCTTCATAAAAGGGCATTATTCCCATCTTCAGCCCAATCCTCATGACCCCATCTAACCCTAATTACCACCCAAAGGCCCCATTTCTAAATACTATCACATTGGGGGTTAGGGCTTCAACATATGAATTTTGAGGGAACACAAATATTTCGTCTATAACAGAGGCATATAATGAAAGACCCAATAATTATAACTAAAGTAACTAAAATAATTATATCAAATTAAAGATAAACTATTGGTATGCAATAATCACTCAGTGGAGAGCAGAGAGCAAGCAGGCTACTCAGGTTGCACCTCCCAAAGTGCCCTTCCTGAGCGGACCCTCACAGGATCAGTATCAGTCTGGATTCAACTTTGTGTGTTCAAGAGCTTGATTTTAACCATTTACCTCAGAGTAGTCCAGCCATAGGGGACTAATTAAATACTAAGGAAGCTCACGAGACCCTGCTTTATAAACCAGAATGCGAATTTGTTTATATTCAGGATATTCTCAATGAGTGTCCTGCTTTTCTTTAAATATAGAAGAGGTTCTGAGTGTCTAACCATGAGAAGAGTTCAACAGCATAAGTCAGAAAGCATAAGAATGACTCAGACAACTTGAAGATAGGTCAATTGAAATTATCCAATCTGAGGAACAGAAAGGCAATAATAGAGGAAAATAGACAAAGCCTCACAGACGTGGGATGCCATCAAGTATGCATAAAGGGAGTCTGAGAAGGAGAGAAATATGCAGAAAGAATACTTGCAAAAACAATGGCCCAAAACTTCCAAAATTTTATGAAAGACATGAATTTATACATTTGAGAAGCTGAACCAAGTCCACGAAGGATAAACTCAGGGATCTATATTTATATACTATATAATAAACTGTTGAAAGCAAATACAAAGAGAAAATTTTGAAAGGAACAAGAGAGGAACTCATCACATACAAAACATCAGAAAGATAGTCAGAGGGAGGATAAATAGGGATTGGTTAAAGGGTCAAAATACAGTTAGATAGAAGAAATAAAATCTAGATTCAGTAGCAAAATAGGGTAACTATAATTAACAATAATTTATTGTAGATTTCAAAATAACTAGAATAGTAGATTTGGAATATTCCCAACACAAAGAAATAATAAATGTTTGAGGTAATTAATAACCAATTACCCAGATTTGATCATTACATATTTTATGCATGTATCAAAATATCAAATATACCCCATAAATATACACTACAATTATGTTATCCATAAAAATTAAAAATTAAAAATTTTTAAAAAGATTAGCAGCTGCTTTCTCACCAGAAACCATAAAGGCCAAAAGGCAATGAGATGACATAATCAAAATACTGAAGAATAAAAACCTGTCAACCAATAATTTTATATATGGAAAAACTATCTTTCAAATAGGAAGTACAAATGAAAATATCCCCACATAAACAAGAGCAGAGAAAGTTCATTACTAGTATACCTTCTCTACAAAGAAATACTAAAGGAGTTCCTTCAGGCTAAATGAAAGACACTAGGCAGTAACTTGAGTCCACATGAAGAAATAAAGAACTCATAATGATAAATACATAAGTAAATACAAAAGATAGTATCAATGTTTTTGTCGTTAGTAAATTCTTCCTTTTTTTCTATATCATTTAAGATATCTGCACAAAGCGATCATTATAAATCTCTGTTCATGGCCATACAATATATAAAGATGTCAATTGTGACAAAAACAGCATAATGGAAGGGAGAGAATGGAGCTATACAGGAAAAAAAATTTTTGTATATTATTAAAATTAATTTGGTATTAATCTGAAATGGATTGTTATAATTAAAGTGTTAATGATAGTTCCTAAATTAACCACATAGAAAATAACACAAAAACATAAGAAAAACTACAAAGAAATTAAAATGATACACTGGAATATATCTACTTAACACAAAAAAAGGCAGTGCTGGATGAACTGAGGAACAAAAATGACATAAGACATAGAGAAAACAAATAGCAAAATATCAGACATAAAACACACAGCTACCATCATACTTAATGGTGAAAGTCTAAAAGCTTTTCCCCTAAGATTGGAAATAAGACAAAGATATACAGTCTCACCATTTCTATTCAACATTGTACTGGAGGGTCTAGGTAGGACAATTAAGCAAGGAAAGAAATAGGACGTATGTAGATTGGAAAGGAAGAAGTAAAACTGTCTACTTAAAGATGACATAATCTTGCATATAGAAAATCCTAAAGAATCCACAAAAAACCTATTAAAGGTAATAAATGAATGCAGCATGTTTGCAGGATACACGATCAACATACAAAAAAAAAAAATACCCTAGTATTTCTCTGTACTAACAATAAAAACTCCGAAACTAAATTAAGAAAACAATTCCCTTTAGAATAGCACCAAAAATAATGAAATACTTAGGAAGAAATTTAACTCAAGAAGTATAAGACTTGGACACAAAAAACTAAGAAACATTGTTGAAAGAAATTAAAGAAGATTGAAAAACATGTGAAAGACATTCCATGTTCATGGGTTGGAACACTTAATACTCTTAAGATGACAATCTTCTCAAACTGATATACAGATTCAATAAAGTTTGTATCAAGACCATTCAAAAATCACTTGATGAGTTCACTGAGCATAACATGTATGAATTGGGGGTGATGGTCACATTTGCAGGCCTACTCTTTCCATCAGTCTTTCTTTAACTACCTATGCCCTTTTTCTTTGGTGACAGGAGAAGATGACTAAAGCAGAGGAAAATCTTATAGTGGTTAGAAAGGAAATTAGTCTTACCAAAATGCAGTCAGAATTCCAGTATAATTTGTGCTTACGATACTTAATGCCTAAGCCCATGGTGACAGTAAGCGTAAAATCAACAAAATTTCTAAAATTTTTTCAAGCCAAACGAGTCTAGGCTTTTCTCTGTGATAACCTAGGATGCCAGCGAAGCCACAGATACAAAGAGTGGTGGTTGTGGGCAGTGGTAGAGAGCAGAAGGCAAGAAAAGGGCTTTCAGGAGCCATTTCATTTATAGTCTTTAAAGTTAATGAAGACTCTAGATATGCCAAATTCAAGTTTGTTGTTCTGTCCATGGTACATGTATGCCTTCTAATGGGAATATGTCAGAAACTAGGACTTTTTTACGGGAGGAAAGTATCATGAAAGGACACATACAACCTTTCAAGAGAACAGGCCAGGATGGGGCACTTGGAGAAGAAGCAATGGTTATAAGGAGGCAGAAATGTCAAATAAGAAAGCATGAAGGCCACGCTTGACATTTTTGCTATTTTGCCACTCACTAGCTCATTGTTATGTACCATCCCTATCTTCCAAGACACAATTCTGCCAAATTCAGTGACTGGGTATTACGGCATTTTGCCAGGCCTGCTCCAGAGAATCGTTTTAGACCATTATCAGAGTATGGGGAAAGGGATTTTTCTATCTGAGTGGAAGTCAAATTGTGACCCTCTAGCTCAGGAGTCTGGCCAGCAGATCAGTACATGGATACTATTGCCATAGTACCAAGTTACCCACCATCAATTACCATGTCAGTGACTAATCACAGGCAGGGAGCTGACCTCAAAAGGGGATGAGAGTTCCTTCCATCAGACAGCTATTTCATTTACAATGCCTCTGGCAGTGCTTCTAAACCACTCTCAGACTCCCTAGCCCCAGAAAGAAGGAAATCAAACTGATATTATATCTAATGATGGCTCCTGATGAGAGAAGACAGACAAAAAAATTAGTGGAAAAGTGTTAATAACATTTATGAATTCGCCATGTGAAACGGCAAATTAGGAGCACCTCCTGTGGCATAAAAACTGCAAGAATGAATCTCCAATGAGATTTTTACCAACTCTTGGCTGTCAAGGAAAGAAATAGAGTCAGGCTCTGTTAGAAAGTTTGTGTTTTGAGAATCTTTTCTGAGAATTAGACGATGTCCTTTGGGGAGCCGGACCTCTTTGATAGGCCCTTCGCTAAGTGAAAAGATTCCCATGTGGCCTTTCTATTGGACCAAAATGAAATTAAAGTAGAAAAGATGGTTCCAAATGAGCCAATGGCCCAAACCAGAAAGAGATCTGCTTTGCTTCAACCATGCATGGTCAACTGAACAAAAAAAGTTTAATACATAAACATTTACTGAGAATCCACTGTATGCCAAGATCTTTGACGAATTTCATAGGTATACAAAAGAAGGAAGGAAGGAAGGAAGGAAGGAAGGAAGGAAGGAAGGAGAGAAAAAGAAAGAAAGAAAGAAAGAAAAAAAGAAAGAAACAAACAAAGAAAGAAAGAAAGAAGGAAAGAAAGAAGGGGACAAGCTACTGTTTTAAGGAGAATTCTAGTACATTTTATGCGTTTTTTTTTAATTTGACTCCACAAAGATGCATTATCGCATTACTGACTTTGTGTTTAAGCATTGTGCATGTATGTAAAAATGTTGAAAATTCCTCAATAAATGAAGAGAGAAGGCTTATCTTGTATATCTGCAATTCAGAAAAATAAAGTTTTTTGAGATAACTGAATTTCTCAAGATCTGTTTTGTTGTTGTTGTTGTTGTCATTATTGGGTAAGTCCATATACAGTGGTGACCCATTGAGGTATTTGATCAGTCTCATTAAAAGGCTTATGTTGTTCATCACAGCATTTCAGATGACCACAGTTATAAAAGCTATTTCCTTTTTTTTTTTTTTTTTTGAAATGCAGTTTCACTCTTGTCGCTCAGCCTGGAGTGCAATGGCATGATCTTGGCTCACTTCAACCTCTGTCTCCTGGGTTCAAGTGATTCTCCTGCCTCAGCCTCCCCAGTGGCTGGGATGGCAGACACTTGCCACTATGCCTGGCTAATTTTTTGTATTTTTAGTACAGACGGGGTTTCACCATGTTAGGCAGGCTGGTCTCGAACTCCTGACCTCAGGTGATCTGCCTGCCTCAGCCTCCCAAAGCTATTTCTTTATTAATATAGTTCATCTGCTCATAACTGTTACACATGTACAATTGTCATTAGTATAACTGAATGTTTATGCTTACATTCAGTTATATGTATGCATATAATGTATGCATATAACTGAATGTACATTCAGTTACATTCAGTTATAATGTATATGTATGTTATTATTGCTTATTTTATTGTGTAATGTAGTCTGTGAAGTGTCATGTTTTTATGTTTTTCAAATAAATCCCCTTTTTAAAATGTAAAGAAATTTTTTTTTTAAGAATTTTAAAATTATTTTATCCAGAATTATATTTTAGGGATTTTGATCTTTCAGGATTTCTTTTTCTCTTTCCTTTTTTTTTTTTAAATTGAGATGGGGCCTTTCTATGTTGCCCAGGCTGGTCTCTAGCTCCTGGCTTCAAGCAATCTTCCTACCTTGACCTCCCAAACTGCTGGGATTTTAGGTGTAAGCCACCATGCTCAGCGTCAGGATTTCAACATTCAGGATTATGGCTTTTGGGATTGTGTCTTTCAAAATTATGATAGATTCTTTAGGAGTTTACACACTAGCTATAAAAATAAATCATAAATAAATGGTAAAAGGAATCAGGAAAGGACAATTGGTCTGGAGGCTGGGATACCTGGGCTCTAGTCCTGGCTCTAACAGGTTGCTGTGTGACTGTGGGCAAGCCCTTTCTTCTCTATTGGCCCCACTTTTCCCATTTGTAAGCTGAGAAGTTTAAACTAGATCCTGAAATGCTTTCCCAACTCCGACACTACTTAAAGTAATGAGTATAGGAAAATGGGAGCGGGGTGGGGGAGATAGTTGAGCTTCCCATGCTAAAGAAGATTTAGGTTTTTTTTTTTTTTTTTTTTGAGGGTGAGTTTTTGCTTGTTTGTTTTCTATTCCAAGGACACAAGGTGTCTTCCCAACACTTTGGAGTCACTGAAAGTGTAAGGCTGTAAAAGCCTAATGCCAGAACTAGGGAACATTTTCTCTCCAAGGATCAGTAAAATACAGTCAGGAAAGTTGGTGACTCATTCTAAGTAAGACCTCCTCAGGGAAATTCTGGAGGGCAACTCCAAAGTCAACTTCAAAGTTTCCAGACTCTCCTTTTTTATCATTTGCTGTCCAAATGCAGAAGGATTAGAGTAAGATTTCTATCAGACCCATTACTTTGGCAGAGAGCCCAGTATCTGCCTGGGGATGGAGGCAGTGTTTGGTGCTCATGAATAAGGCTTGTAAATTGCTATTCTTTGTAACATTGCTGAGGAGGCAATGCCACATTCAAGACAAAAGACCATCAGTAGACTGGAGATGAAGAGAAAGTAGTGGAATAATGGAGATGGTCTTTTATGGAGATTATGAGCAAAGGGTTTGGAGTTATTCAGCCCTAGGCTCAATTCCAGCACCAGTATCTTGAGCATAAGTGTTTAAACATTTTTCGAGCCTCAGTTATTTCATGTGCAAAATGAAGATAATAATAATACTGATTCTACAATGATTATTGTAAAGATTAAATAAAATATTGTGTGTAAGGAGTGGGCACATGTGTCTGGCGCCTAGTAGATGCTCAGTAAATGGTAACTGCTAACATTAATTAACATAGCTATGATCATCCTTATCGTCATCATCATCATCATCATCATCATCACTGATTTCTCTCCATACTGGCAGTAAAGACATTCCTAAATAATGAAGATAACAAATGACTTACCAAAGATCATTGATATTAAATGCTCAGAAATCATCAATGGCTGTTCATTTTCTATGGTTTCAAATCCAAACTCCTTTGTTTGGCACTTGATGTCCTCCACAATTAGCCTCATCCAGTCTCTTCCATATCATTAATTTTGGAGGTTATTCACCTGCACTTCACTCCCAGGCCTGCTCAATTACAATACAAATTCTAACTATGGCTGCGGGATATAGTGGGAGCTTTATATCCTTCCGTGGGTAGGTTTGGCCTTAGTTACTATGCCCCATGCATGGTATTCAGTGAACCTGAAGTAGTCCCTGGACTTATATCCCTGTAGCATATCGGGTCCTAAACCATGGTAATTTGATTCAATCTAGATAACTGAGTTTTGTCTTAGCTTCCCTAGAATGAAGGCTTATCTTGTCTGTCTGCCTAGATCTAACCAGTTCCTTCACAGAATGTTCGGTTCTGTACCATGGTGCCCCCAGCTTGCCTGGGGTTCTTAATACAAGACTGATGATTGAGAACCAGGATACCAAGACACAACGAATTCTGAATATTGTCTGTCACCTAGATCTTCTTGCTTTCATGTCTCACAAATCCCAAAACATCCCTTTGAGAACTGTATTGGACCAATAATATTTTACTCCAGGCCACAAAAGGAAACAGAAGGCTCACTCAAAGAGAGTAACTGGGGAAAGTTTAATGAAAGAGCTATTTAAATAATTTGAGAAGGGTTAAAAGAAACCAACAAAGGATGGTGAAGCCCCCCAAAGTTAGCAATACCAGCAGAGCCTTTATCATTCCTAGACCTAAATAGATAAATGGAGGGAGTAGTTACTGGATCCCAGAGGGAAAAAGATCCATAGCTGTGGCTGGAAGAGATGACACTCCCCACTGAACAAATGTGTCTTTGGGGGAGGAATTCAGTCACTGACAACTAACATCAACCTGGGAGAAAAAATATCCTGACTTCTCTCTCCTCTCATTCACTACCACTGTCTCCAATTGGCTGTATCCAACGGATAAGTCAAAAGGCAAAATAACCCAGTTGATATATCCATAAAGGTCAGCCTCCTGGGACAAAGAGAAGAATGCAGAAAGGTAAGGGTTAGATGTAAAGGGACAAATGGAAAATATTCAGTAAAGGCAGGTACTTCTGTTGGAGACTACCCCAAGAGTTCGACCAGTTCTACAATCACAGCTTATAACCTGCTCAAACTTTCTTGGTGCTACTGAGATTTCTGACACCCCAACATCCAATTTCCCAGTCCTCATCTGCAAGTTATGCCAGAGACCAGATCTTATACATCTGTCTATATTCCCCCATAACATTATAAAAACTTACTGATGCCCTGTTTTGCAAATATTACAGATTTTCCAGTTTCTCTTTATTCTGTCTGTCTCTCTCCTCATTCAACAATATTTCATAAGCTCCACCATACATCAGCAACTGTGTTAGATGGTGGGGATACAATGGTATATAAAAACATGTACATTCTCTCCTCTCATGGCACTTACAATCTAGCAGAAAAGAAAAACACAAATCCAAAAACACATTAGCAAGCAGACATTAAAAGAGCTAATATTGCCGGGCGCGGTGGCTCACACCTGCAATCCCAGCACTTTGGGAGGGCGAGGCGGGCGGATCACGAGGTCAGGAGATGGAAACCATCCTGGCTAAGATAGTGAAACCCCGTTTCTACTAAAAATACAAAAAATTAGCCGGGTGTGGTGGCGGGCGCCTGTAGTCTCAGCTACTCCGGAAGCTGAGGCAGGAGAATGGCGTGAACTCAGGAGACGGAGCTTGCAGTGAGCCCAGAAAGTGCCACTGCACTCCAGCTTGGGGGACAGAGCAAGACTCCATCTCAAAAAAAAGAAAAAAAAGAAAAAAAAAGAGCTAATATTTACTGAGTGCTTATAGTATGCTACTGTGGTGACTTTGTGTCTAACTGGTTATAATCTGGAGCTATGTTTCCCGAAATTACTTTCCCTATATAATACCAAGTTAGAATTAGTCCCAGGAGACATATGCACAAGATTTGAAAGGCAAAAGTGAAGGTGCAGCCATTTGTAATACACTGAAGGTCACTGTGGTGGCAGGTGCTGTTTCAGTTTATGAACATGGCCGCTAATCTGCTGGCATGAAGCAGGAGTGCTGAAGGGTGCCAGCTTCTCCTGCAGGTCACCTACATTATCAAGAATGGAGGTGGTGAAAGGTAAGCATGGGTTTCAGATATCCTCATGGGATCCAGTTTGTCTTGCTAGGTTCCAATTTGTCTTTGTTATCCCCCACTTCCCCTTGTGACCTTAAGCTCAACACCAAATGCTGAAATTAACCTTATGGAAACTAATTAGCTCCCACAATTGCATAATGTCAATTCCTAAAATAAAATCCCTTACTATCTATAATCTATAGTGGTTCTGCTTCTTTGATCAAACCTTAATTGAGACTGAGATAGGTACCATTATTATCTCTATATTAAAGATGATACTAAGGCAGAGAGATTAAGCAACTTGCCCAATGTCAAACAATTAATAAATAGAAAGCTGAGTTTTGAATCCAAACAATTTAGCACAAGAAAGTGTGTGTGTGTGTGTGTGTGTGTGTGTGAGAGAGAGAGAGAGGGAAAGAGAGAGATTAACCACCATCCTATTACTATCTACCTTTCAAACCTGTTTGTAATTATGCACAGGTAATTATGCAGAAGTAGATAAACACTATGAGAAAAGAAACACAATTCTATGAGAGCACAGCATATAACAAAGTATCTTGTATTATATTATCTACCTCTCTGCCTACTTATCAGTCCCATTTATCTATCTACTAATATATATATATATATATATATATTTTTTTTTTTTTAAATAAAATAGCTGATGCAGGAAGAAAAGCCTAACCTCCGTAAATTTGGGAAAAAGTGAAGAAAAAGCAGGAATCCTTCCCTTCCCCTGACACCACTATTTGGACAAAGTGTTGTCTATTCCATAACGGGGAAACTACCCTACTGAGAGCATAATTATGCAGAAATTATTTGCAGTGCTAAACATTGATGAGGGGATAGTGTAAAGTACACTAGATTGGAAATCAAGAAACTTGTCTTCTAATTCTAGCTCTGCCACTGCTTGCTGTGTAACTCTGGGCAAGTGATTTCCGTTCTGTGGAGTGTCCATTTCCTCCCCCTAAGATGATATGATTGAAATCTACAATCTCGAAGACTCCTTCTAATCTGCTAGGAGACTATAACCATTGGCCTGTGAAATTACAGTCTATCCAAGTTTTCAGATAATTCAAGAAAGCAGTGGGATAATAAACCTGAGATTCCTGGGTGATTATTTGCAGTTCCAAAAGAAAACAATTTTGTTGGAACTCCTGAAGAGAAAGAAGGGATGGTAGAGCTGCTTTACCTAGTCATGAATCAGTCTGGCAATCACTGTAGGCTATACACCATTTTTCTTACCAAGATCTCTGATGAATTCTTGTGTTGCAATAAAAAAAAGATTAACACATTCATTTTGAAGAGATGATCTCTTCATCCCAAAAGTCCCCAGGGGAACTTTTACCAAATAGCAGAATGTGGAAGCACAGCATGATTCAAGGAAGCCACATGACCTTCTACCCAGAGAATGATGAATACTTTTTACCTTGGCTAGGAAGGAAACGTGCACTAGAATTGCTTTCCTCTCTTCTCTTGGGAGAAAGTGGGAGTAAAGGCGTTAGAAATTCCATTTTGAGAAGTTTGCATTAAAATCTTTGTATTTTATAGATATGTGAGAGTTAAGAGAAATAAAATACTTGCCCTGTTCAATGTCTGTTGTTTTGCAGTTTGAATTGAATACAATTATTTTCTAATTAATTTTTTTATTATACTTTAAGTTCTGGGATACATATGCAGAACGTGCAGGTTTGTTACATGGGTATACACGTGCCATGGTGGTTTGCTGCGCCCATCAACCCATCATCTACATTTGTTTAAGTTCCTTGAAGATTCTGGATATTAGCCCTTTGTCAGATGGATAGATTGCAAAATTTTTCTCCCATTCTGTAGGTTGCCTGTTCACTCTGATGATAGTTTCTTTTGCTGTGCAGAAGCTTTTTAGTTTGATTAGATCCCATTTGTTAACTTTGGCTTTTGTTGCCATTGCTTTTGGTGTTTCAGTCATGAAGTATTTGCCCATGCCTATGTCCTGAATAGGACTGCCCAGGTTTTCTTCTAGGGGTTTAATGGTTTTAGGTCTTATGTTTAATCTTTAATCCATCTTGAGTTAATTTTTGTATAAGGTGTAAGGAAGAGGTCCAGTTTCAGTTTTCCACATATGGCTAGCCAGTTTTCCCAACACCATTTATTAAAGAGGGAATCCTTTCCCCATTGCTTGTTTTGGTCAGGTTTGTTAAAGACCAGATGGTTGTAGATGTGTGGCATTATTTCTGAGGCCTCTGTTCTGTTCCATTGGTCTATATATCTGTTTTGGTACCAGTACCATGCTGTTTTGGTTACTGTTGCCTTGTAGTATAGTTTGAAGTCAAGTAGCATTATGCTTCCAGCTTTGTTCTTTTTGCTTAGGATTGTCTTGGCTGTACAGGGTCTTTGTTGGTTCCATATGAAATTTAAAGTAGTCTTTTTCTAATTCTGTGATGAAAGTCAATGGTAGCTTGATAGGAATAGCATTGAATCTATAAA
The DNA here is from genome assembly GCF_008728515.1 of Papio anubis. Taxonomy (NCBI): domain Eukaryota; kingdom Metazoa; phylum Chordata; class Mammalia; order Primates; family Cercopithecidae; genus Papio; species Papio anubis. Next base: position 40,866,695 of record NC_044996.1, on the reverse strand, counting down.
TTACATTGGGCAGTAGGGCCATTTTCATGACATTGATTCTTCCTATCCATGAACATGGAATGTTTTTCCATTTGTTCATGTTCTTTCTTATTTCCTTGAGCAGTGGTTTGTAGTTCTCCTTGAAGAGGTACTTCACATCCCTTGTAAGTTGTATTCCTAGGTATTTTATTCTCTTTGTAGCAATTGTAAATAAGATTTCACTCATGATTTGACTCTCTGTCAATTATTGGTGTATAGGAATGCTTGTGATTTTTGAACATTGATTTTGTATCCTGAGACTTTACTAAAGTTGATTATCAGCTTAAGGAGATTTTGGGCTGAGACAATGGGGTTTTCTAAATATACAATCATATCGTCTACAAACAGAGACAATTTGACTTCCTCTCTTCCTATTTGAATACCCTTTATTTCTTTCTCTTGCCTGATTGCCCTGGTCGGAACATCCAACACTATATTGAATAGGAGTGGTGAGAGACAGCATCCTTGTCTCGTCCCGATTTTCAAAGGGAATGCATCCAGTTTTTGCCCATTCAGTATGATATTGGCTGTGGGTTTGTCATGAATAGCTCTTATTTTGAGATATGTTCCATCAATATCTAGTTTATTGAGAGTTTTTAGCATGAAGGGACGCTGAATTTTGTTGAAGGCCTTTTCTGCATCTATGGAGATAATCATGTGGTTTTTGTCAATGGTTCTGTTTATGTGATGGATTACGCTTATTGATTTGCATATGTTGAACCAGCCTTGCATCCGAGGGATGAAGCCAACTTGATCGTGCTGGATAAGCTTTTTGAAGGGCTGCTGGATTTGGTTTGCCAGTATTTTATTGAGGATTTTCGCATCGATGTTCATCAGTGATATTGGCCTGAATTTTTTTTTAATCTCTGCTCGGTTTTGGTATCATGATAATGCTGTCCTCATAAAATGAGTTAGGGAAAAGTCCTTCCTTTTCAATTGTTTGGAATAATTTCAGAAGAAATGGTAGCAGCTCCTCTACATACCTCTGGTAGAATTCAGCTGAAAATTGATCTGGTCTTGGGCTCTTTTTGGCTGGTAGGCTATTCATTACTGCCTTAAGTTCAGAACTTGTTACTGGTTTATTCAGGGATTCAACTTCTTCCTGGTTTAGTCTTGGGACGGTATATGTGTCCAGGAATTTATCCATTTCTTCTAGATTTTCCAGTTTATTTGAGTAGAGGTGTTTATAGTATTCTCTGATGGTAATTTGTAATTCTGTGGTCTCAGTGGTGATATCCCCTTTATCATTTTTCATTGTGTCCCTTTGATTCTTCTCTCTTTTCTTCTTTATTAGTCTGGCTAGCTCTCAATCTATTTTATCAATCTTTTCAAAAAACCAGTTGCTGGATTCGTTGATTTTTTTGAAGAGTTTTTCATGTCTCTATCTCCTTCAGTTCTGCTCTGATCTTAGTTATTTCCTGTCTCCTGCTAGCTTTTGAATTTATTTGCTCTTGCTTCTCTAGTTCTTTTAATTGTAATGTTAGGGTGTCAATTTTAGATCTTTCCTGCTTTCTCCTGTGGGCATTTAATGCTATAAACTTCCCTCTACACACTGCTTTAGCTGTGTCCCAGAGATTCTGGTATGTTATGTCTTTGTTCTCGTTGGTTTCCAAGAACTTATTTATTTCTACCTTAATTTCGTTATTTACCCAGTAGTCATTCAGGAGCGAGTTTTTCAGTTTCCATGTAATTGTGTGGTTTTGAGTGAATTTCTTAATCCTGAGTTCTAATTTGATTGCACTGTGATCTGAGAGCTATTTTTATGATTTCAGTTCTTTTGTACTTGCTGAGGAGTGTTTTACTTCCAATTATGTGGTCAGTTTTAGAAGAAATGTGATGCGTGAGGAGAAGAATGTATATTCTATTGATTTGGGGTGGAGAGTTCTGTAGATGACTATTAGGTCCACTTGGTTCAGAGCTGAGTTTAAGTCCTGAATATCTGCCTTGTTGATCTGCCTTATATTGACAGTGGGCTGTTAAAGTCTCCCACTAATATTGTGTGGGAGTCTAAGTTTCTTTGCAGGTCTCTAAAAGCTTGCTTTATGAGTCTGGGTGCTCCTGTATTGGGTGCATATATATTTAGGATAGTTAGCTAGTTAGCTCTTCTTGTTGCCTTGATCTTTTTACCAATATGTAATGCCCTTCTTTGTCTTTTTTGATCTTTGTTGGTTTAAAGTCTGTTTTATCAGAGACTAGGATTGCAACCCCTGCTTTTTTTTTTTTTTGCTTTCCATTTGCTTGGTAAATATTCTTCCATCCCTTTATTTTGAGCCTATGTGTGTCTTTGCATGACATGGGTCTCCTGAATACAGCACACCAATTGGTCTTGGCTCTTTATCCAATTTGCAAGTCTGTGTCTTTTAATTGGGGCATTTAGTCCATTTACATTTAAGGATAATATTGTTATGTGTGAATTTCATCCTGTCATTATGATGCTAGCTGGTTATTTTGCCCATTAGTTGATGCAGTTTCTTCATAGTGCCAATAGTCTTTACAATTTGGTATGTTTTTACAGTGGCTGGAACCGGTTTTTCCTTTCTGCATTAAGTGCTTCCTTCAGGAGCTCTTGTAAGGCAGGCCTGATGGTGACAAAATCTCTCAGCATTTGCTTGTCTGTAAAGGATTTTATTTCTCCTTCGCTGATGAAGCTTAATTTGGCTGGATATGAAATTCTGGGTTGAAAATCATTTTCTTTAAGAGTGTTGAATATTGGCTCCCAGTCTCTTCTGGCTTGCAGGGTTTCTGCAGAGAGATCCACTGTTAGTCTGATGGGCTTCCCTTTGTGGGTAACCCAACCTTTCTCTCTAGCTGCCCTTAACATTTTTTCCTTCATTTCAACCTTGATGAATCTGACAATTATGTGCCTTGGGGTTGCTGTTCTCCAGGAATATCTTTGTGGTGTTCTCTCTGTTTCCTGAATTTGAATACTGGCCTGTCTTGCTAGGTTGAGAAAGTTCTCCTGGATAATATCCTGAAGAGTGTTTTCCAACTTGATTCCATTCTCCCTGTCACTTTCAGGTATACCAATCAAACGTAGGTTTGGTCTTTTCACATAGTCCCATATTTCTTGAAGGCTTTGTTTGTTTCTTTTCATTCTTTTTTTCTCTAATCTTGTCTTCACACTTTAATTAAGTTGATCTTCAATCTCCGATATCCTTTCTTCCACTTAATTGATTTGGGTTCATGAAGTTCTCGTGCTGTGTTGTTCAGCTCTATCAAGTAATTTATGTTCTTCTCTAAACTGGTTATTCTAGTTAGCAATTCCTATAACATTTTTTCAAGGTTCTTAGCTTCGTTGCATTGGGTTAGAACATGCTCCTTTAGCTAGGAGGAGTTGGTTATTATCCACCTTCTGAAGTCTACTTCTGTCAATTCGTCAAACTCATTCTCCATCCAGTTTTGTTCCCTTGCTTGCAAGGAGGTATGATCCTTTGAAGGAGAAGAGGTGTTCTGGTTTTTGGAATTGTCAGCCTTTTTGCACTGGTTTTTCCTCATCTTCTTGGATTTATCTACCTTTGGTCTTTGATGTTGGTGACCTTCGGATGGGGTTTCTGTGTGGATGTCCTTTTCGTTGATGTTGATGCTATTCCTTTCTGTTTGTTACTTTTCCTTCTAACAGTCAGGCCCTTCTGCTGCAGGTCTGCTGGAGTTTGCTGGAGGTCCACCCCAGACCCTGTTTTCCTGGGTATCACCAGTGGGGGCTGTAGAACAGCAAAGATTCCTGCCTGTTCCTTCCCCTGGAAGCTTCATCCCAGAGGGGCACTTGCCAGATGCCAGCTAGAGCTCTCCTGTATGAGGTGTCTGTCGACCCCTGCTGCGAGATGTCTCCCAGTCAGGAGGCACGGGGGTCAGGTACCCACTTGAGGAGGCAGTCTGTCCCTTAGCAGAGCTCAAGCACTTTGCTGGGAAATCTGCTGCTCTCTTCAGAGCCACCAGGCAGGAACCTTTAAGTCTTCTGAAGCTGCGCCCATGGCCACCCCTTTCCCCAGGTACTCTGTCACAGAGATGTGGGAGTTTTCTCTATAAGACCCTGACTGGGGCTGCTGCCTTTCTTTCAGAGATGCCCTGCCCAGAGAAGAAGAATCTAGAGACGCAGTCTGGCTACAGCAGCTTTGCTGTGCTGCAGTGGGCTCTGCCCAGTTTGAACTTCCTGGAAGCTTTGTTTACACTCTGAGGGGAAAACCACCTACTCAAGTCTCAGTAATGGCTGACGCCCTTCCCCCCACCAAGCTTGATTGTCCCAGGTTGATTTCAGACTGCTGTGCTGGCAGTGAGAATTTTAAGCCAGTGGATCTTAGCTTGCTGGGCTCTGTGAGGGTGGGATCCACTGACCTAGACCACTTGGCTCCCTGGTTTCAGCCCCCTTTCCAGGGGAGTGAACAATTCTGTCTCGGTGGCATTCCAGGTGCCACTAGGGTATGGAAAAAAACTCCTGCAGCGTGAGCTGAGATCTGGCCACTGCACTCCAGCCTGGGTGACAGAGTGAGACTCCGTCTCAAAAACAAAACAAAACAAACAAACAAAAAAACTCCTGCAGCTAGCTCGGTGTCTGCCCAAATGGCCACACAGTTCTATGCTTGAAACCCAGGGCCCTGGTGTTGTAGGTATCCGAGTAAATCTCCTGGTTTGCAGGTTGCAAAGACCGTTGGAAAAGCGTAGTATCTGGGCAGGAATGCACTGTTCCTCACAGCACAGTCCCTCATGGCTTCCCTTGGCTAGGGGAGGGAGTTCCTTGACCTCTTGCACTTCCCAGGTGAGGCAACACCCCACCCTGCTTCTGCTCACGTTCCGTGGGCTACACCCACTGTCTAACCAGTCCCAATGAGATGAGCCGGGTACCTCAGTTGGAAATGCAGAAATCACCTGCCTTCTGTGTTGATCTCACTGGGAACTGCAGACTGGAGCTCTTCCGATTTGGCCATCTTGCCAGCCATCCTAATTAAATTTTTGATAAAGTTTTAAAGCAAGTGAGAAGTTCATGTAGCATGGCTAAGGTTATAATTTAGGCAGCCATCTCTTAAATGAAGAAAAATAATAACTTCAGATTTAGTCTGATATCCTGAAGCATCTGAATCAGATAACTGTAAAACTGGGGGGAAAAGGTATTCCTCTTATCTTTAAAGAGAATGAGACAATTTAAAGAGATTGCTCTTAGTTCCATGAAGACTAAGGTCCTCAAAGTAAAGGATGGGATGAGATCATATTTCTTTGACCTACATCAATAAGGCACATTAACTAGTTATTTAAATGAACCAACCCCATTTAACAAGCTTGAGGTTGTTTCTAATAGAAAAAGAAAGGCTTAAATAACCCCTTGTAAATGTCCTTATTTCAAAAAATGCAAAATCCACAGTGGGAATTTGTGTTTAGAGAAAAAGTCGTATCACAGAATGCCATTTTTATCTCCTTTTCAGTTCTAGTTGCTCCTTTTATTGTAGCATTTGTTCATTCAAATATCTATTATGTATGGGTTTTACATCAGGTACTGTGCTAAGTATTGGCTTACCTCTTTGACTCTTGGATTTTTACAAGCTGCATTTAGATGTTGAGCCTCCAGAGCTGGGACTTCAATGTCAATTTTAAGATTTTTTTCTTTTGCTTGGGAATTTTCTCCCTTTCTGGTTTTCCTACAACAAATCCCTTTTATTCACACACAGACTATCAGAAAAGTGGAAGGGGGGCTGTGTCATACAAGATATCATAAGTGCAAACCTCAGTTGGCATATAAACGAATGCTTCCAAATGTCAAGACATTTTAGTGACCATATACAGCACTGTATCTCACCATCAATCAGAGACAAAATATGCCCAGGTTCGTCAGACTCCTTTAGGACTCTGATCAATACCTGTGAATTCAAGTCTGCCACATCCAACAAAGAATAAACCACAGTGGGTAGCGATTGCTTCTACCCTAGAGCTAGCATTTGTCTTCAGCATCTCTTGCCCATTAGTGCTAGTTTGCTGCTGTATTGGACTTTTCAGTCTCTATCTATTCCCTTTCCTTGATTTTTAAATGTCATATCCCTTATCACCTCCTAATATATTATATTTGAAATATTATATATGCTGTTTGTAATCTGTTGAAGCCCCATGAAGACAGGGAAGTTTGTTTGTTTTGTTCACTCAATGCCTAGAATAGCACCTGGCTCATAGTTAAGCCCTCAAAAATGTGATGAGTAAATGAATGAATAAGTGATACCTGTTTGTTCCTTTTTGCCTTAGTTGACTCTTTGGGTGTCAAGCCCGCATTTGTCTAAGCTCTACAGCAAAAACCTGATCCTACTATTCCTCTGGCATCAATCCTTCAGGCTTGTCCTACCTGACATACCAGATTATTCTTGGTGAACTGACCTAACATACAACCCAGAGAGGAATATAGCCAAGTCAAAGCATTTTTGCATACACAAGGACCCACACACAAAACTACTTGTTTTTTTCATTTGTCTTTAAAGCTTTTTTTTTCTTATGTCCCTATATATGTGAGTACGTAAAATGGTTTTGCCTTCAACATATGGAACATCACTACCCACCTCAGATCCCCTCTAGATGCCCACCCTTCATTCAGGCTGTTTAGCCTTACTTGATTTATTCTCCCTCCTTGGTATCAGCATTTTAATATTCCCTAGGCCTAAATTATAGGAATGAAAAACTATAGGCCACATTAATTAGGGGGCAACAAAAACCAGGGGCCTTTTAACCTACTGTAATGTCACTCTGTCTGTCCCTTCTTCCACAGCCACATTGGGTAGGCCATGCTTGACAAAGAGTTTAGAAAACATTGAATTCGAAGAATCTGTTCCTCAAAGAGAGTTCAATTCAACCAATCACATTTTTCTTTGCCAACTACCTTAGCTATGTCTGTTAGACCAGAAACCCAAGAGGACTCTTTATTTTTAATTGACAATTCAAGAGACTCTTCACACTCTTTTTGCTCCCTCTGTGTGTCGTGGATTTATTTTCTAAGAGGTGTGTGGTCAGAGGGGAGACATAGAATGAGCAATGAATTTATTTCTGCTTTGGAAGTGTCCCTGGCATATATGATGTGATTCTAGGGAAGCAATGTAGGAGTTGGGGTTGAGGTAAGGGGAGTTGCAATTCGCAGGTGCTATCACAGATGAGATCATCATAAATGAGATATCTGTGATATCTGACAATAAAACAGGAGGGATGAGGAGGGGAGATCAGTTAGGCAAACAATTTTTTAAAAACTATGTATTTTAGAATAATTTTTAATTTACTGAAAAGTTGTAAAGATATTACAGACTGTTCCCAAACACCCTTCACTCAGTTTCCCCAGTGTTCACAGCTTACATAACCATGGTACAGTTGGCAGAGGCAAGAAATTAACATTGATATGTTCCTGTTACTAAACTACTAGATTTCACTCATTTTTCCACTAAAATCCTTTTACTGTTTCAAGGTCTAATTCAGGATTCCACATTGCATCTAACGGACAATTTTTGGCATAATGTGAGAAGACCTACTCAAGAAGCCAAGCCTAGGCCCATCGGGGAAAGCTGCTCACATTGGCCTGGGCTCTTTTTTTCCTGACTACAAGTCCTGGTTAATCTGCACTATATGGTGTAGCCAAGGGGAGCTTGGCTAAACAGCAGGGGTATGCTCAGGCATCAAAAGGGGAGTACTGCTACATTGAATGGATTTCCTGCCTTCAGCGCTATTAAGAATGACAAATCTGTATTATGAAACAGACATGTTAGAGTCACTATATTAAATATGTCAAACACATGGGACCGTCTAGACTGGGGGTTGACAAACTGCAGCCTTACAGGCCAAACTTTGCCTGTTGACTGTTTTTTTTTTTTTTTTTTTTTTTAAACGAAGCTATTTATTGGAATACTTAGACACTCCTGTTTGATTATGTATTGTCTATGGCTGCATTTGCACCACAAAGACAGAGTAGAATAGTTGAGACAGAGACTGTATGGCCCACAAAGTCTAAAATATTCACCATCTGGCTCTTTGTGGAAATAGTTATCTAAATGTGATTAACAGGTAGAGAAATAAGAACCTGGATGGTCTGTACCTAGTAGAAGTTGCAAAACGTTAAACAAAATGTACAGCCTATGTCAGAAGGCTGGGACATGGGATTATATCAAGCTAACAACCTTCTGCACAACAAAGGAAACAATTAATAAAGTGAAGCGACAGTCCACAGAATGGCAGAAAATATTTGCAAACTACCCATCCAACAAGGGATTAATAACCAGAGTACATAAAAAGCTCAAACAACTCAATAGCAAAAAAAATCCCAAATAATCTAATTTAAAATGGGCAAAAGACTTGAATAGACATTTCCCAAAAGAAGACATATAAATTGCCAAGTATATGAAAAAATGCTCAATGTCACAAATCATCAGGAAAATGCAAATTACAATCACTATGGGGTATGACCTCACCCCAGTTTGAATGGCTATTATCAAAAAGACAAAAAAATAAGTAACAAATGCTGGAAAGGATGCAGAGAAAAGGGAACACTTATATACTGTTGGTGAACATGTAAATTAGTACAAACTTTATGGAGGTTTCTCAAAGACCTAAAAAATAGAACTACCATATGATCCAGCAATGCCACTGCTGGGTATGTACCCAAAGAAAATAAAATGAATATATGAAAGAGATATCTGTACTCCCATGTTTATTGCAGAACTATTCATAATGGAAAAGACTGGAATCAACCTAAATGTCCATCAACAGATGAATGGATAAAAGAAAACACAGTGTATATACACAATGGAACACAGCCACAAAAAAACAAAATCCTCGCACTTGCTGCAACATGGATGGAACTGGATGTCATTATGTTAAGCGAAATAAGCCAGGCACAGAACAACAAATACTTCATGTGCTCACTCTATATGGGAGCTAAAAAAGTGAATCTCATGGAGGTAGCAAGTAGAATGGTAGTTACCAGAGGCTGAAAAGGGAAATGGGGAGGGGAGATGAACAGAAGTTGGATAATGAGTAAAAAAATACAGTTAAATACCAGTGATACATTTTAGTATTCAATAGTACAATAGGAAAATTATAGTTATCAATCATTTATCTTCTATTTCAAACTAGCTTGAAGAACTGTAATGTTCCCAATGCAAAGATAAATGTTTGAGGTTATGGCTATCCCAATTACCCTGATTAAGTCATTACGTACTGTACAGATGCATCAGAATATCACATATACCTAAAAAATATGTTATGTCAATTTAAAAAAAGAAGTCTAATGCATGGCCAGTGACACACCCAGTAATGAGTGAGGCTTCCTTGGAGATTCTGTGAACATCACATTGCTGAACTTGGCTTCTACCCCAGACCCAGCTCCTGAAATTTCTAATTAAGGGGAGATCACTAAACCTTGGAAAGGCTAGATGGTTGTGGAAGGGGGGAAATCACTTCTTACCAATGCTCTGAGAGTTCTTTGTTGTAAGTTAATACTGAGAAATGAAAATAAGAAAACCCATGGGTATAATCTATTTAGATATTTTCCTACTTTCCTTTGACAAGATTGTCTATTTAGGATGACTTTAAATTATTAGATTACCATAAGACAAGAGAATGTTTTTATTACTCAAGTCATTATTGAATACTTAGTATATCTATGGCCCTGTGGGATTACAAAGAGGAGATAAACCCAGTCTATGTATTATGATTCTAGTGAGAAAGAAAACACATGCACTTAACCACTTATTATAAAAGTACAATAAAGTATCAAAACATCTAAATGTCTCCATTTAGTCTCAATCCTTTCTCACTCCTAGGATGCCTCAGTCCTTCCTTTTCCTACAGCATCCTTCCAAATTTTGCTACTATGCCCTCTGAAGACACCATTTCAAGGTAAGCAAACTCCCTGACATGCTTCACCTCCTCACATAACAACTCTTTTTTTAACTGAAATCTGGCCCTATCACAAGAACCCTGCATCCCCTTGAGCTCTCTCAAGAGTAGGGTGTTTATTCCCACATACTTCATAAATCTTATGACCACAATTGCTTTTATTGTCCCCATTTTAGTAATGAGAAAACTGAGGCTTAGAGAGGCCAAGTAAATTTCCCAAGGCCACACAGCCAGTAAGCGGCAGAGCTGGGATTAGGACCCAGATGAGAATGATGGAAGCATCATGCTCTTTACAACCACACTAGAGAGTCTTGCAGATCCTCTACAATCCTCCATCATCACTTGATGCTAAAGGTGAAACATCTAAGAAACAATAGAATTTTTTAAAAATCTAGGATCATGTACTTCTTTTTTTCGCAATATTACCCTGCACTTATTTATTTATTTATTTGTTTTTTCTTGAGAACTTGGTCTTTACATGTTTTTTTAAATCAACTTTTATTTTAAGTTTCAGGATACATGTGCAGAATGTGCAGATTGGTTACACAGGTAAACGTGTGCCTTGGTGGTTTGCTGCACTAATCAACCTATCACCTAGGTATGAAGCCCATTCATTAGCTATTCTTCCTCATGATCTCCCTCCCCTGACCCCCCAACAGGCCCTAGTGTGTGTTGTTCCCCCGCCATGTGTCCATGTGTTCTCATTGCTCAGTTCTTACTTATAAGTGAGAATATGTAGTGTTTGGTTTTCTACTCCTGCGTTAATTTGCTGAGGATAATGGCTTCCAACTCTATCCATGTCCTTGCAAATGACATGATCTCTTTTTATGGCTGCATAGTATTCCATGGAGTATATGTACCACATTTTCTTTATCCAGTCTATCATTGATGGGCATATGGGTTGATTCCATGTCTTTGCTATTGTGAGTAGTGCTGCAATGAACATAACATATCTTTATAATGCAGTGACTTATATTTCTTTGGGTCTATACCCAGTAATGGAATTGCTGGGCCAAATAGTATTTCTCTCTCTAGATCTTTGAGGAATTGCCACACTGTCTTCCACCATTGTTGAACCATTAATAATTTACATTCCCACCAACAGTGTAAAAGCATTCTTTTTTCTCCACAAGCTCACCAGCATCTGTTGCTTCTTGACTTTAATAATCACCATTCTGAGTGGCGTGAGATGGTATCTCATTGTGGTTTTCATTTGCATTTCTCTAATGATCAGTAATATTGAGGGTTTTTTTCATTTGTTTGCTGGCTTTGTGAATGTCTTCTACTAAGAAGTGTCTGTTCAAGGCCTTTTCCCACTTTTTTTTTTTTCTTGACAGAGTTTCACTCTGTCTCCCAGGCTGGAGTGCAATGGCAGGATCTCTGCTCACTGCACCCTCTGCCTCCCAGGTTCAAGTAATTATCCTGCCTCAGCCTCCCTAGTAGCTGGGATTACAGGTGCCCGCTGCTACACCCAGCCAATTTTTGTATTTTTAGTAGAGATGGGTTTTCACCATGTTGACCAGGCTGGATTTGAACTCCTCAATTGATCCACCTGCCTCGGCCTCCCAAAGTGCTGAGATTACAGGTGTGAGCCACCACACCCATCCTCTTTGCTCACTTTTTAATGGAGCTTTTTAATGGAGCTTTTTTTTTTTTCTTGTAAATTTGTTTAAGTTCCTTCTACACTCTGGAGATCAGACCTTTGTCAGATGGATAAATTGAAAAAGTTCTCTCTCATTCTATAGGTTGTCTGTTCACTCTGATGATAGTTTATTCTGTGCAGAAGCTCTTTAATTTAATTAGATCACATTTGTCAATTTTTTCTGTTGTTGCAATTGCTTTTAGCATTTTCATCATGAAATCTTTGCCCATGCCTAGGTCCTGAATGGTATTGCTTAGATTTTCTTTTAGGGTTTTTATTTGTTTTAGGTTTTGTATTTGTCTTTAATCTATCTTGAGTTAATTTTTATAGAAGGTGTAAGGAATAGACAGATCACTAGCTAGACTAATAAATAAGAAAAGAGAGAAGAACCAAATAGACACAATCAGAAATAATAAGGGGGATATCACCACTGACCCCACAGATATACAAACAACAATCAGAGAATACTATAAACAGTTTGGTGCATATAAACTAGAAAATTTAGAAGCAATGGATAAATTACTGGACACATACACCCTCCCAAGACTGAACCAGGAAAAAATTGAATCCTCAGACAGACCAATAAAGAGTTCTAAAATTGAGGCAATAATAAGCTGCCTACCAACCAAAAAAAGCCTGGGACCAGATGGACTTATAGCTGTATTCATTCAGAGGTACAGAGGATCTGGTACCATTTCTACTGAAACTATTCCAAACAATTGAAAAGGAGGGACTTCTCCCTAAGTCATTTGATGAGGCCAATATCATCCTGCTACCAAAACCTGGCAGAGATACAACAACAACCAAAAACAGAAAACTTCAGGCCAATATCCCTGATGAACATCGATGCAAAAAAACTTCAGTAAAATACTGGAAAACCAAATCCAGCATCACATCAAAGAGCTTATCCACCATGATCAAGTTGGCTTCATCCCTGGGATGCAAGATTGGTTCAGCATATGCAAATCAATAAATGTAATTAATTACATAAATAGAACCAAAGACAAAAACCACATAATTATCTCAATAGACACAGAAGTGGCCTTCTATAAAATTCAACATCTCTTCATGCTAAAAACTCTCAATAAACTAGGTATTGAAGGAACATACATCAAAATAATGAGAGCCATGTATGACAAACCCACAGCCAACATCATACAGAATGGGCAAAACCTGGAAGCATTCGCCTTGAAAACCAGCACAAGACAAGGATGCCCTCTCTCACTACTCGTATTCAACATAGTATTGGAAGTCCTGGCCAGGACAATCAGGCAAGAGAAAGAAACAAAGCGTATTCAGACAGAAAAAGAGGAAGTCAAGCTGTCTCTGTCTTTGCAAATGACATGATCCTGTATCTAGAAAACCCCATAATCTCAGCTTCTTAAGCTTCTTAAGCTGATAAGCAACTTCAGCAAAGTGTCAAGATACAAAATCAATATGCAAAAGTGCTAGCATTCCTGTAAACGAACAACAGGCATGCAGAGAGCCAAATTATGAATGAACTCCCATTCACAATTGCTACAAATAGAATAAAATACCTAGGAATACAACTAACAAGGGAAGTGAAGGACCTCTTCAAGGAGAACCACAAACCACTGCTCAAGGAAATCAGAGAGGACACAAACAAGTGGCAAAACCTTCCATACTCATGGATAGAAAGAATCAATATTGTGGAAAATGCCCAAAGTAGTTTACGAATTCAGTGTTATTCCCATTAAACTACCATTGACATTTCACAGATTTAGGAAAAAACTACCTTACAATTCATATGAAATCAAAAAGGAGGCCATATAGCCAAGACAATCTTAAAATGAACAAAGCTGGATACATCATGCTACCTGACTTCAAGCTATACTACAAGGCTACAGGAACCCAAACAACATAGTACTGGTACAAAAACAGACACAAAGACCAATGGAATAAAGAATTCAGAAATAATACCACACACCTACAACCATCTGATCTTCAACAAACCTGACGAAAACAAACAATGGGGAAAGGATTCACTCATAAATGGTGCTGGGAGAACTGGCTAGCCATAAAGAGTAATGTGAAACTGAATCGTGCACTTTCTTACAGTACCTAATGCAAATTCCTGATGTGTCTGTAGGGGCAGGAAGGATTTCACAGGCTTATTTGATATTCTGGCAGTGGTGTCACCCACCCACTCCTCTTTTTTGGAGTCACGACATTGTCATCAGCAATGTAATTATAGTCCTTAGGCCAATTCTCATCTGATAGAACATCTATCAGGAAGCTGTATGGAAGTTGAAACCAGGAGAGGTCAAAAGAAATATAACCAGGAGAACTAGATGAGGTGTGTCTAGGAAGATGTTGTTAAACAGCAGTGCTTCCGAATAAGTCTGCCCCAGTGCTTGGAGTTATAAGTTTGCCAATAGATTAATGACATTGATCCCTCACCCCAAAGTCCCTTATTAACTCTGGTGCTACAAGTCTCTGTTTTTGTTTTTTTTTTTGTTTCCACCAAAGTTCTATAGAACTATTTTCTACTCATACCAACATGGCAGTTTTATCAGAAAGTGGTCTTGATTCAGACCCCAAGAGAGAGTTCTTGATCTCATGCAAGAAATAATTCAAGGGCCGGGACCGGTGGCTCATGCCTATAATCCCAGCACTTTGGGAGGCCAAAGCGGGCGGATCACCTGAGGTCAGGAGTTCAAGACCAGCCTGACCAACGTGGAGAAACCCGGTTTCTACTAAAAATAAAAAATTAGCCAGGCATGGTGGCATATGCCTGTAATCCCAGGTAGCAGGGAGGCTGAGGCAGGAGAATCACTTGAACGTGGGAGACGGAGGTTGCAGTGAGCCGAGATAGCGCAATTGTACACTCCAGCCTGGGCAACAAGAGTGAAACTCTGTCTCAAAACAAAAAAGAAAGAAAGAAAATAAGAAAGAAAGAATTCAAGGCAAATTCATAGGGTAAAGTGAAAGCAAGTTTAATAAGAAAGTAAAGGAATGCAAGAATGGCTACTCCATAGGAAAAGCAGTAGCATGGGCTCCTCCGCTGCTTATACTTATCGTTACTTCTCAATTGTATGCTAAACACAGGGTGGATTATTCATGAGTTTTCCAGGAAAGGGGAGGCCAATTCCCGGAACTGAGAGTTCCTCCCCTTTTTAGACCATATAGGGTAACTTTCTGATGTTTCTGTGGCATTTGTGAACTGTCAGGGCGCTGATGGGAGTGTCTTTTAGCATGCTAATGTGTTATAATTAGCGTATAATGAACAGTGAGGATGACCAGAGGTCACTTTCATCACCATCTTGGTTTTGGTGGGTTTGGGCCTGTTTCTTTACTGCATCCTTTTATCTTATCTCATCATGTGACTAAGACTACTTTCACCTCCTGGGAATGCAGCCTAGTAGGTCTCAGCCTTATTATACCCAGCCCCTATTCAAGATGGAGTTGCTCTGGTTCAAATGCCTGTGAAAGCAGTGCACAGGTTTGGGCAACAGTGTTGTTGAAGATGGCTAAAGAGATATCCTGTCCACCAAAAATGTCACGCCTTATACATAATCTGTAACCTCTTTTTTCCTCTGTTCTGCTGGGATGTCAGAGGCTCAGGGTGCCTTTCAGAGGGTTTGAGTAGGATACGGGAGGAAGTATGGAAGAGAAGCAGAGTACACCCAGAATTAGGAAAACTGATGATACACAAAGTGAAGTGGTACTTGGCCTTATAGAACAATTCCAGCTCTCTTGACAGATCCTTTGCTCAGCTTGCATATCAGAGGCACAAGAAGAAATGAACCTATCAGCAAACAGGTGAACCTTTGCTGCAATATTTCTGTCAGTTGGATCAGCCATAATAGACATGGAGTGATTATCTTGAGATCACCCAAGTACAAATGAAGTGATAAAGAAATAAATATAAAGATAGGTAAAATAAAACTGTCTTGGAAGGCTATATACTAAAATGTTGACAGTGGTGGTTTTTTTTTTTTTTTTGGCCCTTCTGTGTCACCTCATTTATTTTGACATTGGGTATGTATCTGTCCTATAATAAAAAATGACATCAATAAAGCTATCTTCATTTTGGAAGATACCACCACAACAAAATTAAGTACTACATGGCCTTGGACATTTCAGTAACTCATTTATACAGTATGAGCAGGATTGAAAAACAAAGGAAAGAAAAACAAAAAAACACCTCACTTAAACTTGGTTTCCCACCTATAAAACAGAGATAGTATCAGTGCCTGAACAGGTTGCTATGAAGATCAAAAGAAAGCGTAGCAGGTACATAGCAGAAACTCAATAAGCATTTCTTTCAAAAACAAGAAAGCCTTCTGAAAGGAGTTTCAGTGATGTAAATATGAGGTGGTTTCTGCAAAAAGTAAAACAAGAGAAGCCCTTGAATTCAGAGTCAGAGTATTTAGCTTCCTGTGCCTCTAGAGGTCAGGAAAAAGCAACAGAAAAAACAAGTCAAGTAGAATGTGGAACCTTTTGCCCAAGGGGGAAACTTACCCAAGTTCTACTAACACAATATGCTTGGCCATTACTTATTCCCATCTTGTTTTTACCCCTCTATTTCTCCTTTCCCAGATGATATGAAAGAATTAGTAACCTAACAATGTCCGCAAGTATGTCACTGAAAGATCCATTTAACAATCTGAGAATCTTAAATGGACAAGGGATTTGGTTTGGGCCAACTCGATCCTTTGTACATGCAAACTCATGGTTCATTTTTTGTTCTAAGAGGGTTTTTGTCTCATCTCATTCTTCCTGTCAGGTACACAAAGATAGATGCTTTCAGTGTGTTCACCTTTAAATATAAGAAATCACTTAAGAGAGCAGAATAGGGAATGCCTGTCAAGCCCACAGCAGAAGATAGGCAGCTACAATAGAAAGAGAATGAACTTAGAAAGTCATCTTAGTTCAAAAAACATAATCAAAATTACTTATGTAGTAGTTAATGTATGTTAGGCCCTATTCTTAATACTTGGTGTACATCAACACATTTAATCTTCACATAACCTCAGGCAGTGGGTACTTTTATTATTCTGTTTTGCAGATAAAGAAACTGAGGCACAGACACACTCAGATAATTCAGCTAGTAAGTGGTAAAACCAGGCAGTCTGATTCTACGGTCTCTGCTCATAAATACTACACGTCACTTCTCTAGGAAACAAAGTACTTTCAAGCACAGGCTGCAGTTAACCTGAGTAAAAGAGCAACCCCTTAAGCATTCCTTCTGTTTTTTTCAGGCAGTTTTTCTTTCCAAACATCCATTTTTACCCCTGCTTTCTCACTTCCTCTAGCCTGCAGTTATTCTCACCTGCATTCACTGATAGTTGAAATCTCCAAAAAGAACTTTCAACAGGGCATTGTCTCCAGCAAGTCCTAAAAATTAATCCTTTACCTCTTTCCTGCTTTTTCATTCATCTGAGCTCACTGACTCTTGTCCCCTTGCTAGTTGCCAACATACAAAATGTGTTTCTGTCTCCTGCACATCTACTACTCTTCTTCCTCTTGCCCATTTAAAAGTATGGTATTTCTAGGAAATGAAAAAAGGAACCAAAATAATTAAAGAATACCCAAAGAATGCACTGCATCCTATCTTTACATTCTTAATTAGTGGACTCAGAGTCTACACTGGCACTTGGAGTGTTTTCACTGGACGGGGTCTCTGAAAGACATTGCTGAATAACATGGATTCTCATGCTGTTACTAATCAGTACCTTTGTAAAGAGCACCATCAATTACTCAGTAGGGCTTCTAAGAAAGGACTGATCCTTTGGATGGAGGAGGTTTCAACAAGTCAATTATTTCTTGGGTTGCAAATCTCCTTCCTCTTTAAGAGTGCTGTATTTTTCTCTATGAATTGATTTTAATGAACACATGTTCCATTTCTAATGATTACATTCTCCATTAATGGCATTTGAAAGAAAGGCAAAGTGCCACAATACTGCCACTCCTTGACAGGAAATAAACCTTAGAAGGCTCCTAACAATACACCTTCAGGACCCACCTATCTTGGGGCTAGAAGAGCATATGAAGGCAGAGGAAGAAAATATTTACAGTAACTGCTCATTCACAATGTTCCCAAAAGGTCCCTTTGGCTGTTACCTGCTGGTCCAGGAGGGGTGATGCGAATAAAATGCCAAAGTAATAAAAAGGGAAAGATACTAGAGTCAAAAATATTTAAAATAAGGGGAGGTCAACAGGGGAAAGAGAGAGATTTAAGTCAGGGGACTCTGTCTGCAGGGCATAAGATTTCATATGGGTCTTGGCCCAGCAGGAAATAGGTGATTCAAGCTGATTGGAGTCAATTATTCCAATTCCCCAGGGATTTGTTGAGGACCTACTATGTGCCTGGAGTGGGAGGGTGGAGTGGTGGTGAAACCTGAAAAGAGGATTAAAAAGGAAAAAGAAATAAGGAAAAAAAAATGCTTCCCTTCTACAGATAGACCACTTAGCTCTGGAGACAAGACACACTGACAAGAGACAGAGGGCGGTTCATCTCAATCTATAATCAAGTGTTGGATAGGACGGTACAGTCTATTGTCTTTTCTCAAGACTAAGACCAATGTATTTCTTTTGGCATTTTACTGCTTCTGAAAATAAAGGCTTACAGTTGCTGTATACATTGTATGTAGTGCTTCAGTGTTTAGCTTTATTTTCTGAAAAGTTGCTTTTGAAATCAATGGTGCATCGTAGAAGGATGGAAATATGCTATATGGATTCTGAGTCTCTGAAATGGGAACAATCTCTGTAATCTCAGTATGAAGGATAGCCATGACGCGTGAGGCAGTATCTGATCAGGGACCCAAACAATGAGTGCAATAGGATTTGATTGGCGGAGAAGAGGAGACACCCCTGGTGTGGGGGATAGGAAAGGACAGAGAAATGGCACAAATAAGGTCAGGTACAGGAATGAATGTGGCCTGCTAATTGGCAGGGAAACCTGGCTGGAGATGAAGTTGTTTACAGAACTAGTAGGAGATCTGGCAGGATAAATAGGTAGGCCTTGCTCTTTCCCGGAGGTCTACAATATGAGGTGTCCTATATCCAAATACTCTTGGGCAGGAAGTGAGCTTATTGAGGGAGGCACCCAGAGATGATTCTTTTAAGAGAGTGAGCCTTTGAGACTCCTATGCAGCTGTAAGGAAACAGATGGGAAGCCAGGAAATATGCCAGAGTCAGAGTTCAGGGATTATAAACCAACAGGAAAGAGTAGGCTGGAAGCACATTATAGACAGGTTCTTGAATCTTGATAGGTAGAATAAGGAAGTGAGAGAGACAGTGACACTCAGCCTCCTCGGGCAACAGCCTTAGCCAGCAGCACTACCACAGTGGCATGCCTGCCAGGGCTATCTGTGGGCAGTCAAAGCCTAACAAGTGTGAGGGAAAGTCAGAGAGAAACCAGACCTACCTATTCCATCTCCGCATGGTCTTAGCAGCTGACTAAGGTACAGATATTTGACTTACCTAATACTTTCTTCCAGAAAAATGAAATAAAAGTGGTTTTCCTAACCCACAAGTTCTGCAGTCACTGGGAACTTCAGCAGGATGAATGTGGAGGGAAGGACAGCTAAGGTGAAACTACCATTTTTAGGAATCACTCTTAGTAGATGACACACCTGGAGGCCAGGGGCTGGGATAACTGTGGAAAGCGTCTACCATGTACCCTTCTCCCCATGAGCTGCCAACAGAAGCAGTATCATAAAACTCTACCTACATGAGGTTGTTTTGAGCCAGTGGAAATCGTATAGGCTTTGGGGTTAGACTGTCTGGGCTTAATTCCAGCTCCACCACTTACTAATTGACTCACTATGAACAAATCACTTTAGACCTCTGGATTTGAGTTTCCTTCGCTGTAAAATTAACAGCATTTTACTAACGGAATAGTTAAATTGCAAAGGGATGCATGTCATATTTTTTTATGTGTCACTAAACTATCTCCCCATGACTGCAGAGAAAGACGACTACTTGCCCCATTCCCAGAGGCTCATGCAATTCCTGCCAGCCTTAAAAGAACAGATGAAAGCCTCAGAGTGGGAGAGCATTGTGAACACCCACCCTACTCTCCTGTTTTCAAAGGAACTACCATTTAGTGACAACCTACCTTCTGCTAGGTACTTTGCATACTTCATCTCATTCAAACCTCCTCAAAACTCTATGCAGGTAGGTATTATTCCTCATCTCTATTTTATAATTGAGGAAATTAAAGCTCAGAGAGGTTACGTGTCTTTGCTAAGATCACAAAGTTCGTATTTGAAGATGTCTGACTCCAAAGTTTATACACAGAATTTTCACTCCAAATGTGACCACCATAAAGCAGAGTTTCTGGTTATGCAACAAAAGATTTTATCCTCAAGAAAAACACACGTAGGCCTCAAGGATTCCATGGTAGAAGTACTTTGTGAAGCAAATAGGATGTTCCCCACTATCCCTCTGGTAAGGGCTGTCTTTTGCCTGCAGCATGCAGAGATGAGATTGGACTCAGAATACAACCCCTTGACCAGATGTGAATACCACAATTTGCAGAATTTTAGGCCAAGCAATAATGCCTTAGAACCTCCCATCAACAACCAAAGGTACATAGGACTGCTATTATTACTCCCATTTTACAGAGCTAAGGCTAGTAAGTCTTAGGAAATGAAATAATTTGTCAAGGTCACAAAGTCAAGAGCTTGACAGAGCCAACATTCAAATACAGGTTTTCTGGCTGAATTCTACACACTTGGGCTCTTTCTATAACTCCATGCTGTGCTTTGTACATCTCCACACATGGCATGAATGATCGACAAATAATCAGTGACATCTACTGCCTGGCTCCCAACCAAGAGTAGAACACAGTGAAAATGTGATCCATGCATCTTAAAGCACTGAAATACGAAGAATGGATAAATGAGGAGAACTGAACACTGTGTGCCAGGTGCTTAGTATTCATCATTTAGCATCAGTAGCAGGCATCAACACTGAGGCAATTCTATTTTCAGATGCCACTAAATAAATTCATCTCCTTTCTCTGGTATGACAGTAATAGTAATAAATTATCCTGACTTTTCAAGACAAGACTACCCCCTTAGGATCCTCTGGAGCAGAAAATACTGAACAAAATTGGAGAAAAAAAAATCCACAGCAGGAATTCCTGAATAAACTATACTTAGGGGAAACTCGTCTGTTGTAGATGGCAAAGGGCATGAAGTGAATCCACAAATTTCTGTGACAGAGTTAATAATAATTAACTAGTAGCTGATTGCTAAAATCACATTTTGCCCTTAGTCTTATCCTCCCCCACATGATTTTATCTAAAGAACTATTTCCATTTAATTGGGGCAGGTCAGGCCTAGTAGGAAATATAGTATACTGGAAAGTACTGTAGACAGGAGATTCTAAACCAAACCCTGTCACTAACAACGTCAGGCAAATCATTTCTCCTTTCATTAATGGGGACGTGTGCAAGGCTAATGTCCTCTCAGCTGGAAAAGAATATCTGACAGATTTTATTGATTTTATATCCAATTATGTAAACACTGTCCCTACCACATTCATACCAGAAAATAATGTACCAATGAGAAGAGTGAGAAAAAACAAAAAGAAGAGTTTTCCTAGTAGTTAGGAGCAGAAAACCTGAGTCCTTGGAGAGCCATTTGTGTTGCATTGGAAAGGTTTCCTTCAGGCAGGGTTGATTCATAGTGAAACAAATGTTTCCTATAGCTTTATGGTTTTGTTGTTGTTGTTGTTGTTATTGTTGTTATCGTCATTAAACTAGGTTTAGTTTTCCACAGATCATATACCAATTCTTCTCATAATACAACTATCTACAATTTCTCTCCAAAACTTTCCTTTGTAAATAGCAAATGTAGTGGTGTTTAACTGGAAGAAATATAAGTTATTTCTAAAAAATCTAGCCTGTTGAAGCAAATTATAAAAGTTGCTGGTTATTAGGGCATTATTGTATGAAGTCCTTG
The DNA here is from genome assembly GCF_008728515.1 of Papio anubis. Classification (NCBI taxonomy): domain Eukaryota; kingdom Metazoa; phylum Chordata; class Mammalia; order Primates; family Cercopithecidae; genus Papio; species Papio anubis. The sequence continues at coordinate 40,845,251 of NC_044996.1, read as the reverse complement.
TTTGCATGTGGAAGAAGATATTGATGTGGAATGGGAGGGGATATTAGAACAGATTTTTCCTCAAAGTAAAAAAGAGAGAGAGAGAGAGAGAAAGGAAGGAAGGAAGGAAGGAAGGAAGGAAAGAAGGAAGGAAGGGAGAGAAAGAGAAAGAAAGAAGGAAAGAAAAGCAACCTGCCAAGCCCAAGGCCTAATAGAGTGTGATTTTTAAAAGACAAAGAATATGTTCTTAGCATAGTTCATGACACATAATAGGTGATCAACAAATCAGTGGTGGTGTTGTCTCTGTTAAACGTGTTTGGGCTGTTGCCTGTCTGCTTCTGCTTCAGTGCAGAGACAGCTCTATGTTCTCTGTCCTCCAAGGTTCTCTCCCCTCATGCTGTTCTCTGCATCCCTCAAGATAAAGCGAAACTAAATTCATTCATTCTGAAGGATGAGGGGTTGATGTGTTTACTGTCACAGAGATATTCGCATTTTGAAGGGAGGATGGCCAGGAAGGGGGAATGATTTTGCGAAAGGAATGAATCCTTTATGATGACATGTTAACAGCTGATATACTGAACAACTGGGAAGAGATTTTTGATTTGAGAATAGGGACTGAGTGTTTTCCACTTTAGCAACAACAAGGACAATGTAATTGCAAGACTTTAGAGTTCAGCAAGCTCCTTTACATACACCACCACCACATAGGCACCTATAAGAACAGCCTAAACATTTAAATTTATTGAAAGGAACATGATTTTTCAAAAACTTATTAATATTATTTTTGATTGACAAAGCATAATTGTATATATTTATGAAGTACAATGTAATGTTTTGAGGTATGTATACAAGGCAGCATGATTAAATCAAGCTAATTAACATATCCATCACCTAGCTTGCCTATCATTTTTATTGTGAGACATTTAAAATTTACTCTCTTAGTTATTTTGAAATATATATTGCTGACTATAGTCACCCTGCTTGGGGGTGGGGGAGAGGCATGCTTTATTATTCACTCCTATTTATCATTTCCTTTCTGTTTCCACACAGTTAACATTCTAAACCATTATGCCTTTCCCTAAATTCCTTAACATGGCATTGAAGACCCTTTGCAATCCATTTCTAGCCTAACTAACTCTCAGAGCTCTCCTTCCACTCTCTCACACTCTCCCAATATATAAAACACACATAGATACACACTTCCTCAGTTCCTGTAACATTTTGAAAAGTTATGCCTTCTTTCTCCCTTCACCTTCCAATTCAGTAACAAACTTGTCCAGTCTAAATGCCCACCTTCTACAAAGTCCTGCCTCCATGACTCATGCCACCAAAGCTGAACGCATCTACATAGTACTTGTCACCTAGTAAGCCCTTAAGTGTGGCTCACCCTCCCTTCCCCATGGCATTTTTTATGTACTTTTACTGCAGCACTTATCATATTATATCATAAATAGCTGCACATATATATGCTTTTGGTGGGCAGAGACTGATTTATCCCATACATCTTTGTATTCCCAATGCTAAGCACATTGCTTGACACATAAGAAATTTAGATAAAGTTTGTGGAATGAATACATAAGATGATTATATGACTTTCCCAAGGTACACTATTAAGTTACTTGCAGAGACAAGTCTAAAACCTGGATCTACCTCCCACTGTGGACTATGAGTTCCTTGAAGGCTCAAACCTCTTAACATATCTAGCAAAGTAGAGATACACAGTAAGTGTGTAGTATATATTTCAATGAAATCGTCAACTCCACAAATATCAATAAACAGCCACCAGTTTATAAGCCTCAGCTCCAGGTTAACTCATACTGATAGGGAAGAGGTATTCAGATTCTGCCCCAACACTAATCCCTGTATAACTCCAAACTACTAATACTTATCCTGTGCTTTGGGCACATAAGACAAACAACATGCAGCCCTAAGAGACAGGACAACACACAACAAAGCAACACTTGGTAACTAGGCTTTAAGAGGTAGATGTGAGGAGGAAAGGATCTGTGAAAGCTGAGGCAGGGAGACTCCATGGAAGTGGCCCTCTCCGTGGACCCTGGAGGATAGGAAGTATTTATGTAGGCATGAGAAAGAGGAGGGGAAAGAGCGTGGCAAGTGTGGAGAAAAACAGAGGTGTAGGGACTGCTGCAGAGAATGGCACACATGGGATCCCTGAGAAGACCAATCTGAATGGGATGCATTCGGAAGGGTGGGGAGAAGGGCATGGAGCTGTGTGGAAGCAGATTAAGGGTCTTCATTGCTAAGGGGGGAATCTTGAACTTGATTGGAGACAATGAAGAACCACCAGAGGTTTGTGTAAAGAAGAATAAAGTAATAAAATAAGGTGAATAAAATGATCAAGTGTTTACCTTACCTTGGTCAGTCAATTATTAAATACCATGTGTATAACTGAGCCTCTGGGTTTACTTGAATCTAAATATGCTGGCATCAAGAAAGAGGTGTTTTTGCTATTTCCCCTCTGCATGTCTTTGGTACATGAGATTGGTACCATAAAATGACAATATTTGGGAAGATGGATGTCACATCTCAGATCAGCCACTGAACTTCACAGTGATGCTGGGTAAGCCACTGAACCTCTCTGGGACTTATTTTCATGCTCTCAAACATGTCTATCCTGCCTCTGGGCTCCAGTTCTGACATACAGTGATGCTGAAATAATAAATGTGCAAAAGACTCTACTCCTGCCTGTAACTGAAATTGCCTAGGACATTTGTAGTGAAGTCACTTTAGACTTCTGTTTTCAAAATCTCATTAGAAGATATTGCAACAATGTGACAGAGGCAAACACACTAATGGAGAAATGGGCAGAAAAACACAAAATGGCAATTCATAGAAAAAGAAATACAAGTGGCCAATAAATATATGGCAAAATTAAAAACCTCAATGGTAATCAAAGAATGCAAATTAAAGCAAGAATGAAATTGCAATTTTTTTCTAACAGGCTGGTGCAATTTTAAAAGATAGACAATATTCAGGATGTCAAGAGTTCCCCCAAAACAGCCTTTCTCCAATATGCTGGTTAAAGTGTATATCTGTGTAAACCTTTTGAAAGTCAGTCTGGCTATACATTTCAATGGCCTTCAAAATACACATATTCTTTAATCCAGTGTACTTGCTTCTAGGAATTGATCCTCAGAAAATTATTAGAGAATGATACAAAGATTTAGCCAGAGGGAGATTAATTCCATAATTATTTATAATAGCAAAAAAACTGCAATTTACATGTTCAACAATAAAAGTATGGTTAAATTATATCTTCATATGTTGAGAGTAGAATACTATGCAGCTATTAAAATGTTATAGAAGCATGTATAATGACATGGAAAGATGGACATCATATGTCATAATTGAGTATGATGTTTGGGAAAATATTATATACAAGCCAATCCTGTTTGGTAAAAAATTTGTAATTCTATGTGTATATGTATGTGCACATATGTATATATACATACATATATATAATGACCTTCATATATATATGTATTATGTATGTATGTATATATGAAGAGAGAGAGAGAACACCAAAACATATGTACCTGGATAGCAGTCATCTCTCAGTGAAATAGTATTGCAAGGACTTTTTATTATTTTCTTTTCGCTACTATGTATTCTACATTTTACACAATAAAAACTACTATTACATTTTTAAAAGATTATTTTAAAATCATATTGGGTACCTTTTAAATATTCATTAAAGTGGCTGTTGTTTGGAAAGATATTAGCCCTTTTAGAAGACTTTCTGCTTTAGGCTGAGATCATATGACTCCTTGTTTTTATCAAAGGCAGGCAGCTTCCCTTCATCATTAGAGGCTGGAACCAAATGAGAGTCAATTTTCCTTTCTACACAGCCACCTAGGAAGCAGTGGGACACGGCAGGTTGGGCCAGGCCAATGTGGTAAAGGCAAGCGAGATCCCAAGAACTGTATGGCCTCAGGGAGCCAGGGACAGGGGCCAGAGCAGTCAAAAGTAGTGCCCCACAGATCCAGAGGGAACAGGCTAAAAGCAAGATCTCAGCAGGGGAGACTGGCAAAGGTGAGCTTTTAAATAGCCAGACTGGACTAAACTATAAAGGCAGGAGCAGAGTCCGCATTTAAAGGAGGGTCCAGGGTCAAGGCTTCAGATCAAGCAAGAAAGAATAGCTGAAGAACAGAGACTAGTCAGACTGAACAGGGACAGCAGCTCAGGAAGCAGCAAAGGAGGATGTGAGTGTTGAGGCTTTCTGTGCCGGGTTTGAGTAACACACTGCTCCCTGCTGTGTATAAACATAAAACTGCTGCCAGATGTGTGTTGCCTATCTGAATGCAGTGCTCACTAGGATATGTATGAGAGGTAGTTGTGAAGACAAATGCATGACACCTTTCTATCATAACCCACCTGTACTAGACCAGCTAAGCTATTGACCAAACTGAAGATGGTAAGGAGAGAAGAAACAAGAGTAGAAGAGCTGAGAAGCTTAGGGTGGGGTAGGGGAGATCACAGGTTTTTACAAAGTTCATAGGCCTCAGGCTGCTGCTATAACTTCTCTTTCTTTCAGCTTCTGCCCTGTGGAAAACATCCCACTCTCACAAAACATCGGAGATAGAACTATATTTAGGGATCATTTAGGCCAAACATCCTAGATTTATACATGAGAAAATTCAAGCCCTAAGAAATAAAGGAACATACTTAAGGCTTCACTTAAAAAAATAGGGGAGGAAATAATCAAGTTTGTTCAACAGCCCCGTGTCCTGCATTCAGTGGTAAAACATATTTTTAAATATTTACAGTGAAAAAATTCAAGTCAATATATTAAAGCTGATATTCTGGGTATCTTTTCAGGTATTGAATCGCTAAAACACAGACACACACGCACAAACACACACACACACACACACACACAGTATAACAGACAACCATGTACCCAACACTCGCATATAACCAATTTTAATACCCTGTCAGCTTTGCTTTTTTGAATGTTAGTTTGCAGTCTCAATTTACATTGGAGCAATCAATTTGTTTTCTTTTATCAAACCTCTCTTCTTAGTAAGTTTGTAGTTGCTTCTACTCACTTACACCCCAGTCTCCACCCTCCAGTCCATAACCCGGTGGCTTAAGCCTCCTGTCCTGATGTGATATTGGTGGTATTACAGATATAATTATTGAGCCATCCAGGGATTTAGTCTGAGTCACTAGGCTGTGTCTGCTTCTTCCCATTTCCTTGGTATACAGCTTTATACAAGTCATAATGACAAGCAGTGGTGAAGCTGTTTTTAACTTTTTTCGAATGCAGGAAAGACTAACCAACCCCCACCCACTCCAGCCTTTGCTTCTGAGCAGCAAGCCTAACTTTAGTCTTTCATCTTATCAAGCACTTTTAGTGTTTGCTATTCCAAAAGTCAACCACTTAACCACCTCTGCCTAAACCTGGACCAGGAGTACTACGGCCCTGTGTTATCAACCTTGCTTTCAGTTTCCTGTGTTTCTGTCCAGATTTTCCACCATGGAGATATATATCTTTTTGGAGTACAGTTATGTCTTCTAAATTTCCTCCGTCTAAATTTTAACCAGCATCGATATATGTTAGCAGAAGGATTC